>NC_038049.1:26864787-27164787 GCF_002211085.1 Panicum hallii | reverse complement strand
ACGACTTGTGGGTAAAGTTGTGCAACCTCTCGAGAGTGTAAAACTGATATATCAGCTGTGCTCACAGTCATGAGCGGCCCAGATCCTCCTTTTGATTAGTGGGGTTATCAACCTTTGATTAGGGAGATTCCCCGAGTGGTTTTGGTTTGGATGGTTCTCAGTAGTTCTTAAATAATATTGATTAATTTATTATGCAATTGGGTTATGGTAATTCATCCACTTGTAGTAATTAGCTTTAATAAAATTTGCCAAGACTAAAAGCTAATGCAGTTGAGTCAGCTAGCCTAGAGCCTCATAGTTTGTGTTATACTTGTTGAGTACTAGTTTGTACTCACACTTGTCTCTCTACTCTCCTGTTCTCTTGGATATCTTCGACTGCTGCTCAGTGCCCGGCAACGTGGAGGACTACGTCAGCGGCTTCGACGATTTCTACGCGTTTGTCTCCCAATTGACGTCCCTGTGGTGCCCCGCTCTTCATGTATTCATTTTACGCTTCCGCATTCCTTGAGCTGATTCTTGATTAGTTGTAATAAAGATATTTATTTTATAAGTTATACGCTTTTATTCGTGACATGTGTTGTGATATCTTGATAATCTGTTGTATACATGCGTGACTTGATCCTGGCGCATATATGATTGCTCGATTTATGTTCTTATAAATCGGGTGTGACAGATTGGTATCAGAGCCGTGTCGACTGTAGGACGAAGCCTAGATAGAACTGGTCGAGTTTAGGATTTCTTTTCGCTTGCTCTGCTTCTACAAAACCCAAACATTCATTTTTGCTTCTATTCCTTGAGCTCTAAACCTCGAGTTGGCTAATCCTCTCTGCATTTTCTGAGGATTAGTTTGATATATTCTGTAGACATTGGCCTGAGTCGCCTAATCCTGTAATTTATAAGTTTAGGCTGTCCCGATGAAAATACGCTAGAACGAGTGTGTTGGTCGAGTAGTGTGAAAAACTCAACTAAGTTGTGAATATTGAATGTTTGTTATTGTGCAAATGTTTGATTTGGATTTTTGGTTGATTGCATAGTTTAGAAGTAAAACTTGTCCATGCAAAATGACTTTAATACAAACTTGAATTAAGTAATAAAATTGAGTTAGAACGCTGGGGGGTGAAACCGTACATTCTTTTCTCCCTATTTTATCCTATCAGAGCTTTCTTTCCGGAGGTTCATTGAGAATTTCTCCAAGATTGCGAAGCCTTTGACTTCCTTGCTAGAGAAGGGTGTGGATTTCTTTTGGACTGATGAGCGTCAGAGTGCCTTCGAGGAGCTAAAGAAAAGGTTGACTACGGCGCCAGTCCTTACTCTGCCAGACCAGAGCAAGAGGTTCACAGTGTATTGTGATGCTTCGAGGGATGGTCTTGGTTGCGTCCTGATGCAGGAAGGCAAAGTTATAGCTTATGCTTCACGGCAGTTGCGCCGGCACGAGCTAAATTATCCCACTCATGATCTGGAGTTAGCCGCAGTTGTGCATGCTCTGAAGATATGGAGGCATTACTTGTTTGGGCAGAGGTGTGATATTTACACCGATCACAAGAGCCTCAAGTATATTTTCACTCAGAGTGAGCTGAATATGCGGCAGAGAAGATGGCTAGAGTTAGTCCAGGATTATGACCTGGAGATTCACTATCATCCGGGCAAGGCTAATGTTGTGGCAGATGCTCTGAGCAGGAGGAGTTATGTTAACATGGCCGTGGCTTTTCAGATGCCTCAGGAGTTATGCAAGGAGTTTGAGCAGTTGAGTCTGGGTTTCTTGCATCACACCTCGAATACATCATTCGAGGCAGAACCCACTCTAGAGGCTGAAATTCGGCAGCATCAGAAGGAAGACAAGAAGCTGCAGGAGATTCGTGAGTTGCTCAAGATTGGCAAGGCTCCTCATTTCAGAGAGGATGATCAGGGTACCTTGTGGTACAAGGGTCGTATATGTGTGCCGGATGTAGCAGATCTCAGGAAACTGATTCTGATTGAGGCTCATGATACAGCATATTCTATCCATCCAGGCAGCACGAAGATGTATTACGACCTGAAGGAACGATTCTGGTGGTATGGAATGAAGCGTTCCGTTGCGGAGTACGTGGCTATCTGTGACACTTGTCAGTGTGTCAAGGCAGAGCATCAGAGGCCAGCAGGGTTATTGCAGCCGTTGAAGATTCCAGAGTGGAAATGGGAGGAAATTACTATGGACTTCATTGTGGGCTTGCCTCGTACTCAGAAAGGGTACAACTCCATATGGGTGGTAGTGGACCGGTTGACGAAGGTTGCTCATTTTATTCCGGTGAACACTACTTACTCCGGTGCTAGACTCGCAGAGTTGTACATCTCCAGGGTTGTCTGTCTGCATGGTGTTCCAAAGAAGATTATATCTGATCGAGGATCTCAGTTCACTTCGCGGTTCTGGGAGCAGTTGCATGATTCGTTGGATACAAAGCTGCGCTTCAGTACTGCTTATCATCCTCAGACAGATGGGCAGACAGAGAGAACCAACCAAGTGTTGGAGGATATGCTTCGAGCCTGTGCTATTCAATATGGTACCAGCTGGGATAAATGCCTGCCGTATGCAGAGTTTTCTTATAACAACAGCTATCAGGCCAGTCTGAAGAAATCTCCTTTCGAGGCCCTGTATGGTCGGAAATGCAGGACTCCATTGTATTGGGATCAGATTGGTGAGAGGCAGGTGTTTGGTCCGGATATTGTTGAGGAGGCCGAACAGCTGGTACAGCAGGTGCGAGAGAATCTGAGGGTCGCCCAGACTCGTCAGAAGAGCTATGCGGATGTGCGTCATCGAGATCTGACCTTTGTAGTGGGTGACTATGTGTACCTGAAGGTCTCGCCGATGAGAGGAATCCGCAGGTTTAATGTACGAGGGAAGCTAGCTCCTCGATACATTGGTCCGTTCAAGGTGCTGGAATGGAAAGGTGAGGTGGCATATCGTTTGGAGTTGACTCTCAATCTCTCAGGAGTGCACGATGTGTTTCACGTGTCTCAGTTAAAGAAGTGCTTGAGGGTGCCAGAGGAGCAAGCACCGGTAGAAGGGTTGGATGTGCAGGAGGATTTGACCTATATCGAGCATCCGGTAAAGATTCTGGAGACATCCGAGAGAGTTACCAGAAACAAGAAGATTAGGATGTGCCGTGTTCAGTGGAGTCATCATACGGAGGATGAGGCTACTTGGGAGCGAGAAGACGAGCTGAGGAAGACATATCCCGATCTCTTTGCTAGCTAGCCTAACCGAATCTCGGGACGAGATTCCTGTAAGGGGGGTAGGTTTGTAACACCCTAAGGTAATTTCCCTAAATTTTAATGAATTTATTTGGGCTCAAATAAAATTTCCAGAGTTTTCCCTGATTTACCTCGCGTTTAAAGTAATTTTATAAGGTAAGTAATTAAATTTTTTTTATAAGCCAACTTGCTTGTGCATTCATGCTGGTGCATGGTTTTATTTGTGTGGGTTTGAATTCAAATTTATTTGAATTCAAATGGAATGGTTTGAATGTTTGAGTGTAGTAAAGAAATAGGAAAGAAGGAGGGGAAAAGAAAGAGCAGCCCATGTCCTTCTCCCAGACCGGCCCAGTTCCCACTCCCCTCTCTTCCCTCGGGCCCCTTTTTCTCTCCTCTCTTCCCCTGGCCCAAGTTTTCCCCGAGGCCCAGCCCTCTCCCCTCTTTCCTTTCTCCCCGCGTGGGCCGCGCCCGGCCCACTTCCTCCCTCAGCCGGTCACCCCGTGCGCTCCCCTCCCTCCCCTTCTCTCGCTGTCACCCCGGGCCCGCGTGTCAGCGCTTTCTTCTCTCCCTCCTCGTTCCTTCCCGGCGCGCAACCTCCTCCCCGATAACTCCGGCGAGCTGCTCTCTTCCGGGCCTGCACGACGAGACTTCCGGCCGGGCTTTATCTAGCGATCCCGACCCCTCCTGCGGCTTACTCCCAGTCTTGGCGGCGCCCCCCAAACCCTAGAATCCCCCCGCCTTGCTCCGCCGCTCGGCGCCCTGGCTCCACCGTGAACCCGCTCCTCCGCCGCCCCACAGACTCTCTCGAGCCACGACGCAGCTTCGTCACACGCCCAGGGATCCCTCCGAAGCTTCAATTCCAACCCCATCCTCTACGGCCGCTTGAATCGTGCGCGAACAGCTCCGGTGAGCCCTCTGTTCGTCGTGCAATTCCTAGATGCCGGCGGTCCCGGGACCCTCCTCACCCCCTCTACACCTCCACAGGTCTCGCACGGGCTTCCTCCATGGATTAGCAGGCTCGGGGCACCCCTGCAACGACCCGTCCGCGAGCGCCGCCTGTCTCCGTCCGTGCGCCGCTGCCGTCGTCGTCGCAAGCACCCAGGCACAGCCCTCCAGCCGACCTGAACCCCTCGGTGAGCTTCCCCTTCGCGCCCTGGTCCTTCTGCGCCGATTATCGTAGTGTTTGGTGGACTGTAGCGCTTAGAACGCATGCTCACCGGAGAGTCCGCCGCCCCTCACCGCCGTGCGGTCGCCACTGCCGGCTTGGCCGCTTCTGTTCACCTTAGAGGGGTTCCCTGTGCCGCGGTGGTGCTCCCAGACCCGAAGTAGTGGAGTTTGAACCCCCGGAGCGGCGGGAACGCCGAGCTCCGGCGAACCCGAGCCGTGCGCTGCCACGGATTTGGTCACCGGCGACCAGCGCCGCCGCTCTCACGCGTGTAGTAGAGCTGGGCCATCCGATCTGAGATCGACGTGCCTGATTAGAAGCCGCGTACCCCTTCGTTCCGAACCGCAGGATCCAGATCCAACCGTCCTGATTAGATCTTACCGCTTCAGCCTGACCATTTTGCTAAAGAGTCCTTGCATTTGTCTAAAATCAACCCGTAGTCCACCTGTAGTTCAAAGTTAATTACGATCAGGTCCTTTTCTTTCCGTTTGACCCCCTAAGCTTTCCAGTTTTCATAAGAAAGCGCTGACACGTGGGTCCGGGGTGACAGCGAGAGAAGGGGAGGGAGGGGAGCGCACGGGGTGACCGGCTGAGGGAGGAAGTAGGCCGGGCGCGGCCCACGCGGGGAGAAAGGAAAGAGGGGAGAGGGCTGGGCCTCGGGGAAAACTTGGGCCAGGGGAAGAGAGGAGAGAAAAAGGGGCCCGAGGGAATAGAGGGGAGTGGGAACTGGGCCGGGCTGGGAGAAGGACATGGGCTGCTCTTTCTTTTCCCCTCCCACAGTCCAGCCCTAGGGTTTTTAGCCATCTAGCCCCTGTGTCTAGGGTTTAATCACGTTTAGGTCCCTGGTTTTTGTCCAGAACCCCCTAGAAGTTCTATTTTTCTCGCAAATAGGTCCCTGGATCTTGTTTTAAGCGTAGTTTTCGCGTTTTAGCTCCGTTTTAGGTGTTCTTTATATCCACGCGATCGTTGTAATGTGTAGAATAGTTCTAGGCCAGTTTTGTGTGCTGTTCTATTGTATTGGTGTACTGTTTCTTATATTTTGCTATGGTTTGCATGTGTGTGCATGTGTGGCCCATGTATTGCTGTTACGATCGTGAGTAAACGTCGAGCCACCGGAGCAGTACCAGGAGCAGCCATCTTCCGAGCAGTTCGAGCAGCAGCAGGAGAGTTTCGAGGAAGGCAAGTATAACATGAACCTTCTATCACTTTTAAATACAATTTCATTCTGCATTTTAATACTGTATGCCTATAAGGATTTCCTAGCCACTTTATATCTTGTATATATATCCTTTGGGGTTGCATTTTGGTTAGTTGTGCTAGGTTGCTGCGCTATAACACACCTGGTCCTTTTTAATTAATTTGTTAATGGTCTTATGCAACTTAATTCTGGAGCCGACCCTCTGTGCTGTGTGCTTGAGTGGTTTGTGCATCCTTAAAAGTATATTTTTGTAGAAACTTGGTTTAGGGGGCCAGAACGGTGCTTAGTGCTTGGTTGGCCACTCTCCCTAAGGACCGGTTCATAGAGCGACAACCTGGGACAACAGCGCAACCACAAGACTGGAATGGGACGGTCTTGACTTACTAATTAGGTCGTGTTGGTTCGGGAGTAACTTACCTGCGTGGGCAAGAGGGGTGGTAAGCTTCAATGGTCCCTGCTCCTCCGGCTTGGTCTGTGCTGTGTGTCTTGTACCCCCGGAGGTGGGCCCTATCGTTGCTGATCCAGAATCCTTAGCGGTTACACCTTACCAACGTGATCCTTTGTAACGGTCTCGTAGTGCGCTTGCTAGCCATCTCACCTAAGGAAGTGTGATGAACAACTAGCGTAGCCCACGACTTGTGGGTAAAGTTGTGCAACCTCTCGAGAGTGTAAAACTGATATATCAGCTGTGCTCACAGTCATGAGCGGCCCAGATCCTCCTTTTGATTAGTGGGGTTATCAACCTTTGATTAGGGAGATTCCCCGGGTGGTTTTGGTTTGGATGGTTCTCAGTAGTTCTTAAATAATATTGATTAATTTATTATGCAATTGGGTTATGGTAATTCATCCACTTGTAGTAATTAGCTTTAATAAAATTTGCCAAGACTAAAAGCTAATGCAGTTGAGTCAGCTAGCCTAGAGCCTCATAGTTTGTGTTATACTTGTTGAGTACTAGTTTGTACTCACACTTGTCTCTCTACTCTCTTGTTCTCTTGGATATCTTCGACTGTTGCTCAGTGCCCGGCAACGTGGAGGATTACGTCAGCAGCTTCGACGATTTCTAGGCATTTGTCTCCCAGTTGACGTCCCTATGGCGCCCCGCTCTTCATGTATTCATTTTACGCTTCCGCATTCCTTGAACTGATTCTTGATTCAGTTGTAATAAAGATATTCATTTTATAAGTTATACACTTTTATTCGTGACATGTGTTGTGATATCTTGATAATCTGTTGTATATATGCGTGACTTGATCCTGGCGCATATATGATTGCTCGATTTATGTTCTTATAAATCGGGTGTGACACCGTGCGAGCAGGTATAAGTAGTCGAAGTGAGTTTCTTGGCATGCTATGGAACTTAGGAATAGGCGCGGCGAGCACTAGCTGCTGTTGGCGGTCAGCGGCGCATCGTGGCAGTCTAGCGGCGATCGGGCAGAGGCGGGGTGGCGTGGCGCGCTTGGAAGAGAACCAGAGGGGAGGAGCTAGAGCGGTGGCTGGCCTAGAGACGACGTAGGGGAGCTACTGGTGTAGACAATGGCACCGGCAGAGCGGCAGCGGCGGTGAGCAGCGGCGGCCTGCGGTGGCAGAGAGAAGACAGCTCGGGCGGATGGTCGGGCATCGTGGCATGCTCGGGGAGAGCCAGCAGAGAGGAGCTAAGGCGGCGGACGAGCTCTGGGACGACGCGTGGAGCGGCGCTAGAGCAGTGGTTGGCCTCGGGCGGCGCGGCAACAGCAGCGGGCGGTGGCGCTGTCGCGCGGCAGAGGAGGCAGAGGAGGAAGAGGAACAGGGGGATGCTAGGGCTGATTTGCAAAATTAAAAGTTCCAGGGACCTCTCTGTAAATCATAATTTCCCACTAACCTAGAGTTCAAATGAAGAAATGGTCAACATGAAAGTTGTAGAACTTTTTAAATCCTACAACTCTGCTTTAGGGTTCAAGTTCAAAAACCTAAAGCACAATGCTTTATTTTACCATTTTGCACTCAAATCAAACTTTAAATAAGTTTTGTCCTTCTCAAGGTAAATTTCTTATAACTTTGGACCTAATTGCAAGCATTAATGACATGTCATGATGGCTTTCACCTTTTACATTTTGACCCTTAGTAATTTTTCGATATTACTTTTATACCTCAACAAAATTACATAAAAAGACATGTACTTTCATAAATTTACACAAATACCCTTATTTTCATAACTTTGCTAACTTTTCACACAATCTAATCCACACCAAAATTCTTCCTATTGGCTTGTTCTATTTAACACCTACGGTGTCACAAGATCAGGCCTAAAGATCTTCCGTTCTCCTGTCTGAGACCAATTCAAAGGAGTGTGGCATTGGCGGCCATATAATGCTTCAAAAGGGGCCATTCGGATACTTGACTGATAATTGTTGTTATAGGAGAATTCTGCCAACGCTAAGCATTTGTCCCAATTCTTATCATACTGGATTACACAGGCTTAAAGCATATCTTCTAGAATTTGATTTATCCGTTCTGTTAGCCCATCTGTCTACGGATGATATGCGGAGCTTCGGATTAACTTGGTTCCAAGAGTTTGTTGAAGTTGCTCCCAAAAATGAGCAACAAACTGTGCTCCATGATCAGAAATGATCATTTTAGGTATCCCATGGAGACGAACGATTTGATCTACATAGATCTCGGCATACTTTTTGGCATTATACGTAGTATGCACGGGAAGAAAATGGGCAGTCTTGGTCAATCGATCAACGATTACCCAGATGGAGTCATGTCTTTGGGAGGTGTTGGGTAAGCCAACAATAAAATCCATGCTGATATCCTCCCACTTCCAAGAGGGAATGGATAGAGGTTGAAGAATACCAGCAGTCCTTAGGTGACTGGCCTTAACTCTTTGACAAATATCACACTCTGAGACATACTTTGCAATTTCTCGCTTCATGCGAATCCACCAAAAGTTCTATTTTAAATCCTGGTACATCTTGGTACTACCAGGGTGCATAAAGAATTTGGACAAATAGGCTTCGTCCAATATCTGCTTACGAAGTTTATGGTTCTTGGGTATAATGATACGCTCGTTGAACCATAGAACTCCTTCATGATCTACATGAAAACACTTATACTTTCTTTCTTCTTGTGCTAACTTCTGCTTGATGATTCTGATCCCTTTGTCACGCTGTTGTGCCAGAATGATGTTATCCTTAAGCATAGCTTCAACTGAGAGATGGTTCAAGCTACCTTGGGGAATGATCTCTAGATTAAGCTTTCTCATCTCCCAACAAAGAGTCTCATTGAAAGCCACAACAGATAAACAAGAGCAATGCACCTTGCGGCTAAGTGTATCCACAACGATGTTGGCCTTGCCTGGATGATAGTGTACTTCTAGGTCATAATCTTTAATATGTTCTAGCCAGCTGTGGCAGAACCGCCTGAATTATTCCAGCTCAAGTGCGCTAGTCATCGCTATTTAGCCGATACTAACTCAACGCACTTCAAACGGAACAACCCATTGGTCTGTCGGGTCTCCGCCCGATACAACCACGGTTCAACAGGATCGAAGCAGGTTTACCTCGCACAAAGGCGAGTTTACAATCACAGCACAGCTCATCAACTTTTAATTTACAGAAACGCAGATATTATTACAAAACCTTTTCAAACTTAATGTAAACTTATACAAACAGTGTTTTAAAATGACAAGCTAAACAGCTTGTCCAGGTTCACAGCGGAAGAAAATAAACACGCGACTACACACGCTGCAAAGGTAGACACCATGCTCAGCCCAAGGCCTGGTGTCACTCAGGAAGGTCACTGCCAGCCGGGGACGGATTTCTATCATACGAAAGTAGAGCGCATGCTTATGTAATGGCATTCTAGGCGAGTTCACTGCCAGCCAGAGACGGATCCCACTCCACGGACCAGCCATACGGAACAGAAGTTGGCCATGCAGAGCTATCCGTGGGGTTCTCGAAGGTTATACCTGAAAATGTTACTAGCAAGGCTGAGTATTGTAATACTCAGCAAGGCTTACCCGGGACTGGGTATACTTAGCTTGTAATTAGACTCATGAGGCTTGAAATGGTTCTGGGTTTCATTTTAGCTGAAAAGCAACAAAGAGTATGATCTACTTTCAAATTTTAGCTTTCAAATTCTATTTTGATTATCCATTCTAGGTAAGCACCTATACTAGACAAGCAAGGTAGAGATTAGCATTCTTCAGGATTATTTCAACAATAATTACAGTTCTTACTCTATGTAGCAGAAGGAATAAGCAGTCTCAATTTGAACCTACGACATCGGGTTTTCTATTTGTGTAGTATCATATACCAAAGATAGTAAGCTCTGTTTTTCGCGGCGTGTGTAGTTGCATGTTTATTTTCTTCCGCTGTGAACCTGGACAAGCTGTTTAGCTTGTCGTTTTAAAACATTGTTTGTATAAGTTTACATTAAGTTTGAAAAGGGTTTGTAATAGTATCTGCGTTTCTGTAAATTAAAAGTTGATAGCTGTGCTGTGATTGTAAACTCGCCTTCGTGCGAGGTAAACCTGCTTCGATCCTGTTGAACCATGGTTGTATTGGGCGGAGACCCGACAGACCAATGGGTTGTTCCGTTTGAAGTGCGTTGAGTTAGTATCGGCTAAATAGCGATGACTAGCGCACTTGAGCCGGAATAATTCAAGCGGTTCTGCCACAACTGGTATCAGAGCCGTAGGTTTACTTTTACGTCTGTAACAGCTCTTAAAAATGTTTTCAGGATGAAAATTGCCCAACAAATGAATTTACAACGTGCGTTGGATCCGTTAAGGTTGTGCTTAGATCGTAAAGCCCTAGGGACTTATATGGGAATGATCAGGCGGCTATTGGTATATTTATATGTATAGGGTATAACCCTAACTTGCAGCACTATTTTCAATCAGAACTTAAATTTATGTACAACCCAACTTTACTTTGTGTCGACAACTTCGATGGTAAGGTAAGAAGGTAAGGATCCTCTGCTAACTGGGGAGTTAGCCTTCCCGTCGGTGATGCGAACCGAACGCTATTTCTCAAGCAGTGGCCTACTTGAGATGCTGCCAATATATCAACTTAGGTTGATTATATTGGGAGTATATGGTTTGGCGCAGGGTATGGCGATCGCTGTTCATACCCCTGCATTTTGCGGTACCCCCGTGAATACGTTGTTTAACGACGTATGTTAACATCGTTTGTACAGCGGTAATGGTACAGATGTTATTTCTATAGCGAACAGTACTGTTTGGGGACGCTTTCATGTCGTGCTGCCATGAAAGGTTCATATTATATATATATATATATATATATGTGATCTTTTGCAGGTACACTAACCACGATTAATAGGTTAAGACGGATAGGACTTATCGACTAGTTATTAGTGAGAGACGTATGGGTAATGCCACCAAAAATTAACCGCGTAAGTCCGAAGATATTCGGCAGTTGTTTTTGGTTGTGAGGTCGAATAGTGCGTGCATGCATAATCCATCATCAAATATACGAATGCAATGTATGTTTTGTTCTATTAAGGACGAATAGCATGTTGCTTATCTCTAGAATGGGTTAATAGGATTTTCGTGGTAGCTCTAAGTTGAGTACCTTAAGCATCCATCTGTTTTCTAGCTTTTGCTGTTATCAGAATCAATTGTTTCGTTCCGTTTACCTTGTGAGTTCTCAGCAGGGTAAACATATCTCACCATTTGCATTCTTGTTGCAAATGGCAGTCCCTTCAAACGTCTTTTGGGATCCGACAGGGCATCTCCACACAAATGCCTTGCATTGGGAGGGTTTTCCTCATCTTCTTTGGGAATCATTACGTTCGTTCTGCTATACCGAACCCCCACAGTATGACACAGTGGAATATCAGGAAGAAGGTGTTCGTCGATGTCGAGTCAGAATGACTATTCCTCAACATCCCTTCCGCTCCCAATGGCAGCCCATCGAAGTTGACGTGGTAGGTTATCGTATAGTCGATACTATTGAGGGAGCAGCTCTGGAAGCCATCTACCTTTTCTGCAATCAGTATCCAAGGGAAGTTGCAGGACAGCCTATCGGTCTATTCCCTACAACAGATCCCAACGATCCTGAGTGGAATCTCAGGGTAGTCCCTGAAAGTCACATGTTGGAAGGCTCAACAGAAGAAGCGTTTCAGGGTACTATTCGGTTCATGAACGTTCAGCATCATTATCAACTTCTGCTACGTTGCGGTATGGGTCAGTTGATCAGTATTGCGCAAGGTCACTTCAGGAATACTGACCGACAAGTCACCCAGATTGAGCAGCAGCAACAACAGGGTCCGCGGCCGAGCTTTCCGCCAGTCAACCAAGGAAACAACAACTATCATTGTTTCAACTGCGGCAGCCCGTCCCACTTCATCAAGGATTGTCCTCAACCTAGAAGATCCTTCCAAGGGCAAACATCTAACCCAATCAGCAAGGGCAAGGGCAAGAAGCAAGTGGTCCAAGTCCGCCAGGGAAGGGTGAACCTCACCACTCTCTCCGAACTCGCCGAGGGGACACCAATAATGACGGGTACTTTCTCTATCAACCATCAACCCGTGATTATACTTTTTGATTCTGGTGCCACCCATAGTTTTATCAGTTCAAAATGTGGAACAAAATTAGGCTTGGACCTTTATCCTACTAGTGGGGCATATATGATAGCAACTCCTGGCGGTAAAATTTCCTCAAACCAAGTTTGCAGGAGTGTGCCTATTCAGATGGGTAGAAATCTGGTGAGGACAGATTTACTATTACTAGACCTAGAAGGAATGGACATTCTTTTAGGTATGAATTGGATGACCCAACACCACGTGTCATTAGATATCCCCTCCCGCACTGTGGAGATAAATTCACCTGAGCACGAACCTACCATTCTCTACCTTCCACACCGGGAGTACATCAACTCTTGTACCTATGCTACAACGGGGATCAAGTTAAAGGATATCCCTATCATTTGTGAATACCCAGATGTCTTTCCAGACGATTTACCTGGAATGCCCCCAGATCCAGATATTGAGTTTATCATAGAACTCCAACCTGGCACAGCCCCTATCTCTAAAAGACCCTATCGTATGCCACCCAATGAGTTGGCCAAGTTAAAAATCCAACTCCAGGACCTCCTTGATAAGGGTTTTATTCGTCCGAGTGCTTCACCCTGGGGTTGTCCAGCCTTATTCGTGAAAAAGAAAGATAATAGCTTAAGGCTATGTGTAGACTATCGCCCTCTCAATGCGGTAACTATCAAAAACAAATATCCACTACCCTGCATTGATATTCTCTTTGATCAGCTAGCCGGAGCTAAAGTATTCTCCAAAATCGATCTTCATTCCGGCTATCATCAAATTAAAATCCGGCCAAGTGACATTCCAAAAACGGCCTTCTCCACCCGATATGGTCTATATGAATATCTGGTTATGTCATTTGGTCTCACCAATGCTCCAGCATATTCCATGTATCTCATGAATTCCATCTTCATGCAAGAACTCGACAAATTTGTTGTGGTCTTCATTGATGACATTCTGATCTACTCTAAAAATCCGGAAGATCATGCAAAACATCTTCATGTTATTCTTCAGCGATTAAGAGACCACCATTTGTATGCCAAATTCTCCAAGTGCGAGTTCTGGTTAGATACTGTGAAGTTTCTGGGCCATACTATCTCCGGTGACGGTATATCCATTGACCCCAGTAAAGTACAAGAAGTGATGGATTGGAAACCTCCAACATCAATCCATCAGATCCATAGTTTTCTTGGTCTAGCCGGCTATTATCGTCGCTTCATTCCTGACTTCTCTAGAATAGCCAAACCTATGACCGAACTACTAAAGAAAGGTGTTAAATTCTCTTGGGCTCAAAAATGCGAAGATGCATTCCACATTCTCCGAGACCATCTTACAACTGCTCCAGTCTTAGCTCAACCAGATGTGTCAAGACCTTTCGACATCTATTGTGATGCTTCAGGAACCGGACTTGGTTGTGTGCTTATGCAGGACAACCGAGTAATTGCATATGCATCACGAGCACTCAGGGTTCATGAACAGAACTACCCTACCCATGATCTTGAACTCGCAGCTGTCATTCATGCCCTAAAGATCTGGAGACATCATCTAATGGGTACGAAGTGTCATATTTATACTGACCACAAAAGCCTCAAGTACATCTTCACACAAGTAGACCTGAATATAAGGCAAAGATGCTGGCTAGAACTTATCAAAGACTATGATTTGGAAGTACACTATTATCCAGGCAAGGCCAATGTCATTGCGGATGCAGTCAGTCGCAAGGCACATTGCTCTTGCTTATCTGTAGAAGCTTTCAACGAGACTTTTTGTTGGGAAATGAGAAAACTTAATCTAGAAATCATTCCCCAAGGTGACTTGAACCATCTCTCAGTTGAAGCCACGCTTAGGGATAGTATTGTTCTAGCTCAACAGCACAATAAAGGGGTCAAAATCATTAAGCAGAAGATAACACAGAGAGAAGGGAAGTATAAGTGCTTCCGAGTAGATCTAGAAGAAGTTTTATGGTTCAACAAACGTATCATTGTACCTAAGGACCATAAGCTCCGTAAACAGATATTGGATGAAGCCCACATATCCAAATTCTCTATGCACCCTGGCAGTACGAAGATGTACCAAGATCTGAAACAAAACTTCTGGTGGACTCGTATGAAACGAGAAATTGCCAAGTACGCCTCAGAATATGATATCTGTCAAAGAGTCAAAGTCAGTCATCTGAAAACTGCCGGTATTCTTCAACCTCTACCTATTCCCTCTTGGAAATGGGAGGATATCAGTATGGACTTTATCGTTGGCTTACCCAACACTTCTCTAAGGCATGACTCCATTTGGGTAATCGTGGATCGATTGACCAATACTGCACATTTCCTTCCCGTGCATACTACGTATAATGCCAAAAAGTATGCCGAAATCTATCTGGATCAAATCGTTCATCTTCATGGAATACCGAAGACAATAATTTCTGATCGTGGAGCATAGTTTATTGCTCGGTTCTGGGAGCAACTGCAACATGCTCTTGGAACTAAGTAAATTCAAAGCTCCGTGTATCATCCTCGGACAGACAGACAGACCGAAAGGGTAAATCAGGTTCTGGAAGATATGCTTAGAGCCTGTGTACTTCAATATGACAAGAACTGGGACAAATATTTATCGTTGGTAGAATTCTCCTACAACAACAGTTATCAGGCAGGCATTAAGATGGCTCCGTTTGAAGTATTGTATGGTCGCCGATGCCGAACTCCTTTGAGTTGGTCACAAACCGGCGAGCGTAAAACCTTTGGACCGGACCTCGTCACTGAAGCAGAGGAAAAGGTGAAGACTATTCAAAACAATCTAAAGGCAGCCCAATCTCGGCAGAAAAGCTACGCTGACATGCGAAGAAGACCATTAGAGTTTCAAATTGGAGATTTCGTCTATCTTCGAGTATCGCCTACCCGAGGTGTTCAAAGGTTCAGCGTAAAAGGGAAACTTGCTCCTCGATACATCGGACCCTTTGAAATCCTTGAAATCTGTGGACCCGTAGCTTACCGTCTTCAACTTCCTCCTTAATTAGCGGCCATCCATAACATCTTCCATGTGTCTCAACTTAGGAAATGCGTCAAAGTTCCTACCGAGATCATCAATTCCCAAG
Source organism: Panicum hallii (assembly GCF_002211085.1). NCBI lineage: Eukaryota > Viridiplantae > Streptophyta > Magnoliopsida > Poales > Poaceae > Panicum > Panicum hallii. The sequence goes on along the minus strand of NC_038049.1, from coordinate 27,149,568 downwards.
CCATCGAAATCGAACCGGATCTAACCTATACAGAACATCCAATTAGAATATTAGACACCAAAGAAAGAAGCACTAGAAGAGAAACCATTAGGATGTTCAAGATTCAGTGGGACCATCATACAGCAGAAGAAGCAACATGGGAAACCGAATCTTATCTTCAGCATAATTTCCCAGACTTCTTTCAAGCCAACCTCCGAACTTGATCATTCAATTCCATCTTGTTCCGGAATCTCGGGACGAGATTATTTTTAGGGGGGAAGGCTATGACACTCAGGTACTTAGTATTGTCACCCACTAGATTTTGTTATGAAGTTGTGTGCAAAATGTGGTGAAAGTGTGTTTAAAAATTTAAATGATAAGGAAAAGGGTTGTTTATGTAATTATAAATTAATATAGGTCCTTTAGTGTTAAATGGGTAAGTATGGGAGGTAGAATTTAAATGTATGAGGGTTGTTTTGCAAAAGTCAAAAACTTGCATTTAAATCGTAAATATAGGTGAAACTACACCTAGGATGTAAATGTAGTGTAGTTTTTAAATAGGATTTATGTAAAGTTTAGAAACTTTGCTAAGTTTTATTGTAATTTCAAATATGTTGCTCTTCTGTAGATAAACCTTAAAGCAAAGTTGTAGGTTTTGAAAAACCCTACACTTTTGCTTTTGGGCCCATCTTCATTTGAGCTCTAATTCGAAAGTTACTTAGACATTACAGTGAAGTCCCTGTGTTTTTGGGATATTACAGTTCAGTCCCCTTCTTGCTCCTCCAGCCCCGGCCTCCTCTGTTTCTTCTCTGCGCTGCCCCGCCGCCGCTGTTCCGACCATGTGCCGTGCCCCACCGCTCCAAAGCCGCTTAGAGGCGAGCCACGCGTCCTTCCCCGCCTTGCCCGCCGCCTTCCCCGACCTCGCGCTGGCCGCCCCTGCTTCTCCCACGTCGCGCCACCGCCGCCCGAGCCGCCACGCGTGCCGCCAGCGTCGCCAGCTCCTGCTCGCGCACGCAGAGCCTCCCCTGGCCTTAAGACGTGCTCAGTTGCTGCTCTGTGCTCTACTTTACTCACCCAAGCACCACTAGCCACAGCATTTCCTCTTCCCCGAGCTCACTCCCTCATCGGACCTTCGCCGCCACCACTGCTCACCGTCGTCACCCGCCCTCGCTGCCTCCGAGCCCCAATCCAGTATTGCTAAAGCACTGCAGTGACTCACTGGTGCTCCCAGGCCCCTCCAATTTCACTCCCCCGCGCCTGACCATCTTTCCCCACAAGCGCCGGCAGGCCTTCGTTCTGCCGCCGTTCCTGGCCGTCGTCGACAGCCACCACCACCGCTCCCCATCCTCGATCCAGAGCACAAATAGCATCCCCGTCACCCGCTGGTGCTCCCCAGCCCATCCAAACTCACCCCTGTACACCGGAATAGCCGGACCGCAGCGCCGACGAGCTCCTTGCTCCGCCGCCGCTCGGCCTCGCCGTCGACCCACCGATCCAAAACCTTTTCACCCCAGCCAAGAATAGAGGCAGCACCACATCGACCCATAGAAGCTCCCTAGCAACTTCTTCACCGCCTCCAGCACTCTAGCCACCGGAACGCCGTCGACCCCCTCGGAGCTCCACCGCCCGCTCGGCTTCGCCGCCATTACGCTGCTACAGCTCCTCCCCGCCTCAGCCCCGACCACCCCCGTAACCGCCGTAAGTCATTGGTCATTTTCCCCCACTTGCCCCTCGCCGCCGGTGAGCCCCCTCGCCGGATTTTGGACGCTGTCGATCTGCCCTCTGTTGAATCCCAACCAAGGTCTGGATTGCAAAGATTATAATACTTCCAAGGGTCTTTGTGCATAAAACCGAGGGCTCTAGTGTAAACCTCTTTGTTATTTCATGTGGGCAAGCTGCCAGCTTGTAAAATCAATAGGAAATTGTAGGAAACTCCGAAACTTGTCAAACCAGTTTTGCTGGAAACTAGAAGTCAAGCTCTACAACTTTTGTTAATGAAGTCTGGTTTGAAACTAAATGCTTTTGAATCTATTTTAAACTTAAGTAAAAGAGGTATCTTATGCATAACTCTTGCATACAAGCTTACTTTCTTGTGAAATTTAGTATGTAACTTGTTTAGATCATAAGTAAACTTGTGTAAAAGTTTCAAGCTTAGTACTGTTTTGTAATTTAAGTTCTTTTGAACTTGTGCAAATCAAACTTAAAAGGGTTTGAATTTATTTAAGCCTGATCCTAAGACTTATTTGTTTAGATCTTTTTACCATAGCCTAATATATTGATAATTAGTTCATAACTAAATTTTCAAGATTTTATAATTTTGATTGCTTGGGATTTGAATTTAAACTTAAAGTTTGAATTCAAATTCAAATATTTTATTTCCTGTTTCCAGAAAATTATGAAAAATTTACCATATGCTTATTTAATGAAAATAAACTTAACCACAAAAATCCATGGTCAGAATCTTTATGGTTTTCCAAAATAAAAATTAAACTTGTCAATTACTACAAAGTAATTCCATGACTTAAGTATACATAATAGTTTGGGATCAAACCTCCCCCCCCCCCCTTACTTCATGAGTCTATATTGATTAATTTGTTGGATTGCAATTTTATCGTGAAATGAAATCCTTAACTTAAGAGCCAACTCACTGAAATCATTGCATATCATGTAGAGTCAGCAACGCTCGACGACGGAGACTACGAGCTAGTCCTGGAACAAGACCAAGGGTTTTCTAAAGACCCGATAAACGTCGCCGAGACTCTAACTAAAGCTCCGGACCCAAGTTCGGAAATCTTTAACACTCCTGACCCCAACCCCACTCAAGAAGGCAAGCCCCGATGCATACCCCAGTATTTCAATTTATTACAATTTTACTTATATATTATATATCTTGCATTACGTCTAGGAGTTGAAATGAAACTCTAGATGCATAAATCCTAGGAATCCAATGTATTGTACCCGAGTCCTTATCGTATAGATGCTCCGCTAATAGGACCGGCAGAAGTCGGTTGATTTCCTGTCACTCATGCGATATAGGAGTTGAATGTTTATTATTCTGCAGTCACTATAAGGATGATGGACGGGGTCATGTGCATTATCATGACTTGAAAGGTTACCCCATCTCTGTTGGTAAATATTGATAAGGTCGAAGTGTGTGGTAGTGGTGGCTAAGCATTTGAAAGTACTAGCCACATGCCGTGAAATATGGTAAAGAGGTAAGCCTAGTACCTGATTAGCCCGCAAATGGACATGTCTCCACCACTCGATTATTTTAATTTCTGTTGTATACACGCATCGACGTGTGGGAGTACGTTCTGCATAGCAGACAGGAGTACGATCATGTAGTCGCGCTACAGACGTATGTCCTGCACAATTGTTGTGCGTACGGTTCTGCAGTTGCTTGTGGTGGCCCTGATCCATAACCCAGAATATGAGGGAAACGGTTGCTTCTGAATGATCTTTGGATGTTCCAAGCGTGTGAGTTAGGTTTACCCTTGCAAGGATTGAAATTCGATTCAGAATCGTCCGTTTCTCACGGAGATTGAGATTGCTTATTCCTTCTGCCACATAGAGTAAGAAGTGTAACTATTGATGCAATAATCTTGATGAATGTTAATCTCCACCTTGCTTGTCTAGTGTAGGTGCTTACCTAGAATGGCTAATCAAGTAGAATTTGAAAGCTAAAATTTGAAAATAGATCATATTCTTTGTTGCTTTTCAGCTGAAATTAAACCTAGAACCTTATCAATGCCTTCATGAGTCTAGTTACCTGGCTAAGTATACCACGAACCGGGTAAGCCTTGCTGAGTATTAGCATACTCAGTCTTGCTAGTGAATTTTTCAGGTATGACCTTCGAGAACCCCACGGATAGTTTTGCATGGCCAACTTCTGTTCCGTATGGCTGGTCCGTGGAGTGGGATCCGTCCCTGGCTGGCAGTGACCCTCCTGAGTGACACTAGGCCTTGGGCTGAGCATGGTGTCAACCTTCGCGACGTGTGTAGTCGCGAATTTATTTTCCTTCCACTGTGAACTTGGACACGTTGTTTAGCTTGTCATTTTAAACACTGTTTGTATAAGTTTACATTAAGTTTGAAAAAGGGTTTGTAATAATATTTGCATTTCTGTAAATTAGAAGTTGATGAGCTATGCTGTGAATGTAAACTCGCCTTCGTGCGAGGTAAACCTGCTTCGATCCTGTTGAACCGTGGTTGTATCGGGCGGAGACCCAACAGACCAATGGGTTGTTCCGTTTGAAGTGCGTTTAGTTAATATCGGCTGTATAGCGATGATTAGCGCACTTGAGCCAGAATAATTCAGGCGGTTCTGCCACAGCAGCGTCTTTGCCTCATATTTAGATCTGCTTGAGTGAAGATGTACTTGAGGCTCTTATGGTCAGTATAGATGTAACACTTTGTACCCATCAGATGATGTCTCCAAATTTTGAGTGCATGGACGAAAGCTACGAGTTCAAGATCATGGGTAGGATAGTTCTGTTCACGAGTTCTGAGTGTTCGCGATGCATAAGCAATCACTCGGTGTTCCTGCATAAGCACACAACCAAGTCCGATTCCCGAAGCATCACAATAGATGTCAAAAGGTTTTGAAACATCCGTGTGGCAGAACCAACCTGAATTACACCGGCTCAAGTACACAAGTCCACCCTCAGGGATCCAATGCACTTCAAACGGTGTAATCCCTTGGCCTGTCGGGTAACGTCCCGATAAATCACCGGATACAGGATCAAACAAGGTACCTCGCATGAAGGCGAGTCCAGAGATACAATCACCGTCATATTTTACATCACAGGCATTTATAATACATGAGTTGTCATAAGTAATATCAGCTTCAACTGATAGGATTTATTACAAGCCGGTTCAAGTTTTCAAGTTTACAGCAGCGGAATTTAAACCACAACCCCTGTACACGTCGCCAGTACGGCTATCATGCTAAGCCCTGGCATTGATATCACTCGGTAGGATCAGTGTTGGCCGGGGACGGGTCCCACTCCACGGACCAACCATCGGGCAGAGCATAAGGCCATGGTACAGGTAGAGCAGAGTCCTTAGGGGGATTACCTGGAACAAAATCATAATGCAAGACTGAGTATTCTAATACTCAGCAAGGCTTACCCGTTTCATGGTATACTTAGCCATCTAACTAGACTTATGAGGGCTTTAATGGTTGTGGGTAAAGTTTTCAGCTGAAAAGTAACAAAGAGTAGATCCTTAATTTCAACTTTTAGCTTTCAAGTTCTATGTGATTATCCATTCTAGATAAGCACCTATAGCTATTCAAGCATGGTAGAATCTTTAGCCAAACATCATCTTTGATAACCATAAGGTTGCTCTTGTTACTCTATGTGGCAAAGGGATCAAGCAGTCTCAATTTCCGCGAGAAATGGTCGATTCTTGAATTGAATTTCAGCCTTGCAAGGGTAAACCTAACTCACACGCTTGGAACATCCAGAGATTGTTCCGACGCAACCGTTTACCTTTCATTCCGACTCATGGATCAGATCCACCACAAGCGACTGCAGGACCATATGCACATCCAATGTGCAGGACGTACGTCTGTAGTGCGACTACACGACCGTACTCCTAGTTGCCCGGCAACACGTATTCCCACACGTGGAAGCGAGTAACAGGAAAAACCAAATACGAGTGGTGGGAGGTATGTCCACTCCTCGGGCCGATTGGTTACTAGGCTTACCGCTTACCATATTTCGCGGCATGTGGCTAGTACTTTCAAACGCTTAACCACCGCTACCACACACTGCAACCTTAACCAAATTCACCAATACAGACGGGGTACCATCTCCATCATGATACCTCACATAAATCCCGTCCATCATTCTTATAGTGATTACAAGAATGTAAACATTGCAATTCCTATATCGCGCGAGTGACAGGAAATCACCCGACTTCTACCGGTCCTTTTAGCGTAGTAGCTAGTCGAACTCAAGTTCTAGTATTCAGTACATTGGTTCCTAGGAAAATGCAACTAGGGTTTCCGATACAGTTCCTAAGAACTTAATGCATAGATAGGTATAAATAAATATAGATTGCAGTGTAAATAAAATAGGGGGTTATGTCCGGGGCTTGCCTTCTTGAGTGGGGTTGGGGGGCAGGAGTGTCAAAGTTTTCTGAACTTTGGTTCAGAGGTTCAGTTAAATTCTCGACGACGTTCCCGGGGTCTTCAGAAATTTCCACTCCTTGATCCGGGATCAGTTCGTAGTCTCCGTCGACGAGAGTAGTTGAATCTATATGATATGCAAAGATGTAATTTGACGGATGCATATACTTTTATTTTATTTCACGATAAAGTTGCAATCCAATGAAAACATAATTTACTCATCAAACATCTCATTTACTCTTTTACTGGGCAGTCATTTATCGGGTATTAATTAACCTAGTTAGCTATATTAGACAACATTAGTTGTTGTTACAAAATAAACCATCATAGCATTGGGGTAGAAATTTTTGCTATTAACAGATTAAGCTATGCCTAGCCATTGTAAATTTACCAAGATTTTATTCCTACAAAAATTGAGCTACAAGGATAATCAACATTAATACTAACCTATTAGGTATTATTTATAGCTATACATACATGCAAGATTTCGTTCCAGATTTTTAGGCACAGGTTACACTATTCAAGTTCAACATCTCCACATATTTTCAAAGTTTTTAACCATCTAGAACTGTAGAACCTAAATACCCAAGGTTCAAATAGACGTTATCTATGATTAAACTCATTCCTTATGAAAATACCATATAAACAGTAGGTTAGTTATTTTTCATAAATACTACATGCCAAAGCAAAACTAACTCAATTGGTTTCATATTTTTACCATTTTTATACTATTTACTATGCATTTTCTTAGTCTACAAACTCTTAAAATTAACATTTAATTTAGAGTAGAAATTATTTAGAAATTGAAAGTCAACCTATAAGGAAAGTTGTAGATCTTAGAATAAGGAATCCAACAAATTTAGTTTGCATTTTTATGATTTTTCCTTGAATTGCTATGGAATTTCAAAGTCTGCAGCAAAAATAACACAGGGGGGTCCCTATAGCACTATTCATATGAGTCTTGGCTTTGCAGACAGCCCCCTGGGCTTTTGCATCTTCCAGCCCGAGGTCCCTGGCCGTGGTCAGAGGGGGGGCACGGGGGTTGACCGGCCAAATCCGACGACGGCGATCGCCGGCGGCGAGGGTGGAGGGGCGGGGAAGCATCACAAGGTTCTTGCGCACCTGTGGATGCTCGGGATCGGGTCAGAGTGGACTGTAGCGGTGGTGCGACGAGAGCAGTGCGGCCGGCGGCGGAGGTGAACGGCGGGGGCGGTGCTCCAGTGGTCAGGGGTGGCGGGGAAGAGGTCGGGAAGCTTCAGGGCGGTGTGGAGAAGCTCGGTGTGGGGCCAATTGGGGTCGAGAAGGGCTGGAGAGGGGTGCTCCACGGCGAGCAGAGGGCGGCGGCGGATGGCGTGTGGTAGAATCGCCTGAATTATTCCGGCTCAAGTGCGCTAGTCATCACTATACAGCCGATAATAACTCAACGCACTTCAAACGGAACAACCCATTGGTCTGTCGGGTCTCCGCCCGATACAACCACGGTTCAACAGGATCGAAGCAGGTTTACCTCGCACGAAGGTGAGTTTACAATCACAGCACAGCTCATTAACTTTTAATTTATAGAAATGTAAATATTATTACAAACCTTTTCCAAACTTAATGTAAATTTATACAAACAGTGTTTAACATGACAAGCTACTCAGCTTGTCCAAGTTCACAGCGGAAGGAACATAAACACGTGACTACGCACGTCGCAAAGGTTGACACCGTACTCAGCCCAAAGCTTGGTGTCACTCAGGAGGGTCACTGCCAGCCGGCGAATCCCACTCCACGGACCAGCCAAACTGAATAGAAGTTGGCCATGCAGAATTATCCATGGGGTTCTCGAAGGTCATACGTGAAAAATTCACTAGCAAGACTGAGTATGCTAATACTCAGCAAGGCTTACCCAGGATTGTGTATACTTAGCCCGTATTTAGACTCATGAAGGCTTGAAATGGTTCTGGGTTTCATTTTAGCTGAGAAGCAACAAAGAGTATGATCTACTTTCAAATTTTAGCTCTCAAATTCTACTTGATTATCAATTCTAGGTAAGCACCTACACTAGACAAGCCAGGTAGAGGTTAACATTCAAAAGGATTATTCCATCAAGAGTTACACTTCTTACTCTATGTGGCAGAAGGAATAAGCAGTCTCAATCTCCGCGAGAAACGAACGATTCTGAATCGAGTTTCCAAACCTTGCAAGGCAAACCTAACTCACACGCTTGGAACATCCAAAGATCGTCCTGAAGCAACCGTTTCTCTCATATTCCGGGTTATGGATCAGGGCCACCACAAGCGACTGCAGGACCGTACGCCCACCAATTGTGCAGGACGTAAGTCTGTAGCGCGACTACATGACCATACTCCTGTCTGCTATGCAGAACGCACTCCCACACGTCGGTGCGTGTGTACAATAGAAATTAAATAATCGAGTGGTGGAGACATGTCCATTTGCCGGGCCATTCAGGTACTAGGCTTACCGCTTTACTTCACGACATGTGGCTAGTACTTTCAAACGCTTAGCCACCACTACCACACATTTCAACCTTATCAACTTTTATCAACACAGACGGGGTAACCTTTCTGAGTCATGATATTGTACATGACCCCGCCATCATCCTTATAGTGATTGCAGAATAGTAAACATTCAACTCCTATATCGCGCGAGTGACAGAAAATCACCTGACTTCTACCGGTCCTATTAGCAGAGCATCTATGTGATAAGGACTCAGGTACAATACATTAGATTCCTAGGATTTATGCATCTAGGGTTCCATTTCAACTCCTAGACTTAATGCAAGATGTAATATATAAGTATAGAATTGCATAATGTAGTAATTTGAAATACTGGGTTATGCACCGGAGCTTGCCTTCTTGATTGAGATTGGGGGCAGGAGTGTCAAGGATTTCCGAACTTTGGTTCGGAGCTTCAGTTAGAGTCTCGGCGACGTTTGTCGAGTCTTCAGAAAACCCTTGGTCTTGTTCCAGAATTAGCTCGTAGTCTCCATCGTCGAGTGTTGCTGACTCTACATGATATGCAATGATTTAAGTGAGATGGTGCTTGGGTTTAAAGATTTTATTTCACGATAAAGTTGCAATCCAATAAATTAACACACATGAACTCATAAAACAAGGGGGTTTAATCTCAAGTTACCATTTACACTTAAATTATGGTTATAGTACTGAAATTACTGAAAATAGAAACTAAAACATTTGAATTTGAATTCAAACTTCATGTTTAAATTCAAATCCTAGGTAAATAGAACTATAAAGTCTTGAAAGTTTAATTATGAACTAATTATCAACATATTAGATTATGGTAAAAAGATCTAAACAAATAAGGCTTAGGAACATGCTTAACTAAATTCAAACCCTTTTAAATTTGATTTGCACAAGATCAAAAGAACTTAAACTACAAAACAGCATCAAGCATGAAATTTTTATATTAGCTCACACATGACCTAAAGATGCTACATACCAAAGATCATAAGAAGCTAAGCTTGTATGCAATAGTTATACATAAAATACCCCTTTTACTTAGGTTTAAAATAGATTCAAAAGTATTTGGTTTCAAACCAAACTTCATTAATAAAAGTAGTATAGTTTGAATTCTAATTTCCAACAAAACTGGTTTGGTAATTTTTGGATTTTCCTACAATTTTCTATCAATTTTACAAGCCGGCAGCCTTGCTCACATGAAATAACAAAAACATTTACAGGGGGTCCTTAGTTTCTTGCACATGGGTCCCTACAATAGGAAAAATATTCGCATATGTGCCCCTGCCAGCTCCCGATGGCGACTGGCCGATCTGCTCCGGCGCGTTCTCACCGGCGGCGAGGTCCCCGGCGAGGATGGTGTAGGATCAAGAACACCGACTAGAGGGGGGGTGAATAGGCGGTTTAAAACTAAAACCAACAACACTAGAGAAATTTAATTAGTAACAAAAGAGAGTCCTATGTCATGCTACTACTATCTCTAGAGAGGTTTGCAACCTAGGGTGACAAGATACAATTCAAGCTCTAGTAAAGTAAATTGCTCAAAATAAAACAATGATTAAAGTGAGCAAGAGAGATAACCAAGCTTGACACACAAATTTATCCCGTGGTGTCGATGACTTGCCGGTCACCCCTAATCCACGTTGAGGTGGATTCCAAGAATCAACCGCTCCTCTATCAAGAACCTCTTGATCTTGAGCCGGCTAGAAATAAGGAACCGCTCCACACCTCGATTTCACTAGAGTTGCTCTTCGCCACTCCGGCAAGGTGAGCACAAAACCTCTCACAACCGAAATCGGGGCTTCTCAACAATCTCCTTCAAGAAGCTCCACGAAATCACCTTCTCCAAGCCGTCTAGGGAGCGGCAACTCCCAAGAGTAACAAGCCAATGATCCTTGCTTGAAGATTCCCTAGTGCCACAAAGCTCAAACTCTTGATGCAATGCACTAGGAAGCACTCTCACTCTCTCAAAAATGCATATCCTTAGCAAGTGTGTGAGAGAGAGGGATGTCTTAGCTCTAGAGGGTCAAGAATGCAGTCCAAATGGCCAAGAGAGTGACCCAAAGGCTGGGCATTGGGTATATATAGACATCCCATGAAAAACTAGCCGTTACAGTCTTTTCTGCGAGATCGCGGACCGTCCGGTTTCAAAAACCGGACCGTCCGCCGTTATAAGTCAGAGAGACAGAGTGCATTAAATGCGTGTCAGAACTAGCCGTTACAGCCCTGGCGGACCGTCCACGCACAATAGGCGGACCGTCAACAGTTAAGAGTTCCACAACTCCAGAGACATGACAATCTCTGGAACAAACCTGAAATTAGCCAGCGGACCGTCCGCTCCCAGGAGCGGACCGTCCGCAGTTCATCCTAGAAGAATAGGAAGAGACAGCAATGTTTCTGGATCAATTTATCAGAAGGCCTGCGGACCGTCCGCGCCCCAGCGGCGGACCGTAGCGCGGACGGTCCGCAGACCAAACCACTAGTCAGACCAGAGAACACCCTTTCTGGAATGAAGTGAGTTAGAGTGGCGGACCGTCCGCCCAAGAGGGCCGGACCATCCGCTAGCCACAAGAGATTCCCACTGAACCTTCTGTAATGGTAGCGGACCTTCCGCACCCAAGGGGCGGATCGTTCGCGCTTGAGCAGTCAGCTCTCAAACTTGTTCTTTTTCAAAACCCGACAAAGCATAGTTAGCCCTCATGCATGCACTTAGACATTTTGAGCAAAATGGCACTAGAGACCCGTCAAGCACGAGTACATGACCCCTCTTGATAGTACGGCTATCTATCCAACAAATCCGGTCACTTTTCATCCACTAAACACCTTGTGACCGGTAAAATTCAAAAGACCCTATTTTATACCTTTGCCTTGAGCCCAAGCTTTGCTCATCGTCTCCAAAAATCCGCGCGTTCACAAATAACTCTCATTCATCCGTGGATCAACCTATACTCATTTTCTTCAAAAGGAATTGTTAATCCACAAACCGTTGTCATTAATTACCAAAACTCGAATTAGGGGCCTAGATGCTTTCAATCTCCCCCTTTTTGGTAATTGATGACAACACCAAGTTTTGGAGTGATAAAAGTGTTCAAGTCAACTTTATACACTAGGCATAAGGTGAACTTGGAATTGAACTTTGGAAGAACTTACTCATTTTTCTTGAAAATTTCAGAATATTGTATGAATAAATTCACCAAGTTCGATGAGTAGAGAGAACTCCCCCTTGATATGTGCATATAACTTTGAATGAACATTTTGACGGAGTTTTCTCTACAAGTGGAAATCGAGGCATACAAGATACAAGATATATATGATATGAATTTTAGCTTGATTACCATAGCCTCACAACCACAATATGAGCATAAGTAAATAGGAGTAGCACAAATCAGCATAGTTCATCACAAATTACAGGCCAAATCCACGCAAGATAAAAAGCATAAGACCATGCAATAGAGTTCAACACAAATGAAATATGAGTGGCAAGCGGAAGCGAAGAGCGAATGAGTTCCATGAGAAATCCATGAGCTCCCCCTAGATCAAGGCACTCCAAAGCTCCTTCTCCCCCTTTGGCATCAATTGCCAGAAAGATCAATCCATCGGCGGTGGAGGAGGTGGTGGTGGGTAGAATGGCTGGTGTGGGTAGAACTCTGGAGGCGGCACTGGAGCCGGGAACACTGAGTAGAAGTGGTCAGAAAACCCGGTGAAGGCTGTGCTGAAGGTATCAAAGCGCTGCTCTAGATGCTGCTACCTATGCTCGAGCTGCTCAAACTGCTCAGACGAGGGCAAATCCTCAAAGCGGGAGTCAAGAGCTGCAATATCTGAGTGTAAACTCTCCTGAACCCCCTGCATCTGAGCCATCATGGGCTGGAACACCTGCTGCTGCATGTTCTGGAAGTTAAGGTCCATCTGACTCTGCATCTGACTAGTCAACCCGGCAATCTGAGAGGATAGACTCTCCTGCATGGATGCAAAGTAAGGATCAAAGTAGCCAGCTGGAGGAGCCCACTGCTACTGTACTGGAGGGTGTGGTGGTGGCATGGCATGCTGAGCTGTAGCTGCTCCTATGTGAGCATCATCATCACTATCGTCAGCACCATCATGCCCCTGTGCTTCAGCATCTCCAGGGAAGGGAGTCAATGGCCTCATAAGAAAAGCATGGTCATTCTTGAATGGCCGAAAGGGAGTATGCTTGCACTCACAAATGCCTCTAAAGGATGTCTTTGCCTTGATGATGGACATGATGTATGGAGCAAAGTATAAGTTCATCTCCATATTAAGCCTTAAATCTGCAAGCTGATCCATAATGAGAGCAATGACATCAATTCTATTGCCATTCATGATATGAGATATCACATTCCAATAGAGCCCTCTAACTTTGTCCTTGTTTCCACTCTTAGGCATGAATGTGACTCTTGCAATTTTATTGATCACTGCTGGATGATGCCTCAGACCCTGAGTCCCCCCAATACTTCTGACAATACCAAGATGTGCAGGCTCATAGTACATGGGGTAGTCATTCTCAGCTAAAGGATTTTCTAAGACAACATTCATGCTTTACTCACTGGTAATGAAATCATAGTCCAACTGGTTAGCTGCAGCAAACTGAGCAAATGTAGCAAAATATGTTCTCTTCCCAGTTGACCACTTAAATGTGGCCTCTACCATATCAATCTCTAGGGTGGCATAGAACTGTCGTATGACTATTTCATTCCAATCACATCTATGCTACAGAAAATTTGCTAGCCCCATTTCCTCAAATCTATCCACTAGATCAGTCATGACTGGATGTGATCTCATATAGCCTAGGTTAATGGTTTGATGTTTGAACACAGTCTTCTTAACTAGATGACCGAAGTAAGCATCTTGTTGTACCTTAGTTTTGAAGAAAAGGATGTTGGTGTCACAAGGCATGTCGAACTGATTCACTGCTCTAGCATTGGCATAGCTCTCAGCAGTCCATTGTCGGCTAGGAAGATCTAGCCCCATCAGAACAGTAACATCATCTTCAAAATCCTCAAATTCTTCCTCTGAAGATTCATCACCAACACCACCCACTGAGGATGCTGCAGCCATTTCACTAGGATTAGGATCATAGTCCGAGTCATCGGAATTATCACCGTATCTTTGCCTCTTTGATGTCCCAGCTTTCTTGATTTTTGATGTGAATGCTTTGAGAATTTTCCGGGGTGGCCTGAGATCAAGAATTTGACCATAAGAATAATTACAAAAGTAAGAGATCCAATCCATAATTATATAAGTCAATTCAGAATCTTGCTGAAAAAATTTGACACTAGCGGACCGTCCGCTTGACACTCGCGGACCGTCCGCCTGCTGGACGCGGACCGTCCGCGACACATCCGTTCAGCACAGGAACACAGCAGTCGCCCCAAAATTTGATCCATCCACAATTTGAGTTTTGATTCAAATCCACCAACCAAATTTTAACTACACCATCTCCTCATCACTAGGAACAAAATGCCCCAAGTATTTACAAGAATCCATGGCCCAAAAGTAGATCGGGGCAACTAACCCTAACCCTTTCCAATGAAGAAATTGAAGAACAAGAGTTAGGGATTCATCGAAATACCGAGAGGACATGATGCAGAATCTCGATAAGAGTCCGGGGATGTGCTCGGACTATCCGCGAATCACGCCAAAAAGCCTTGACCTTGAAGTCTTCCCCACGTGCTTGAGAGAGAAAGAGAGAGTGCTTTTGGAGAGAAAGGCTCGGTTTGGTGGGAGGAGAGAAAGAGACAGCCTAATATAAGCCAAGTCTGGTCGGCCCCATCTTTCTGTCCAGTGGCGGACCGTCCGCGACATCCAGGCGGACCGTCCGCTTTGAAATTTCACTGCTGACATCAATTCTGCAAAGCCTCTGGTGATCAATCCTAATGAACGGCGGACCGTCCGCCTCTTACCCGCGGACCGTCCGCGTCATAACTCTGCGGCCCAAATTAACTTTGCAGTGCCTCTGGTGAACAGTTCTCACCTGCGGACCGTTCGCCTCTTACCCGCGGACCGTTCGCTTCGTAACTCTGCGGCCCAAAATAACTTTGCAGTGCCTCTGGTGAACAATTCTCACCTGCGGACCGTCCGCCTCTTACCCGCGGACCGTCCGCTTCGTAACTCTGCAGCCCAAAATAACTTTGCAGTGCCTCTGGTGAACAATTCTCATGAACTGCGGACCGTCCGCCTATTACCCGCGGACCGTCCGCTGCACCAAATTTCAATCTGTTCAGAATTTTGCCAACTTTCACAATTCCAACTTCAATATGGGATCATCGCTCATATAAAAATCTAAAAATCTCAAATCTTTCATGAAAACCTTCCAAACTCTCATATGAGCAAGTTATAACAAGAATTCAAAAAAAAATCGAGTGAAATCATGAAAACTCATAAACGGCTCAAAAATCCCTCAAAAATTCAGAAAAATGAAACAAAGAAAACATGGAAGAACCATATGCCACATGTGCTAGTTTTCAAGCCACATTTGAGAAGTCAATGATGTTTAACTCATTTCGCAACTTGCAAAACCGAGATTCATCCAAGGGCTTAGTGAATATATCGGCTAATTGATCATCCGTGCCAATACCATCAATCTTGATATCACCCTTGTTCACATGATCTCTAAGAAAATGATGGCGGATATCAATATGCTTGGTTCTTGAATGTTGAACCGGATTAGTAGCAATCTTCACGGCACTTTCATTATCACACAACAAGAGAATTTCATCAAATTTCACACCATAGTCAAGAAGAGTTTGCTTCATCCATAACAATTGTGCACAACAACTTCCGGCCGAAATATATTCCACTTCGGCGGTTGAAAGAGCCACGGAATTTTGTTTCTTTGAAGATCAAGAAACAAGAGACCTACCAAGAAATTGACAACCACCAAAAGTGCTCTTCCTATCAACCTTGCACCCCGCATAGTCCGAATCTGAGAATCCAACCAAATCAAAATGAGCACCCTTGGGATACCATAAACAAATATTAGGAGTATATTTCAAGTATCTCAAAATCTTTTTGATGGCGGTCAAATGACATTCTCTAGGTGCGGCTTGAAATCGTGCACACATGCAAACACTAAACATGATATCAGGCCTAGATGCAGTCAAATAAAGCAAACTACCAATCATAGAACGGTAAAGCTTTTGATCAACCGGATTACCTCCCTCATCTAGGTCAAGATGCCCATTGGTGGCCATAGGAGTCTTGATTGGTTTTGCATCTTCCATACCAAATTTCTTCAAGATATCCTTCACATATTTTGATTGACACACAAAGGTGCCTTCCTTGAGTTGCTTGATTTGAAGTCCAAGAAAGAAACTCAATTCACCGATCATGGACATCTCAAATTCCCTAGACATCATTTCACCAAATTCCTCACAAAAACTTGGGTTAGTTGAACCAAAGATAATATCATCAACAGAAATTTGACAAACAAACAAATCCTTACCAATGGTTTTAGTGAACAAGGTAGTGTCAACCTTACCAATTTTGAATCCCTTGGAAATAAGAAAGTCCCTCAATCTTTCATACCAAGCTCATGGAGCTTGCTTCAAACCATAAAGAGCTTTAGAGAGCTTGTATACATGATTTGGCTTCTTGGGATCTTCAAAACCGGGAGGTTGCTCAACGAAAACAAGTTCACTAATCTTTCCATTTAAGAAAGCACTTTTCACATCCATTTGAAAAAGTTTTATGTTGTGAGAGCACGCATAAGCTAATAAGATTCTAATAGCTTCTAGTCTAGCAACGGGGGCAAAAGTTTCACCGAAATCCAAACCTTCGACTTGAGTGAAGCCTTGAGCCACCAATCTTGCCTTGTTTCTCACAACCATTCCATCTTCATTTTGCTTGTTTCTAAAAACCCATTTAGTGCTAATGACATTATAATTTCTAGGCCTCTCAACTAGATCCCAAACTTGATTCCGGGTGAAATTATTCAATTCTTCATGCATAGCATTCACCCAATCCGGATCTCTCAATGCATCATCTACACGGTTAGGTTCAAGAAAAGATACAAAAGAATAATATTCACAAAATGAAGCAATGCGAGATCGAGTTTGGATACCCTTACTAATATCACCTATAATTTGATCCACGGGGTGATCCTTTGCAAGAATATGATGAGTTCTTTGAGGAGCGATGGGTTCTTGAGTTGATGGAGAAGGTGCACTTGATGAACCAACTCGATCTTCTACTTGAGAATCATCATTACTAGAATCTTGTACTATTTGTAGTGCTTGATCATTTGAGATAGAGGTTGAAGGATTAACTCTAATAGAGATAGGATGACCATCATCACCATCTTCTTCTCTTGGTCTAACATCACCAATTGACATATTTTTCATTGCATTTCTTAAACCATCACTTCTCACATCATCAAGATTTTCTTGTTCATTATGAGACCCATTTGTTTCATCAAATTCAACATCATATGCTTCTTCAACAATACCATATGTTTTGTTGTAGACTCGATAAGCCTTGCTACAAGATGAATACCCGAGAAGAAAACCCTCATCACATTTGCTTTGAAACTTTGATAACCGAGTTCCCTTCTTGAGAATATAGCATTTGCAACCAAACACTCTAAAATATGATATATTTGGTTTCCTTCCAATGAGCAACTCATATGGGGTCTTGTTATGAAATCTATGGCAATACAATCTATTAGACGCATGGCAAGCCGTGTTGATTGCTTCGCCCCAAAAGCTATCGGAAACATTGTACTCGGAGAGCATTGATCTCGCCATATCAATCAAGGTTCTATTTTTTCGCTCAACAAGACCATTTTGTTCCGGAGTGTACTTGGTTGAAAATTCATGTTTGATTCCTTTCTCATCACACCATTCTTCAACTCTTGTGTTTTTAAATTCACTTCCGTTGTCACTCCTCACTTTCTTCACCTTGAGTTCAAATTCATTTTCGGCCCTTGTCAAGAATTTCTTGAACATGTCATAAGTATCGGCTTTGTCATGAAGAAAGAAAACCCAAGTATACCTTGAGTAATCATCCACTACCACAATACAATAGCAATTTCCACCAATACTTCTATATGTTGTAGGACCAAATAAATCAATATGCAATAATTCCAATGGTCTCTCGGTTGACATGACACTCTTAGTAGGATGAGCATTTGCAACTTGCTTTCCGGCTTGATATGCACTACATAACTTATCTTTCTCAAACTTCACATTCTTCAAGCCAACTACTAAATCATGCTTTATGAGGCGGTTGAGTTGTTTCATGCCAACATGACCAAGTCTTCTATGCCATAACCAACCCAAAGATGATTGAGTGAACAAACATGTAGACAAGTTTGTCTCTTTAGTAGCAAAATCCACAAGATATACATCCTCATATCTAAATCCCGTAAAGATGTGATTTTTTTCATCCAAGCTAGTCACTACAACATCATCTTTAGTGAAACTACACTTATATCCAAAATCACAAAGTTGAGTGACCGCTAAGAGATTAAACTTCAGAGAATCAACCAAAAATACTTTTGAAAGAGAATGATCACATGAGATTGAAATTGTACCAACTCCTTTGACTTTGCCTCGACTATTGTCACCAAAGATAATATCACTATAGCCATCTACATTCTCATCTAGAGAGGAAAACATCATTGGATCTCCGGTCATGTGTTGAATGCATCCACTATCAAGCACCCAATGTCTTCCTCCGGACTTGTAGTTCACCTACAACAAAGAGATAACTCTTTTAGGTATCCAAACTTTCTTGGATCCTTGAACGTTAGCGACCAAGACTTTTGGCACCCAAATGGCATTCTTTTTAGCACCATCTATAGGTATTCCAACAAATTTTGCACTAAAATTGCCATTTGAATTTCTCATAAGAATGTAACTTGAATAAAAGGATATGACTTTCATGTTGGTGCAATTCTTCTCAACATGACCAACCTTCTTGCATTTTTCACAATATGACTTACCACTACTCTTCACAAAAGTAGTTTTGGTTTGCACAAAAGCCTTCTTCCCTTTCTTAGGAATGTATCCAAACCCTTGCTTGTTCAAAGTGAACTTTTGACTTGCCCAACAATGATTAAACATGGCTCTACTATCATAGCACTTTCTCAAATCATTAGTCAAGCAAGTAACCGCTTTATTTAACAAATCATTTTCCATAATGAGAGATTCATTCAAGATGAGTCATCAATTTTGGTGCAAAAAGAACTAGTAGATCTAGAACCACAAGGTTTATCATCAATTAAGTCACAACTCACACCAATGCTCAATGTTGCTTTTCTTTCATGATTAAGTAGGGCATTGTGAGCTTCCTCAAGCTTCTCATGAGTTTCTTTGAGATTCTCATGTGAAGTCTTTAGCTCCTCATAGGAATCTTGAAGAGAAGAAAACTTCAACTTCAATTCTTTTAACTTGGCCTATTCTTTAGTCATGAATTCATCGGCATCATTGAGCATTTCAACAAGATCATCATATGAAAGTTCATCAAGTTCATCATCTTGTTGTACCTTTGCACCACCCTTTGCCATAAGACAATATGGTGTGGAGAAGAGTGATGGAGCCTCCTTGATGGCGATCTCGGCAACTCCCTTGGATGGCTTGTCATCATCATCATCATCATCGGAGCTTGCATCGGAATCCCACTCAACAAAATAAGCTTGACCATTCTTCTTCTTCTTGATGAACTTCTTCTTCTTCTTTTCATCATTTTTCTTGTCCTTCTTGTTCTTGTCATCTTTCTTATTTGGACAATTGACACTAATATGACCCATTTCACCGCATTAGAAGCAAGTCTTGTCCATAAAAGGATTTTTTCTTGATGATTGACCTTTCTTGCCAAAGTTCTTCTTATTCATCATTCTATTGAATCTCTTGACAAAGAGAGCCATCTCTTCATCCGATTCTTCTTCTTGGCACTCACTTTCTTCTTCCTTTTTGCTATCTTGAGCTTTGAATGCCACACTTTTCTTTTTCATATCAATTTCTCCCCCATGAGCTTCATCTTGAGATTTCTTGAACATGTCATGGGTGAGAACTTCTCCCAATATTTGTGTGGGAGTTGCGGTCTTCACATTTGACCTTACAAGCAAGGTCACAATTGTGTCATATCTTTTCGGAAGACATCTAAGAAATTTGTGGTTGAAATCCGCATCCGGTACCTCAAATCCAAGTCCCTTGAGGTCATTCACAATGTCATTTAGCCGGTTGAACATCTCGGCTATATACTCATCCTTCTTCATGGTAAATTCACTAAAATTGCCCTTAAGCAAATATAACTTAGCCTCCTTCACACTTGATGTGCCCTCATGAATTTCCATGAGCTTTTCCCATATGTCATGTGCATTTGTGAGACTCTTGACTCTATTAAATTCGATCACACCAAGGGCACTAAAGAGCACATTGACCCCTTGATCATTTAGTATCTCATTTTCCTCTTCTAGAGGTATCAAATTCTTTGAGTCCAAAATGACATAACCATCATTTACCACTCTCTATAGCTTTCTACTCATGGCTTTGATATGAGCCGACATCCTAGTCTTCCAATAATCATAATTGTTCCCATCAAAGAATGGTGGCTTCCCAACATGAATTCCATTATCACTAGTCACTGTTCTACTCCAAGATGGTTAAATCCGCAATTAATGGAGTACTTCGTTCTGGTACCACTTGTAGGATCAAGAACACCGACTAGAGGGGGGGTGAATAGGCGGTTTAAAACTAAAACCAACAACACTAGAGAAATTTAATTAGTAACAAAAGAGAGTCCTATGTCATGCTACTACTATCTCTAGAGAGGTTTGCAACCTAGGGTGACAAGATACAATTCAAGCTCTAGTAAAGTAAATTGCTCAAAATAAAACAATGATTAAAGTGAGCAAGAGAGATAACCAAGCTTGACACACAAATTTATCCCGTGGTGTCGATGACTTGCCGGTCACCCCTAATCCACGTTGAGGTGGATTCCAAGAATCAACCGCTCCTCTATCAAGAACCTCTTGATCTTGAGCCGGCTAGAAACAAGGAACCGCTCCACACCTCGATTTCACTAGAGTTGCTCTTCGCCACTCCGGCAAGGTGAGCACAAAACCTCTCACAACCGAAATCGGGGCTTCTCAACAATCTCCTTCAAGAAGCTCCACGAAATCACCTTCTCCAAGCCGTCTAGGGAGCGGCAACTCCCAAGAGTAACAAGCCAATGATCCTTGCTTGAAGATTCCCTAGTGCCACAAAGCTCAAACTCTTGATGCAATGCACTAGGAAGCACTCTCACTCTCTCAAAAATGCAAATCCTTAGCAAGTGTGTGAGAGAGAGGGATGTCTTAGCTCTAGAGGGTCAAGAATGTAGTCCAAATGGCCAAGAGAGTGACCCAAAGGCTGGGCATTGGGTATATATAGACATCCCATGAAAAACTAGCCGTTACAGTCTTTTCTGCGAGATCGCGGACCGTCCGGTTTCAAAAACCGGACCGTCCGCCGTTATAAGTCAGAGAGACAGAGTGCATTAAATGCGTGTCAGAACTAGCCATTACAGCCCTGGCGGACCGTCCACGCACAATAGGCGGACCGTCAACAGTTAAGAGTTCCACAACTCCAGAGACATGACAATCTCTGGAACAAACCTGAAATTAGCCAGCGGACCGTCCGCTCCCAGGAGCGGACCGTCCGCTCCCAGGAGCGGACCGTCCACAGTTCATCCTAGAAGAATAGGAAGAGACAGCAATGTTTCTGGATCAATTTATCAGAAGGCCTGCGGACCGTCCGCGCCCCAGCGGCGGACCGTAGCGCGGACGGTCCGCAGACCAGACCACTAGTCAGACCAGAGAACACCCTTTCTGGAACGAAGTGAGTTAGAGTGGCGGACCGTCCGCCCAAGAGGGCCGGACCATCCGCTAGCCACAAGAGATTCCCACTGAACCTTCTGTAATGGTAGCGGACCTTCCGCACCCAAGGGGCGGACCGTTCGCGCTTGAGCAGTCAGCTCTCAAACTTGTTCTTTTTCAAAACCCGACAAAGCATAGTTAGCCCTCATGCATGCACTTAGACATTTTGAGCAAAATGGCACTAGAGACCCGTCAAGCACGAGTACATGACCCCTCTTGATAGTACGGCTATCTATCCAACAAATCTGGTCACTTTTCATCCACTAAACACCTTGTGACCGGTAAAATTCAAAAGACCTTATTTTATACCTTTGCCTTGAGCCCAAGCTTTGCTCATCGTCTCCAAAAATCCGCGCGTTCACAAATAACTCTCATTCATCCGTGGATCAACCTATACTCATTTTCTTCAAAAGGAATTGTTAATCCACAAACCGTTGTCATTAATTACCAAAACTCGAATTAGAGGCCTAGATGCTTTCAGATGGGGTGGCTCAACATGACCTACGGGACACGGGGTGCTGTTTGGGGGGTGATTTTGTGATACTCAGGTAAATAGCATGGTCACACCCTAGATTTTTTTTAGTGTGTTGTTGTGTACAAAATGTGGCAAAAGTGTGTTTAAAATTTTAATGATAAGGAAAAGTGATTGTTTATATAATTATATTTTAATAGAGGTCCTTTTGTGCTAAATGGGTGAATATGGATGGTAGAATTCAAATGTATGAGGGTTATTTTGCAAAAGTCCAAAACTTGTGTTTAAATCGCAAAAGTGAGTGAAACTACCTTTTGGATATATGTGTAGTGTAGTTTTATCTATAGGATTTACATAAAGTTTGAAAACTGTGCTAAGTTTCATATTAGTTTCAAAAATGTTGCCCTTTTGCAGATAAACCCTAAAGCAAAGTTGTAGATCTTGAAAAAACCTGCACTTTTGCTTTTGGGCCCATCTTCATTTGAGCACTGGTTGGAAAGTTATTTATACATTACAATAAGGTCCCTGTATTTTCTGCTTTTTGCAACCGGGTCCTCCATAGTGGCAGAACCAAATCGACTTACACCGGCTCAAGTACGCGAGTCCACTCCTGCGGGCTCCAACACGCTTCAAACGGTATAATTCCTTGGCCTGTCGGGTGACGTCCCGATAAACCACCGAATGCAGGATCAAACAAGGTACCTCGCATGAAGACGAGTCCGGAGATACGAGCGCCATCACATTTTACATCACAGGCAAAGATATTACATGAGAGTTTAAAGTTAACATCAGTTTCCAACTGATGGCAATTATTACAAAACAGTCATAAGTTTTCGAGTGAAAGCAGCGGAGTTATAACACGGGCGCTGTACACGTCGCCAGCTCAGATATCATGCTAGCCCTGGCATGACATCACTCGGAGGGGTCTGCGTTGGCCGGGGACGGGTCCC
Organism: Panicum hallii; assembly: GCF_002211085.1. Classification (NCBI taxonomy): domain Eukaryota; kingdom Viridiplantae; phylum Streptophyta; class Magnoliopsida; order Poales; family Poaceae; genus Panicum; species Panicum hallii. The sequence goes on along the minus strand of NC_038049.1, from coordinate 27,126,680 downwards.
ATTCCACGGACCAACCATCAGGCAGAGAGTAGGGCCATGGTACAGGTAGAGCTAAGCCGTCAGGCGGATTACTTGAACAAAAGTCACAAGGCAAGACTGAGTATTCTAATACTCAGCAAGGCTTACCCGGTCATGGTATACTTAGCCATGTAACTAGACTTATGAAAGCTTATAATGGTTCTGGGTTTAGCTTTCAACTGAAAAGCAACAAAGAGTAGATCCTTATTTTCAACTTTTAGCTTTCAAGTTTTAGTTGATTATCCATTCTAGGTAAGCAACTATAGCTGTTCAAGCATGGTAGAACTTATTATAACAAACATCAATATTACTCCTCATATAGTTGCTCTTGTTACTCTATGTGACAAAGGGATCAAGCAGTCTCAATCTCTGCGAGAAACGACGATTCTGAATCAAATTTCCAACCTTGCAAGGATAAACCTAACTCACACGCTTGGAACACCAAAGGGTCGTTCCGAAGCAACCGTTTGCCTTTCATTCCAACTCGTGGATAGGTCCACCACAAGCGACTGCAGGATTATATGCACTTCCAAAGTGCAGGACGTACGCCTGTAGCGCGACTACATGACCGTACTCCTGGTTGCCCTGCAACACGTATTCCCACACGTCGAATCAAGTAACCGGAAAAACCAAATACGAGTGGTGGGAGGTATGTCCACTCCTCGGGCCGATTGGTTACTAGGCTTGCCGCTTACCCAAAACTCACGGCATGTGGTTAGTACTTTCAAACGCTTAACCCCGATCACCACACACCGCGACCTTAACCAATCTGTCAACACAGACGGGGTATCATTCCCTTCCATGATACTGTACATAACCCTGTCCGTCATCCTTATAGTGACGACAGAATTGTAAATAACCAATTCCTATATCGCGCGAGTGACAAGAAATCACCCGACTTCTACCGGTCCTATTAGCATAGCAGCTATTCGAACTCAAATGCTAATATTCAATACATTGGTTCCGAGGGAAATGCAATTAGGGTTTCCCATACAATTCCTAGGAACATAATGCATAGATAGATATAAATAGATATAGATTGCAGTGTAAATAAAATAGTGGGTTATGTCCGGGGCTTGCCTTCTTGCGTAGGGTTGGGGGCAGTAGTGTCAAGGTTTTCCGAACCTTGGTTCGGAGCTTCAGTTAGGTCTTCGACGGCACTCTCGGGGTCTGCAGAAGCTTCTACGGTTTGGTCCGAGATCAGCTCGTAGTCACCGTCTGCGAGAGTAATCGGGTCTACATGATATGCAAAGATGTGAATTGAGGAATGTATTTTCTTTTATTTATTTCATGATAAAGTTAAAATCCAAAAAGCTAACATACAAGAACTCATGAAACAAAAGGGGTTTTAGCCTAGAATTATCATTTATATTTAACTTATAACTATAGCATTGAATTTACTAAAAACAGGACTTAAAATATTTAAGTTTAGATCTAAATCCCAATTTAAACTCAAATTTTAGGTAAATAAAATTATAAAGCCTTGAAAATTTAATCATAGATTAATTATCCACCTATTAGATTATGACAAAAAGATCTAATTAATTAAGCTTTAATGGATATGCTTAACTAATTCCATTATAATTCAAATTGAATTGCCCAAATTTAAAAGAACTCAAGCTACAAAACAAAACTAGGTTTGAAAATTCTACACCAGCTCATACATAACCTATAGAAATTACATACCAAAAATCATAAATAGCAAAGTCAATATGTAGAAGCTATGCATATTAAACTCCCTTATCTTAGATTTAAAATAGATTCAAAAATACTTAGTTTCAAACCAAACTTACTTAATAAAAGTTGTAGAGTTTAAAATCTAGTTTATAACAAAATTGGTTTGACAATTTTTGGAATTTCCTATAATTTTCTATCAATTTTACAAGTTAACTGCATGGCTTACATAAAATAACAGCAATGTTTACACAGGGGTCCTTAGCAGCACTGTTTCTCTGAGTCTTATGGTTTGCAAATAGCCCCCTGGGCTTTTGCTCCTTCTAACCCGAGGTCCCTGGCCAGAGATGAAAGGGGGCAGAGGTTGGGCGGCCATCTCCGGCGAGAAAGGTCGCCGGCGGTGAGGTCTGAGGGGAGGGAGAGGTACCACGGGGAGCTTGTACGCCTTTAGCTGCACTAGGTTGGAAGAGGACGGCCTGTCATGGCAGAGCAACAGAGACCGGCGGCCGGCGGTGGGGAAGATCATCGGAGACTGTGCTCCGGTGCCTTTGGGTGATGAAGGAGTGGTTGAAAAGCGTCCTGGCGGTGTGAGGAGTCTCGGTGTGGGATCAATTGGGGTTAGGGGAGACTGGAAGGGAAGGTCCCATGGTGAGGCCGAGGCGGTGGCGGCGGTGCTTCGTCGGTAACCAAGCTCCGACCAAAATTGAAGAGCACCGAGGGGTTGGTGAGCATCAGTAGGGAACGGGGAAACTCATACGGGGGTCGATGGGGGCGAGGGGTGCCTGGTGGCAGCTGCCCACGGCAATGCCGAGCGCGGCCGAAGTTCAAAGGGAGGGGCAGCTGTGGAGTGTGGGTTGGGCGCTCAAGAATTGACAAAGGAATCAGAGAAATGGAATGTGGAGACTCCTGCGGTGTTGGTGCGCGCAAAAGATAGAAGTCCGAGGCTAGCTTGTGGGTTCTCCACGGCGGCGGTGAGGTGGCGGCCAACGGGCGTTCGGGGAAACCGTGGCGTGCGTAGGGCAGGACAGCGAGGAGGGGCTACGGCGGCGGGCAGGGCTAGGGTGACGCGTGGGGAAGAGGGAAGCAGGGGATGAACGGCGGCGACAAGGGCAGAGCGGCGGCCAGAGGGAAGGAAGCTCTGCACCAACGACAGAACAGAGGAGCAGAGGTGCAGAAGGGGCGCAGAGGAAGAAGAAGAGAGGGAAAAGGTCCGGAGGACTGATTTACAATTTGCAGAAAGTTCAAGGGCCTCTCAGTAAACTAAAAATTTCCACTGATATAGAAATCAAATGAAGGAAAGCCCAAAATGAAAGTTGTAGAGTTTTTCAAGCTCTACAATTTAGCTTTAGGGCTCAAGTTCAAAAACTCAAAGTTTGCAACATTACATGTTGAATTTTGAACAAGGTAGAATTTGAATTACCCTTGTCCTCACCAAAAGGGGTTTTGATCAAATTTTTGATATACTTGCAAATGTTCATGGATTGTCAGGATGACTAGTACTCTTACATGTTAGCCCTCAAGTAAACATGAAAGTCACTTCACACTTTAATTATTTTGCATAAAAGACCCTATGACTTATGTTGTATTTACCCTTAGGTCCCTGTTTTTACTCAAAAGCTTATTTTCCTAAGAATTTAATCTACCTTTTACATTTCCTTCCTTATGATAACATAATTTTAACACCTAGCATTATATTTCCCGTAGGTTCTAATGCTATCTTCCACTTCACCCTATTTACATTCAAGGACCTATATTTTATAGAAATTACAGATATACCCCTAGCCTTTTGTACTACCCATATCAAGCATGCCTATTTCACACTAGAGTCTAATGTCTATATCTCTTATTACCTGAATGTCACAGCCTTCCCCCCTAAAAAGAATCTCGTCCCGAGATTCGGAAGCAGAATAGAATCAGGCAATCAGATTTGGGGAATTTGTTGGAAGGAAAGTTGGGAAATTCTGTTGAAGATAGGATTCTGTTTCCCAAGTTGCTTCTTCTTCGGTGTGATGATTCCATAAGATCTTGTACATTTTGATTTTCTTCCTTCTGGTGACCCTTTCCTTAGTATCCAAGATTTGAATAGGTTGTTCGATATAGGATAGATCGGGTTCGATCTCAATGGCATGGGTTTCAACGATCTCCGTGGGTACCTTGATACACTTCTTAAGTTGAGAGACATGGAAAACATCGTGAATAGCAGCCATTTGAGATGGAAGGAGTAGTTTGTCAGCCACTGGGCCACAAACTTCAAGGATTTCGAAGGGTCTGACATATCGGGGTGCTAGTTTTCCTTTTATGCCAAAACGCTGAACACCTTTGATAGGAGATACTCAGAGATATACAAAATCTCCTATTTGGAACTGCAGAGGTTTCCTTCTTTGGTCTGCATAACTCTTTTGCCTAGATTGGGCTGTCTTAAGGTTGGCTTGAATAACCTTGACCTTATCTTCGGCTTTGACAACTAGGTCTGGTCCAAAGATTTTGCGTTCGCCGGTCTCAGACCAACTCAAAGGAGTTCAACATTTGTGACCGTACAACGCTTCAAAAGGTGCCATCTGAAGACTAGATTGATAGCTGTTGTTGTAAGAGAATTCGGCCAAGGCAAGACATTTGTCCCAGCTCGTACCATAATGAATAATACAAGCTCGGAGCATGTCTTCAAGAATTTGGTTGACTCGTTCAGTTTGTCCATCCGTCTGAGGATGATATGCAGAGCTTCGAATCAGTTTAGTTCCAAGAGCTGACTGCAATTGTTCCCAGAAGCGTGCAATGAATGGTGCCCCTCGATCAGAGATGATGGTTTTGGGAACACCATGTAACCGAACAATTTGATCAAGGTAGACTTCGGCATATTTCTTAACAGAGTAAGTGGTATGCACGGAAAGAAAATGAGCTGTTTTAGTAAGTTTATCAATGATTACCCATATGGAATTATGCTTTTGAGATGTGTTGGGAAGACCAACAATGAAATCCATACTAATGTCTTCCCACTTCCATGACGGAATGGGTAGTGGCTGAAGTGTACCAGATGCCTTGAGATGACTGGCTTTGACTCTTTGGCACGTATCACACTCAGATACATACTTAGCAATTTCTTTTTTCATTCTGGTCCACCAAAAATGCTGTCGTAGATCTTGATACATTTTGGTGCTACCAGGATGAATAGAGAATTTGGATAAATGTGCTTCATCAAGGATTTGTTTTCGAAGTTGGTGATTTTTTGGTACAACGATGCGATTGTTGAACCACAAGAAAACACTTGTATTTAGCTCCTCCCTGAGATAGTCTTAGCTTGATAACTCTGATACCCTCATCATGTAGTTGTGACATGATGATTTTATCTCGAAGAGTAGACTTGATAGATAAAAGATTTAGACTACCTTGAGGAATAATCTCTAGATTGAGTTTTCTCATCTGATTACAGAGCGTGTCACTGAAAGCTGCCACAGTTAAGCAATGACAATGTGCCTTGCGGCTAAGTGCATCCGCAACCACATTGGCTTTGCCAGGATGGTAATATACCTCAAGGTCATAATCTTTGATTAGTTCTAACCATTGCCTTTGCCTCATATTCAAGTCAGCTTGGGTAAAGATATATTTGAGGCTCTTATGGTCAGTGTAAATGTTACACTTAGCACCCATAAGATGATGTCTCCAGATTTTAAGAGCGTGAACAATGGCTGCCAATTCAAGATCATGAGTTGGATAGTTTTGCTCATGGTTCCAGAGCGCTCTGGATGCATAAGCAATGACCCGGTCGTTTTGCATTAGAACGCAACCAAGGCCAGTCCCAGAAGCATCACAGTAGACATCAAAAGGCTGAGTATTATCTGGCTGAGCTAAAACGGGAGTGGTTGTTAGAAGTTTTGTCAAGGTATGGAACGCTTCGTCACACTTATCGTTCCATTGATATTTAACTTCTTTCTTAAGTAGCTCAGTCATAGGCTTGGCTATCTTGGAGAAGTCTGGAATGAATCGGCGATAGTATCCCGCCAATCCAAGGAAACTTCAAATTTGATGGACTGAAGTTGGAGGCTTCCAATCCATAACCTCCTGGACTTTAGTTGGGTCAACTGATATGCCTTCACTAGAGATAGTGTGTCCCAGAAATTTCACACTATCTAGCCAAAATTCACATTTCGAAAATTTGGTGTAAAGGCGATGATCACGTAGTCGTTGAAGAACGATACGTAAGTGATTGGCATGATCTTCATTAGTCTTGGAATATATTAGAATATTGTCGATGAAAACCACGACGAATTTATCAAGTTCCGGCATAAAGACTGAGTTCATGAGATACATGAAATATGCCGGGGCGTTAGTAAGCCCAAATGACATAACCAGGTATTCATACAGTCCATATCTGGTTGAGAAAGCTATTTGTGGGAAATCACAGGGCCTGATTTTGATCTGATGGTAGCTAGAGCATAAATCAATCTTGGAAAAGACTTTAGCTTCAGCTAACTGATCAAACAGGATATCAATGCGGGGAAGAGGATACTTATTCTTGATAGTAACCGCATTGACTGGACGATAATCAACACATAACCTTAGGCTATTGTCCTTTTTCTTAACGAAGAGAGCGGGATAACCCCAAGGTGAAGCACTTGGGCGTATGAAACCTTTGTCAAGAAGATCTTGAAGTTGGATTTTTAACTCGGCCAATTCATTTGGAGGCATGCGATATGGCCTCTTGGAAATAGGAGCAGTGCCAGGTTGAAGTTCAATAATGAATTCGATGTCTCTATTTGGTGGCATTCCAGGCAAATCATCTGGAAAGACATCGGGAAACTCACTAACTACAGGAATATCCCTTATTTGGATGTTAGTGATGGCATAAGTGCAAGAATGCAGATACTCTTGCTGAGGCAGATAGAGGGTAGTGGCTCTTTGATGTGGTGAGTTAATCTCAATAATTCGGGAAGAGATGTCTAGCAATACTCTATGTTCTGTCATCCAATTTGTCTCAAGTATAACATCAATACCCTCTAAGTTTAATAGAATCAAATCTGTTCTAATTTCTTTGCTACCAAACTGAATTGCCACCTTTTTGACCATTTGGTTAGATGTAATCTTTCCTCCAGGGGTAGAAATCATATATGACCCCTTAGTAGGACAAAGATCGAGTCCTATTCGGGTACCACAGTTGTTACTAATAAAACTATGAGTTCCTCTCGAATCAAATAATGTAACAACTGGTTGGTGATGGATAGAGAACATACCCGACATGACGGGGGCTCCGTCCGGAAGTTCTGCAAGGGTGGTAAAGTTAATTCGCCCTTGCCGGACTTGCATCATCGGTCTTTTACCCTTATTCTGGTTACCCTGATTGGAGCTCTGTCCTTGATTGGGTTTCTTGGGTCGTGGACAATCCCTGATGAAATGATCCACACTCCCGCAATTGAAACAACGATAATTGCTGCCTTTCTGTGGAGCTTGTTGCACATTTGGCCTTAGGCCAGATTTCTGTAGTTGCGGTGGAGGTACGGGAGGTCTATACCTTCCTTGTTATTGGGGTGGCCTGAAAACCAATCTGCCAAACGGGGCATTCCTCTGTGGCGCTCTGATCTGGGTGTTAGGAACAACCCGATACCTCGGTGATTGAGCACTCGAGGGTCCAGTAGGAGTTTTTCTTTTCTTCTCAGCATGATGTGCCATGATACAATCCTCCTAGGTTAAGGCCATATTAACCAGCTCGCTGCAATTATTAGCCCTAACAAGATTCAGGCGCTCCTTGAGCTTGGTACTAAGGCCACGACAAAAATGATCTTGTTTCTTGGCATCATTATCTGCATGATAGTTTCTTGGCATCATTATCTGCATGATAACCTGCATATTGGCACAGATGATTAAAAGTCTGTGCATACTGCAATACCGTATTGGAACCCTGGGTAAGTGCCAAGAACTCGTTTAACTTTCGCTCCAACAATCCTTCGGCAATATAGTGTGCTCTAAAGGCAGTTCGAAATTCATCCCAGGAGATGACATGTCTCACGGGCTGCATGGCGTAGAAATTATCCCACCATATATGAGCAGCACCGCGAAGTTGCTGGCCAGCAAAAGAAGCTTTACTCGAGTCCGTACAAGGTATAGTCAAGAGGGCGAACTTTGATTCGATGATATGACGCCAGGCATCAGCGTCCAAAGGTTCTTCAGCCTTACTGAAGAACAGGGGTTGGGTACTGAGGAAGTCCTGATAGCTGGCCACTGGAGGGGTGAGGTCATCACGACCTCCTCGGAACTGTTGACGTTGCTGGCTCTGCTGTGCTTGTACCAGCAAATTTAGGAGTTCCGTTTGCCATGCCATCACCTCAGCTAGGTTGGGAGGTGGTGGTGGCGGTTGATGAGAACCACTGGTTTGTTCTGCCCGGAAGCCTTCTGGGGTTCGTCGTGTGGCTCCAACCATCTGAAATAAAGGGGACGTCCGTCATTAATCACATGACTTTACTCCCAATTTCCGATGATATAATATTCATATAAACAATGCACATATTCCGTTCAATCATCTTATTTCAGAACATAAAGATAATGAACAAGAGGATAAGATATGAAGCTCATATTACAACATAGATTTTTATGGTTTCCCATATTACACATCCATAGGATCCAGACACCGGCCATCTATGTTACAACAAATGGCGCAAGGTCTAAGTAAGCTACACACTAACTAAGGCATTACACTCCTGACAGGTTACAACAAGAAACAAGTCGACGATTTAACAACTAGAAATCATCGAAGTTGCCTACAGAAGACTGACTACCAGAAGAAGAATGGTGGGGACTAAGAACAGGGCCCCCATGCTCAGAGTCAAGCTCCGAGACTCCCTCAATCTCCTCTGGATCTTCTTCTTCGGCCTCAGGTACTGCGGGTGCGACGGGAGGTATTGGTGGCTGCTGCAGTTCTTCAAGGTGAGCCTAGGCATCATCAGCTTCAAGGATCAGATCATGAATTTGTTCCTGAAGGAACTCAATGATGGTATTGCGCTGAGTGATTATATGATCACTCTCATTGATCTGATCTTCTCGGTGAAGGATGGTTTCATCCCGCGCTGCGATGATCTCATCCTTCTGAGTTACCAAGGCCCGAAGTTGATCAACTTGAGTATTTTGTCTATCAGCCTCCCGATAATGACTTCGCGCAGCATTGATCAACTGGCCCATCTCACTACGTAGTAGCAGTTCATAGTGATACTGCACATTCATAAACCGCATCATTCCTTGAAGTGCTTCTTCCGGTGGACCTTCCAATCTATGACTCTCAGGGATGATTCTGAGATTCCATTCAGGCTCATTGGGATTTGTCGTTGAAAATAAACCAATAGGCTGTCCTGCGACTTCTCTGGGATACTGATTGCAAAAAAGATAAATGGCCTCCAATGCTGCTCCTTCGATGGTATCAACTATTCGATAGCCCATCATGTTAACTTCAATGGGCTGCCATTGAGAACGAAAAGGGTGTTGCGGAATGGTCATTCTGACTCAAGCTCTGTGAACACCTTCTTCCTGATACTCAACGGCATCATATTGGGGAGGTTCTATATAGTGGAATGACCTTAAGGATTCCCAAAGTAAACAAGGGAAACCCTCCCAATGTAGGGCATTAGTATGAAGATGCCCTTCTGGATCCCAAAAGATATTAGAAGGGGCTGCCATCTGCAACAAGAATGCAAATGGTGAGATATGTTTACCTTGCTAGGAAGTCACAAGGTAAATAGAACGAGACAAACGATACTGATAACAACAAGGACTAGAAACCGGATGAATACTTAAGATTCTTGACCAACACTACCACAAGAACCCCATTAACCCATACTAAAGATATACAACCTACCACCTATCCTTAGAAAACCAAAACATACCTTGTATACATATATTTGATGATAAAATATGCATGCACGTTCTATTCGTTCCCTCAACCAAAAACAACTGCCGAATATCTTCGGACTTACGCAATTAGTCTCGGTGGCATAACTCATACGACACTCCCTAATAACTAGTCGATAAATCCTACTCGTCCTAACCTCTTAATCGTGGTTAGTGTACCTGCAAGAAGTCACAATATATATCCAATGAACCTTTCATGCAGCATGTCATGAAAGCGTCCCCAATCATTACTGTTCACTATAGAAACAGCATCTGTACAATTACCGCCATACAGACAACGTTAACATACGTCATTAAATAACGTATTCACGGGGGGTACCGCAAAATGCGGGGGTATGAACAGCGATCGCCATACCCTGCGCCGAAACATATACTCCCAATATAATCAACCGAAGTTGGTATATTGGCAGCATCTGAAGTAAGCCACTACTTGAGAAACACCGTTCGGTTCGCATCACCGACGGGAAGGCTAACTCCCCAGTTAGCGGAGGATCCTTACCTCCTTACCTCACCATCGAAGGTGTCGTTTCAAAATGTAAAGTTGAGTTGTGCATAAATTTAAATTTTGACAGAAAAAATAATGCTGGTAGTCAGTGTTATATATATATACTATAGCCACCTTAAATTCAATTAAACATCACCCTAGGGCTTTACGTACTAAGCACAGCCTTAACGAATCCAACGTATTTTTGCAAAATACTTTGTTGGTCAAATTTTATACCGAAAGTATTTTTAAGGCAATTTACATCTCTAGTGTACACTTGTTAGCTCTGATACCAGCTGTGGCAGAACCAAATCGAATTACATCGGCTCAAGTACGCGAGTCCACTCCTGCGGGCTCCAACGCGCTTCAAACGGTATAATTCCTTGGCCTGTCGGGTGACGTCCCGATAAACCACCGAATGCAGGATCAAACAAGGTACCTCTCACGAAGACGAGCCCGGAGATACGAGCGCCATCACATTTTACATCACAGGCAAACATATTACATGAAAGTTTAAAGGTAACATCAGTTTCCAATTGATGGCAATTATTACAAAACAGTCATAAGTTTTCGAGTGAAAGCAGCGGAGTTATAACAGGGGCACTGTACATGTCGCCAGCTCAGATATCATGCTAGCCCTGGCATGACATCACTTTGAGGGGTCTGCGTTGGCCGGGGACGGGTCCCATTCCACGGACCAACCATCAGGCAGAGAGTAGGGCCATGGTATAGGCAGAGCTGAGCCGTCAGGCGGATTACCTGAACAAAAGTCACAAGGCAAGACTGAGTATTCTAATACTCAGCAAGGCTTACCCGGTCATGGTATACTTAGCCATGTAACTAGACTTATGAAGGCTTATAATGGTTCTGGGTTTAGCTTTCAACTGAAAAGCAACAAAGAGTAGATCCTTATTTTCAACTTTTAGCTTTCAAGTTCTAGTTGATTATCCATTCTAGGTAAGCAACTATACCTATTCAAGCATGGTAGAACTTATTATAACAAACATCAATATTACTCCTCATATAGTTGCTCTTGTTACTCTGTGTGACAAAGGGATCAAGCAGTCTCAATCTCCGCGAGAAACGGACGATTCTGAATCGAATTTCCAACCTTGCAAGGATAAACCTAACTCACACGCTTGGAACACCAAAGGGTCGTTTCGAAGCAACCGTTTGCCTTTCATTCCGACTTGTGGACAGGTCCACCACAAGTGACTGCAGGATTATACGCACTTCCAAAGTGCAGGACGTACACCTGTAGCGCGACTACATGACCGTACTCCTGGTTGCCCTGCAACACGTATTCCCACACGTCGAATCAAGTAACCGGAAAAACCAAATACGAGTGGTGGGAGGTATGTCCACTCCTTGGGCCGATTGGTTACTAGGCTTGCTGCTTACCCAAAACTCACGGCATGTGGTTAGTACTTTCAAACGCTTAACCCCGATCACCACACACCGCGACCTTAACCAATCTGTCAACACAGACGGGGTATCATTCCCTTCCATGATACTGTACATAACCCCGTCCGTCATCCTTATAGTGACGACAGAATTGTAAACAACCAATTCCTATATCGCGCGAGTGACAAGAAATCACCCGACTTCTACCGGTCCTATTAGCATAGCAGCTATTCGAACTCAAATGCTAATATTCAATACATTGGTTCCGAGGGAAATGCAATTAGGGTTTCCCATACAATTCCTAGGAACATAATGCATAGATAGATATAAATAGATATAGATTGCAGTGTAAATAAAATAGTGGGTTATGTCCGGGGCTTGCCTTCTTGCGTAGGGTTGGGGGCAGTAGTGTCAAGGTTTTCCGAACCTTGGTTCGGAGCTTCAGTTAGGTCTTCGACGGCACTCTCGGGGTCTTCAGAAACTTCTACGGTTTGATCTGAGATCAGCTCGTAGTCACCGTCTGTGAGAGTAATCGGGTCTACATGATATGCAAAGATGTGAATTGAGGAATGTATTTTCTTTTATTTATTTCATGATAAAGTTAAAATCCAAAAAGTTAACCTACAAGAACTCATGAAACAAAAGGGGTTTTAGCCTAGAATTATCATTTATATTTAACTTATAACTATAGCATTGAATTTACTAAAAACAGGAATTAAAATATTTAAGTTTAGATCTAAATCCCAATTTAAACTCAAATTTTAGGTAAATAAAATTATAAAGCCTTGAAAATTTAATCATAGATTAATTATCCACCTATTAGATTATGACAAAATGATCTAATTAATTAAGCTTTAATGGATATGCTTAACTAATTCCATTATAATTCAAATTGAATTGCCCAAATTTAAAAGAACTCAAGCTACAAAACAAAACTAGGTTTGAAAATTCTACACCAGCTCATACATAACCTATAGAAATTACATACCAAAAATCATAAATAGCAAAGTCAATATGTAGAAGCTATGCATATTAAACTCCCTTATCTTAGATTTAAAATAGATTCAAAAATACTTAAAAGTTGTAGAGTTTAAAATCTAGTTTCTAACAAAATTGGTTTGACAATTTTTGGAACTTCCTATAATTTTCTATCAATTTTACAAGTTAACTGCATGGCTCACATAAAATAACAACAATGTTTACACAAGGGTCCTTAGCAGCACTGTTTCTCTGAGTCTTATGGTTTGCAAATAGCCCCTTGGGCTTTTGCTCCTTCTAACCCGAGGTACCTGGCCAGAGATGAAAGGGGGCAGAGGTTGGGCGGCCATCTCCGGCGAGAAAGGTCGCCGGCGGTGAGGTCTAAGGGGAGGGAGAGGTACCACGGGGTGCTTGTGCGCCTTAGCTGCACTGGATTGGAAGAGGACGGCCTGTCGTGGCAGAGCAACAGAGACCGGCGGCCGGCGGTGGGGAAGATCGTCCGAGACTGTGCTCCGGTGCCTTTGGGTGACGAAGGAGTGGTTGAAAAGCGTCCTGGCGGTGTGAGGAGGCTCGGTGTGGGATCAATTGGGGTTAGGGGAGACCGGAAGGGAAGGTCCCACGGTGAGGCCGAGGCGGTGGCGGCGGCGCTTCGTCGGTAACCAAGCTCCGACCGAAATTGAAGAGCACCGAGGGGTTGGTGAGCATCAGTAGGGAACGGGGAAACTCATACGGGGGTCGATGGGGGCGAGGGGTGCCTGGTGGCAGCTGCCCACAACAATGCCGAGCGCGGCCGGAGTTGAAAGGGAGGGGCGGCTGTGGAGTGTGGGTTGGGCACTCAAGAATTGATAAAGGAATCAGAGAAATGGAATGTGGAGACTCCTGCGGTGTTGGTGCGCGTGAAAGATAGAAGTCCGGGGCTAGCTTGTGGGTTCTCCACGGCGGCGGCGAGGTGGCGACCGACGGGCGTTCGGGGAAACCGTGGCGCGCGTGGGGCAGGACAGCGAGGAGGGGCTACGGCGGCGGGCAGGGCTAGGGTGACACTGGGGAAGAGGGAAGCAGGGGATGAACGGCGGCGACAAGTGCAGAGCGGCAGCCAGGGGGAAGGAAGGTCTGCGCCGGCGACAGAACAGAGGAGCAGAGGTGCAGAAGGGGCGCAGAGGAAGAAGAAGAGGGAAAAGGGCCTCTCAGTAAACTAAAAATGCCCACTGATATAGAAATCAAATGAAGGAAAGCCCAAAATGAAAGTTGTAGAGTTTTTCATGCTCTACAATTTAGCTTTAGGGCTCAAGTTCAAAAACTCAAAGTTTGCAACATTACATGTTGAATTTTGAACAAGGTAGAATTTGAATTACCCTTGTCCTTACCGAAAGGGGTTTTGATCAAATTTTTAATATACTTGCAAATGTTCATGGATTGTCATGATGACTAGTAATCTTACATGTTAGCCCTCAAGTAAAAATGAAAGTCACTTCACACTTTAATTATTTTGCATAAAAGACCCTATGACTTATGTTGTATTTACCCTTAGGTCCCTGTTTTTACTCAAAAGCTTATTTTCCTAAGAATTTAATCTACCTTTTACATTTCCTTCCTTATGATAACATAATTTTAACACCTAGCATTATATTTCCCGTAGGTTCTAATGCTATCTTCCACTTCACCCTATTTACATTCAAGGACCTATATTTTATAGAAATTATAGATATACCCTTAGCCTTTTGTACTACCCATATCAAGCATGCCTATTTCACACTAGAGTCTAATGTCTATATCTCTTATTACCTGAATGTCACATACATCGTCTTCCCTGAGCCCCCGATCTCCTCTGCTCCTCTGCGCGCACGCATGACTGCCGCCGCCGGCCACTTCTCGCGCACCTGCAGCTCTGCACCACCCTGAACCTGTTCCACGCACCGCCACGCCGCTTTCGCTGTCCCCCCTTGCCGCTCCACGTCGGGCAGTTGACCCCGAGCGGCTGCCATGCCACCCCGTCGAGCACGCCGGCGCCACCCGCCGTCTTGAGCTCTGCCCGTGACTGCCCTCTCTCTCCCTCCCTCTCTCTCCCATCAGCCGAGCCGTGCTTTCCCTATAAAGTCGACCCGAACCCCACCGCCCTCGCCTGTTTCCCCCTTTCTTCTTCCTTGCGCCGCCGAAGTCCGCTCGTGCTCCTCGCCGGCATTCACAGCGATCACTCCACCCCACCCAAATTCCCGCTGCACACCGCTCCCTCACCTCCTCCCCTAGCTCCCCGATCTGATCCGGTCCAACCCCCGGCCCTCCCTCGCCGGAATCGCCTCCACCCCGAGCCGCCCCTCACCGGAGCCGCCCAAGCTCGACCTCACCGTCAATAGCACCCCTCCGCCACCTCCTCGGCCAATCCAAGTACGGGAATCGCATCCCCAACTTCCCCTGGTGCTCATGCACGCGTTAGATTCCCCTGTTCGCCGGCCCTTCGCCGGGAACATCGGTGACCCGACACGGCCGCCGCCCCTCCACGTCGCCAGTCATGTTCCACCCTCGCCCGTCATGCACCTCCCCTCCCAAACAACTCCCTGGGTCCGGTAGGCCCTGCCCGACCAGTCCCTCGCCGCCGGCGACCTCGCCGCCGGCGAGAACACGTCGGGGCCGAACAGCCGGTCGCCGTCGAGGTTGAGCAGGGGTATACCTGTGAGAAGAATGTGGCAGAACCAACCTGAATTATACCGGCTCAAGTACGCGAGTCCTCACCGAAGGCTACCTCGTACTTCAAACGGTATAAAACTATTGGTCTGTCGGGCAACGTCCCGATAAACCACCGAACGCAGGATCCAACAAGGTACCTCACACGAAGGTGAGTCCAGAGATACAATGCCAAAATATCTTACACCACAGGCAGTTATATTACAAAAATGTACAAAGCATTATTAGCTCCCACGGGGAAGAGATTATTACAAGATAGGTTTTAGTTTTCAGTCAAAGCAGCGGAGTTTGGAAAACGTAGACATTGTACACGTTGTTATTACAGATATCATGCTAGCCCTGGCATGATATCACTCGGCGGAATCTGTGTTGGCCGGGGACGGATCCCATTCCACGGACCAACCATCAGGCAAGGGGTAGGGCCACGGTGTAATGAACGCTGGCTCAGCAGGAGAATTACCTGAAGTATTTCAACAAAAGCAAGGCTGAGTATACTAATACTCAGCAAGACTTACCCGGAATTGGGTATATCTTAGCCCATAACTAGACTCATGATGGCTTTTAGCTTTGGGTAGGGTTTTCAGCCGAAAAGCAACAAAGAGTAGATCCTTATTTTCAACTTTTAACTTTCAGGTTCTAGTTGATTAACCATTCTAGGTAAGCACCTATAACTAGTCAAACATGGTAGAATCTTTACTCAAACATCATCTTAGATAATCACATAATTACTCTTGTTACTCTATGTGATAAAGGGGTAAGCAGTCTCATTCATCGTGAGAGGCGGACGATTCTAAATCGAGATTCAACCCTTGCAAGGTAAACCTAACACACATGCTTGGAACACCACAGGGTCGTTCCGAAGCAACCATTTACCTTTCATTCCGACTCGTGGATCAGATCCACCACAAGCGACTGCAGGTCATACGCACTTCCAAAGTGCAGGACGTACATCTGTAGCGCGACTACAAAACCTGTACTCCTGGTTGCCCAGCAACACGTATGCCTACACGTCGAACAAGGTAACCAAAAGAAGCAAATACATGTGATGGGGGGTATGTCCACTCCTCGGGCCGATCGGTTACTAGGCTTACCGCTTACCATATTTCACGGCATGTGGCTAGTACTTTCAAACGCTTAACCACCGCTACCACACACTGCGACCTTATTAAATTCATCAACATAGACGGGTATCATCTTGACCATGATATCTCATAAATTCCGGTCTGTCATCCTTATAATGATAACAAGAATGTAAACATCACAATTCCTATATCGCGCGAGTGACAGGAAATCACTCGACTTCTACCGGTCCTATAAGCAGAGCAACTAGTCGGACTCAAGTTCTAGGGTTCAATACATTGGTTCCTGGAGTAATGCAACTAAGGTTTCCAAACAACTCCTAAGAACCTAATGCATAAAAATATATATATATATATAAATAATATAGGTTGCAGTGTAATAAAGTAGGGGTTATGTCCGGGGCTTGCCTTCGCTGGTGGGGCTGGGGTTAGTCAAATTAATATCCTCCGAACCTTGGTTCGGGGCTTCAGAGAAATCCGCGACGAGATTCCCGGGGTCTTCAGAATAACCTCCTTCTTGTTCCGGAATCAGCTGATAATCCCCGTCAGCGAGAGTGGTCGAGTCTACATGATATGCAAGATGAAGTTTAATGGATGTATACACTTTCATTTCAATTCACGATAAAGTTGCAATCCAAATAAAGGAACATTACATTTTGACAAACAACTTAACTACCCTATACTGGGCAGTCATTTATCGAGTACTAACTAAACTAACTAGTCTCGTTAGGCAACAGGGTGGGTTACCCTAAACATCCGACTAACTACATTAAGTAGCACATCTGTTTACCATAAGCAACAACTAAACACACTTAGCAATCTCCATTTATTAACTAAGCATTGTAATTAACTTTAAGTTATTATTCAATTATGGCTAACTTTGGATTAATTAAATAAATCCTAATTTAGGAAAAATAAATTAATACTTTATAAAAATTATCCTAAGTTAGTTTCATTGAAATCATATTACCCTAGATTTTTTTTAAAACATTTAGTACCATACTAAATTTCAATAGTTAATTTAATTAAACTACATAGATAACTTGAATGAATCTTACAGAGCAAAATACTTCAAAACAGGAGCTACAAAAATTACTAAGCACAGATTGATATTAGATATAATTACTGTAGTTTTATTGGATTTTTATTCTAACAGGAACCAAGCCATCAAATTAAACAAGATTAGTATTGAAATTTCAAGATGCAATTATAATTGGAGTTTTACACTAAAACTAGGGTTCAAATTTTAAGGACATCATAAACTACTCAAGACTACTATTCCAGAAAAGTTTCATAATTTTTCATGCATAATACTTATTATTTATGAATTACCTTTGAATTTAAGCTTGAATTTTATAACTCAAGTTATATTAGGTTTCTGATTCTCAAACTTTTATGATGGATCATACTTATAAAGATCAAGTCAGGGTAGAAATTTCATCCCTAAATATACAGAGATGCTTCTGAAATTAATTTGTGAAGCTTTCATTAACATATAACAAAGGTAGCAGCTTATTCTAGCTAGAGGGCTGATCTAAGCCTCAAAAATTCACACAAGGCTACTTACATCCCATACAACACATGCTCCAAAATCTAACAGCAGAAAGGCTATGGATTACAAGATTCAATTAAAACATTCCTTTTTTTGCATTTAAAATACAGAACAAACTATTCATTTTCATAACTTGACTGTGAAATAAAAGTTGTAGAACTCATCACAAGGATTCTAATCCAACAAGTTTGGTATTTTTCTGATTTTGCTATGATTTTCTACGCATTTTTGAACTTCACTGATTTGAAATGGAGGTAAGAACTAAACACTTGCGGTTAGGCCCTTGGAAGAATTTAGATCTTTACATTCGAGTCCCTGCTGCCATGGCCGGCGGGGAAAGCTCTGCTCCGGCCAAAATCCGGCGATCCCCGGGGTCGGCGGCGAGGGGCAAGGGGAGAGGAAGCGTCAAGGAGTCGAGGGCTACCTGTAGAGGGTCTTGGGGAGAGCGGGGATGGGCGGTGGCGAGCTGCCCACGGGAGCAGTAGCTCCGGCGAGCGGCGACTTGAATTCCGGCTAGCTCGGTTGGGGAATGGGGATGGCGCGTGGTCTAGGAGCTCTAGGGCGAGGAGGGGATCCAATTCTGAGACTCAGCTCAAGGAGAGGAAGGTCGGAAGGGGGAGCTCGACGTGAGGCAGAGGGCGGCGGCAATGGAGATGGGCGGCGGCCGGTGGTGTACACGCGATTGAGGCTCGAGCTACTTGAATTGGATTACCAGAAATGGGAGGAATGAGTAGGGAGGTAGCATTGTGACTTGGGGCGGCTACTAAAGCCCGGCGGTGGTCGAGCAGGAGGTGGCCGGCGACCAATGATGCTGGCGGCCCGAAACAGGAAAGGAAGCGAGGTGTCACGCGGGGAAGAAGACAGCGGAGAGGAAGTAGAGCGGTGGAAGGTCCTCAGGCGACGCGTGGGCTTGCACAGTGGCTGGAGGTGGAGTTTGGGGCGCGGCGCCGGCGATGGGCGGTGGTGGCAGAGCAGAGCAGAGAGGAAGCACGCGTGACAGAGGAGGAAGAAGGCAGACAGGGGTCAGAAGGACCCGTTTGTAATTTCCAAAGAGTTCAGGGACCCCTCTGCAAACTAAAATTTCCCACTGCTACAAAATCCTAATGAGGAAAATGTCTAAAGCAAAGTTGTAGAGAATTTCAAATACTACAAGAATGCTTTAGAGCTCAAATTCAGAATCTCAAAGGGTACAGTTTTATTTTGAACTTTTGAATACAACTCAAATTGTAAACTTTGTTTTACAATTTGCACTAAATGCTTTAATGTTTGGGGTCTCTTTGTAAGATTTTCTGCAGTAATCATGACTAGCTCTTTTACACTTTAGCCCTTAGGTAAAACTAAGTTTTACTTTTATCTTTCAACCATTTTATATGCAAGTCCTTATATTTGTGTTAATTACACTTAGGCCCTTGGTTTCATACAAAGTCTATTCCTTTTAGATTTTAACTTAATATTTATACTTTTCTTCTCTATAGTCATTTGAATTTGACATTTAAAAGCATTTTCACACAATTGCACATAGTAATTTATAAAACTCATAATTTGCAAATATACCCCTATTGCTTTGTACAACTTATATATACCATATCATGCATACATACAATACATCCAAACTTACTATCTAATTGTCTAACTACCTAGATATTACAAAGAAACCATATTCCAGGGACCCAAACGCAAAATACTGAGGAACCCCCCCCTAAGTGTTTGTTATTTCATGTGATTGATGTTGCTATCTTGTAAAATTCATAGAAAACT
This sequence comes from Panicum hallii, assembly GCF_002211085.1. Taxonomy (NCBI): domain Eukaryota; kingdom Viridiplantae; phylum Streptophyta; class Magnoliopsida; order Poales; family Poaceae; genus Panicum; species Panicum hallii. Next base: position 27,107,167 of record NC_038049.1, on the reverse strand, counting down.
GTAGAAAAATCCAAAAATTGCAAAACTTGTTTTGTGGGAAACTAGATTTCAAACCCTATAAATTTTATTAATGAAGTTTAGCTTGAAACTAAATAATTTTGCATCTATTTTAAATCTAATGTTAAGTGGTATTTTACACATAACTTCTACATATTAGCTTTGCTTCTTATGATTTTTAGTATGTAACTTTTATAGGTCATATGTGAACTTGTGTTAAAATTTCAAACCTAGCACTGTTTTGTAGCTTAACTTCTTTTGAATTTAGGTAATTCAAATTTGAGATGATTTGAAATTAACTAAGCATATTCTTTAGGCTTAATTAGTTATATCTTTTTGTCATAATCTAATGTGTTGATAATTAGTCTATAATTAAATTTTCAAGACTAAACCCCTTTCTTTCATGAATTCATGTGTGTTGACTTTTTGGGATTGCAACTTTGTTGCGACATAAGATCTTGAATTCAAACATCATCTCACTTAAACTGTTGCATATCATGTAGAATCAACGACGCTCGACGACGGAGACTACGAGTTGGTCTTAGGACAAGACCAATGGTTTTCTGAAGACCCAACACAAATCATCGAGGAACTAACTGATGCCCCGAACCAAAGTTCGGAAGCCTCTAACACTCCTGCCCCCAACCCCACTCAAGAAGGCAAGCCCCGATGCATACCCTAGTAATTCGATTTACTACAATCCCATTATTATATTATATATCTTGCATTATGTCTAGGAGTTGAAATGAAACCCTAGTTGTATCAAATCTTAAGAATCCAATGTATTGTACCCGAGTCCTTATCGCACAGACGCTCTGCTTAATAGGACCTAAAAGACGAGTGATTTCCTGTCACTCGCGCGATATAGGAGTTGCTTGTTTACAATTCTGCAACCACTATAAGGATGATGGGCAGGGTCATGTGCTGTATCATGACCTGAAAATTTACCCTGTCTGTTCTGTTAAAAGTGGTTAAGGTCGCAGTGTGTGGTAGTAGTGGCTAAGCATTTTAACGTACTAACCACATGCCGCGAAATATGGTAAAGCGGTAAGCCTAGTACTTGAATGGCCCGGCAAATGGACATGTCTCCACCACTCGACTTTTATTTTATGTTTACACGCACTGACGTGTGGGAGTACGTTCTGCATGGCAGACAGGAATACGGGATCATGTAGTCGCGCTACAGACGTATGTCCTGCATAATTGGTGTGCGTACGGTCCTGCAGTCACTTGTGGTGGCCCTAATCCATAACCCGGAATATGAAGGAAACGGTTGCTTCGGAATGATCTTCGGATGTTCCAAGCGTGTGAGTTAGGTTTACCCTTGCAAGGTTGAAACTCAATTCAGAATCGTCCGTCTCTCGTGGAAATTGAGACTGCTTATTCCTTCTGCCACATAGAGTTAGAAGTGTAACTAATGATGGAACAATCTTGATGAATGATAATCTTTACCTTGCTTGCTTAGTGTAGGTGCTAATCTAGAATGGATAATCAACTAGAATATGAAAGCTAAAATTTGAAAATAGATCATACTCTTTGTTGCTTTTTAGCAGAAAATAAACCCAGAACCTTTACAATGCCTTCATGAGTCTAGTTACGGGCTAAAGTATACCCAAACCCGGGTAAGCCTTGCTGAGTATTAAAATGCTCAGCCTTGCTAGTATCTGTTTCAGGTACAACCTTCGAGAATCCCACGGACAACCCAGCATGGCCAACGTCTGTTCCTTTTGGCTGGTCCGTGGAGTGGGATCCGTCCCCGGCTGGTAGTGACCCTCCTGAGTGACACCAGGCCTTGGGCTGAGCATGGTGTCCACTTTCGCGACGTGTGTAGTCGCGTGTTCGTTTCCTTCTGCTGTGAGTTTGGACAAGCTGTTTGGCTTGTCAGTTTAAACATGGTTTGTATAAGTTTTACTTAAGTTTGAACCTGGTTTGTAATAATGTTTGACTATCTGTAAATTAAAAGTTGATGAGCTGTGCTGTGATTGTAAACTCGCCTTCGTGTGAGGTAAACCTGCCTCGATCCTGTTGAACCGTGGTTGTATCAGGCGGACACCCGACAGACCAACGGGTTGTTCCGTTTGAAGTGCGTTGAGTCGTTATCGGCTGTATGGCGATGGCTAGCGCACTTGAACCGGAATAATTCAGGCGGTTCTGCCACAGCTATGCTCGGTGAGTAGGGGTGGAACACGGCCGGCGGCGAGGAGGGGCAGCAGCCGCGACGGTGTGCTGGCGTTCCCAGCGAGGGGCCGGCGAACACGGGCAAACAAGGCGTGCAAGAGCACCGGGGAGAGGTAAGGATATGATTCCCATACCCAAATTGGCCGAGGATGTGGCAGAAGAGGGTTGTCGATGGTGAGGTGGTCCTCGGGCGTCTCCAGCGAGGACCGGCACGGGGTCGGGGCAATTCCGGCTAGGGAAGGCCGGAAGCTTGACCGGAGCGGGTCGGGGAGCTAGCGGAGGAGGTGAGGGAGCGCTAGAGGGCTGGAATTTGGGCGGGGTGGAGTAGTCGTGGAGGAATCCAGCGATAAGCTCGGCGGTTGGTTCTGTGGTCGCGAGGGGGAAGAAGAGGAAATCAAGCGAGGAAGATGGGGTTCGGGTCAAGCTTTATAGGAGAGCACTGCTCCGTAGAAGAGAGGGAGAGGGAGAGCAGGCACAGGGCTGGGCTCAAGTCGGCGGGTGGCGCCGGCATGCCCTTCGGGTGTGCGTGGCGGCCGTTCAGGACCGGCGGCCCGACGTGGTAGGATGAAGGAAGGCCAGCGGAGCTGGCGCGGGCGGTGGGAGAGGCAGCAAGGCGACACGTGGGCGAGAGGAGGGCGGCGCAGGCCTGCAGCGGCTCGGGAAGCGGCCGGCAGCGGTGGATCACGCGCGCGCGGCAGAGACAGAGGAGGTCGGTGACCCGAGGAAGAAGACGAGGGCAGATTTGCAAAATCTCAAAAGTGCAGGGACCCCACTGTAATGCTCTGGTAACTTTCAAACCAGAGCTCAAATGAAGATGGGCCCAAAAGCAAAAATGTAGGGTTTTTGAAAATGTACAACTTTGCTTTAAAGTTCATTCACAGAAGAGCTAAGGATTTGAAGTTAATATAAAACTTAGCAAAGTTTCTAAACTTTATATAAATCCTATTTAAAAACTACACTACATATACATCCTATGTGTAGTTTCACCTATATTTGCGATTTAAACACAAGTTTTTGACTTTTGCCAAAACAATTTTTATGTATTTGAATTCCACTTCCCTTTCTCATCTATTTAACACTAAAGGACCTTTATTAATTTATAATTATACAACACCAACCCTTTTTCTTAGCATTTAAATTTTTAAACACACTTTCACCACATTTCGCACACAACATCATACTAAAATTTAGGGTGTGACAATACTAAGTACCTGAGTGTCATAGCCTTCCCCCCTAAAAAGAATCTCATCCCGAGATTCCGGAACACGATGGAATTGAATGATCAAGTTCGGAGGTTGGCTTGAAAGAAGTCTGGAAAATTATGCTGAAGATAAGATTCGGTTTCCCATGTTGCTTCTTCTTCCGTGTGATGGTTCCATTGAATCTTGTACATTTTGATGGTTTCCCTCCTAGTGCTTCTTCCATTGACGTCCAGAACTTTGATTGGGTGTTCGATATAGGATAGATCAGGTTGGATATCGATGGTTTGAGATTCAATGATCTCAGTAGGAGTTTTGATGCACTTTCTAAGCTGAGATACATGGAAGATATTATGAATGGCTGCTAGTTGAGTAGGAAGTTGAAGATGGTAGGCTACAAGTCCACAGATTTCAAGGATTTCAAAGGGTCCGATGTATCGAGGAGCAAGTTTCCCTTTTACACCGAACCTTTGAACACCTCGGGTAGGAGATACTCGAAGATATACGAAGTCTCCGACTTGAAACTGTAATGGTCTTCTTCGTATATCAGCGTAGCTTTTCTGCCGAGCTTGGGCTGCCTTTAGATCGCTTTGAATAGTCTTTACCTTTTCCTCTGCTTCAGTGACAAGGTCCAGTCCAAAGATTTTACGCTCGCCGGTTTGTGACCAACTCAAAGGAGTTCGACATCGGCTATCGTATAATGCTTCGAACGGGGCCATCTTGAGACTGGTTTGATAGCTATTGTTGTAAGAGAATTCTGCCAGTGATAAACATTTGTCCCAGTTCTTGTCGTACTGAAGTACACAGGCTCTAAGCATATCTTCCAAAATCTGATATACCCTTTCGGTCTGTCCATCTGTATGAGGATGATACGCGGAGCTCCTAATTAACCTAGTTCCAAGAGCATGTTGAAGTTGCTCCCAGAACCGAGCAATAAACTATGCTCCACGATCAGAAATGATCATCTTGGGTACTCCATGAAGATGAACAATTTGATCTAGGTAGATCTCGGCATACTTTTTGGCATTATACGTAGTATGCACGGGAAGGAAATGTGCAGTCTTGGTCAATCGATCAACGATTACCCAAATGGAATCATGCCTAAGAGAAGTGTTGGGTAAGCCAACAATAAAGTCCATACTAATATCCTCCCACTTCCAAGAGGGAATGGATAGAGGTTGAAGGATACCAGCAGTCTTCAGGTGACTGGCTTTGACTCTTTGACAGATATCACATTCTGAGACATACTTGGCAATTTCTCGTTTCATACGAGTCCACCAGAAGTTCTGTTTTAAATCCTAGTACATCTTCGTACTGCCAGGGTGCATAAAGAATTTGGATAGGTGGGCTTCATCCAATATCTGCTTACGGAGTTTATGATCCTTAGGTACAACGATACGTTCGTTGAACCATAAAACTCCTTCATGATCTGCTCGAAAGCACTTATACTTCCCTTCTCCTTGTGTTATCCTCTATTTAATGATTCTGACTCCTTTATTGTGCTGTTGAGCCAGAACAATAATATCCCTAAGCGTGGCTTCAACTGCGAGATGGTTCAAGTCACCTTTGGGAACGATTTCTAGATTAAGCTTTCTCATCTCCCAACAAAGAGTCTCATTGAAAGCTTCTACAGATAAGCAATGTGCCTTGCGAATGAGTGCATCCGCAATGACATTGGCCTTGCCTGGATGATAATGTACTTCCACGTCATAGTCTTTGATAAGTTCTAACCATCGTCTTTGCCTCATATTCAGGTCTGCTTGTGTGAAGATGTACTTGAGGCTTTTGTGGTCAGTATAAATATGATACTTCGTACCCATCAAATGATGTCTCCAGATCTTCAGGGCATGAATGATAGCTGTGAGCTCAAGATCATGAGTAGGGTAGTTCTGTTCATGACTCCATGAGTGCTCGTGATGCATAGGCAATTACTCGGTTATCCTGCATAAACACACAACCAAGTCCGGTTCCTGAAGCATCACAATAGATGTCGAAGGGTTTTGACACATCTGGTTGACTAAGACTGGACAGTTGTAAGATGATCTCGGAGAGTGTGAAATGCATCTTCGCATTTTTGATCCCAAGAGAATTTAACACCTTTCTTTAGTAGTTCGGTCATAGGTTTGGCTATTCTGGAAAAGTCAGGAATGAAGCGGCGATAATAGCCAGCTAGACCAAGAAAACTACGGATCTGATGGACTGATGTTTGAGTTTTCCAATCCATCACTTCTTGTACTTTGTTGGGGTCAACGGATATACCGTTACCGGAGATAGTATGGCCTAGAAATTTCACAGTATCTAACCAGAACTCACACTTGGAGAATTTGGCATATAAGTGGTGGTCTCTTAATCGCTGAAGAATAACATGAAGATGTTTTGCATGATCTTCTGGATTTTTAGAGTAGATCAGAATGTCATCAATAAAGACCACAATGAATTTGTCGTGTTCTTGCATGAAGACGGAATTCATGAGATATATGAAATAGGCTGGAGCATTGGTGAGACTAAATGACATGACTTGGTATTCATATAGACCATATCGAGTGGAGAAGGCCGTTTTTGGAATGTCACTTGGCCGAATCTTAATTTGATGATAGCCGGAACGAAGATCAATTTTGGAGAATACTTTAGCTCCAGCTAGTTGATCGAAGAGAATATCAATGCGGGGTAGGGGATATTTGTTTTTGATAGTTACCGCATTGAGGAGGCGATAGTCTACACATAGCCTTAAGCTATTGTCTTTCTTTTTCACGAATAAGGCTGGACAACCCCATGGTGATGCACTCGGACGAATGAAACCCTTATCAAGGAGATCTTGGAGTTGGATTTTTAACTCGGCCAGCTCATTAGATGGCATACGATAGGGTCTCTTAGAGATAGGGGCTGTGCCAGGCTGCAGTTCTATGATAAATTTGATATCCCGGTCCGGGGGCATTCCAGGTAAATTATCTGGAAAGATGTCAGGGTATTCACAGACGATAGGGATATCCTCTAACTTGATCCCGGTTGCAGCATAGGTGCAAGAATTGATGTACTCCCATTGTGGAAGATAGAGAATGGTAGGTTCGTGCTCAGGTGAATCTATCTCCACGGTTTGGGAAGAGATATCTAATGACACATGGTGCTGGGTCATCCAATTCATACCTAAAAGGACATCCATTCCTTCTAGGTCCAATAATAGTAAATCTATCCTCATCAGATTTTTACCCATTTGAATTGGCACGCTTCTAAAAACTTGGTTTGAGGAGACTTTACCACCAGGAGTTGCTATCATATAGGCCCCACTAATAGGATAAAGGTCTAAGCCTAATTTTGTTCCACACTTTGAACTGATAAAACTATGGGTGGTACCAGAGTCAAAAAGAACAATTACGGGTTGATGGTTGATAGAGAAAGTACTCGTCATTATTGGTGTCCCCTCGGGGAGTTCGGAGAGAGTGGTGAGGTTCACCCTTCCCTGGCGGACTTGGACTACTTGCTTCTTGCCCTTGCCCTTGCTGATTGGGTTGGATGTTTGCCCTTGGAAGGATCTTCTAGGTTGAGGGCAATCCTTGATGAAGTGGGACGGGCTGCCGCAGTTGAAACAACAATAGTTGTTGTTTCCTTGGTTGACCAGCGGAAAACTCGGCCGCAGGCCTTGCTGCTGTTGCTGGGGTTGTGGTGTCGGTGGTCGATTGAATTGAGCTTGCTGGGGTAGCCTGGCTACCCATCTGCCAGGCAAGTTACTTCGAGGCAGTCCTCGGGTAGCGGTGCTCGGGACCAACCGATACCTTGACGGTTGCGTAGCTGAAGGCCCTGTAGGTGTCTTCCTTTTCTTTTCTGCTCTGTGGGCTGAAATGCAGTCTTCCTGAGTGATGGCCATGTTGACCAGCTCATTGAATTGTTGGCCCTTACCAAATTCAGTCGTTCCTTAAGTTTGGTATTCAAGCCTCGATGAAAACGATCTCTTTTGCGGGCATCATTGTCCGCATGGTATCCCGCGTACTGGCACAAGTGGTTGAAGACTTGTGCATATTGCAGAATGGTGCAGGTCCTTGAGTCAGATTCAGAAATTCATTGAGCTTTCGCTCAATGAGTCCTTCGGGGATGTGGTGCGCTCGAAAAGCGGTCCGAAACTCGTCCCATGTGATGATATGACCGGCAGGCTGCATGGCATGATAATGATCCCACCAGATGCGGGCAGTGCCACAAAGTTGCTGGGCTACAAAGAGCGCCTTGTTCTCATCTGAACATGGGGCAGACAATAAGGCGAACTTGGATTCGATGGTACGGAGCCAAGCGTCGGTGTCAAGGGGCTCATCCGCCTTATGGAATAGTCGGGGTTGAGTACTAAGGAAGTCTTGATAACTGGCCGATGGAGGTTCATCTCGGCCTCGGGACTGGTGATGGAATTGGCCAATTTGAGCCTGCACAAGCTGATTGAGGAGTTCTATTTGTCGGGCCATGACCTCGGCCAGATTTGGAGGTGGCGGTGGCGGTTGCTGAGAACCGCTAGTCTGATCTGCCCGGAAACCTTCCGGGGTTCCGTGAGTAGCTCCAACCATCTGAAATAGAGGAGATATCCATTATTCATCATATCCTTACTCTTAATTTCAGATGATACACAGTTGCCAAAAGACATGTAACAGGCTCCATTCAATCAACTCCTTTCAGATGCAAGGATATTGAGCAAGATGGTGAAAAACGAGGTTTAGATTACTACGCATACACTGGTGGTCCTTACATCTTACATCAGAACGCTTTAACTACTGTAAGCCCTTCTATAAGTACACATGCCACATATAATACAACAAGTGGCTCTAAATCTAGGTAGACTACTCACTACCTATGTCACATCTTAAAAGAACAACCCATATCATGCATTCACTTATTTAATGATGGATTATGCATGCACGTAATATTCGACCTCACAACCAAAAACAACTGCCGAATAGCTTCAGACTTACATGGTTCTTTTCGGTGGCAAAACACATACGACTCTCTCTAATAACTAGTCGATAAGTCCTATCCGTCCTAACCTCTTAATCGTGGTTAGTGTACCTGCAAAAGACCACATATATATAACATGAACCTTTCATGACAGCACAACATGAAAGCGTTCCCAAACAGTACTGTTCGCTATAGAAACAGCATATGTACTATTACCGCCGTACAGACGACGTTAACATACGTTATCGAAACAACGTATTCACGGGGTACCACAAAATGCGGGGGTATGAACAGCGATCGCCATACCCTGCACCGAACCATATACTCCCAATATAACCAACCTAAGTTGATATATTGGCAGCATCTCAAGTAGGCCACTGCTTGAGAAACAGCGTTCGGTTCGCATCACCGACGGGAAGGCTAACTCCCCAGTTAGCTGAGGATCCTTACCTTCTTACCTTACCACCGAAGGTGTCGTTACAGATAATAAAGTTGGGTTGTGCATGAATTTAAGTTCTGACTGAATGTAGTGCTGCAAGTTAGAATTATATCCGATACATATATATATACCAATAGCCACCTGATCATTCCCATATAAGTCCCTAGGGCTTTACGATCTAAGCACAGCCTTAACGGGTCCAACGCACTTTGTAAATTCATTTGTTGGGCCAATTTTTATCCGAAAAACACTTTTTAAGAGCTACCGCAGTTGTAAGAGTAAACCTACAGCTCTGATACTAGCTGTGGCAGAACCGCCTGAATTATTCCGGCTAGTGCGCCAGTTATCGCTATACAGCCGATAATAACTCAACGCACTTCAAACGGAACAACCCATTGGTCTGTCGGGTCTTCACCCGATACAACCATGGTTCAATAGGATCGAAGCAGGTTTACCTTGCACGAAGGCGAGTTTACAATCAAAGCATAGCTCATTAACTTTTAATTTATAGAAACATAAATATTATTACAAACCTTTTCCAAACTTAATCTAAATTTATACAAACAGTGTTTAACATGACAAGCTACTCAGCTTGTCCAAGTTCACAGCGGAAGGAACATAAACACACGACTACGCACGTCGCGAACGTTGACACCGTACTCAGCCCAAAGCTTGGTGTCACTCAGGAGGGTCACTGCCAGCTGGGGACAGATCCCACTCCACGGACCAGCCAAACGGAACAGAAGTTGGCCATGCAGAATTATCCATGGGGTTCTCGAAGGTCATACCTGAAAAATTCACTAGCAACACTAAGTATGCTAATACTCAGCAAGGCTTACCCGGGATTGGGTATACTTAGCACGTATTTAGACTCATGAAGGCTTGAAATGGTTCTGGGTTTCATTTTAGCTGAAAACAAACAAAGAGTATGATCTACTTTCAAATTTTAGCTCTCAAATTCTACTTGATTAGCCATTCTAGGCAAGCACCTACACTAGACAAGCTAGGTAGAGGTTAATATTCAACAGGATTATTCCATCAAGAGTTACACTTCTTACTCTATGTGGCAGAAGGAATAAGCAGTCTCAATCTCCGAGAGAAACCGACGATTCTGAATCGAGTTTCCAAACCTTGCAAGGCAAACCTAACTCACACGCTTGGAACATCCAAATATCATTCCGAGGCAACCGTTTCCTTCATATTCCGGGTTATGGATCAGGGCCACCACAAGCGACTGCAGGACCGTACGCACACCAATTGTGCAGGACGTACGTCTGTAGCGTGACTACATGACCGTACTCCTGTCTGCTATGCAGAATGCACTCCCACACGTCTGTGCGTGTGTACAACAGAAATTAAATAATCGAGTGGTGGAGACATGTCCATTTGCCGGGCCATTCAGGTACTAGGCTTACCGCTTTACCATATTTCACGGCATGTGGCTAGTACTTTCAAACGCTTAGCCACCACTACCACACATTTCGACCTTATCAACTTTTATCAACACAGACGGGGTAACCTTTCCGAGTCATGATATTGTACATGACCCCGCCCATCATCCTTATAGTGATTGCAGAATAGTAAACATTCAACTCCTATATCGCGCGAGTGACCGGAAATCACCCGACTTCTACTGGTCCTATTAGCAGAGCATCTATGCGATAAGGACTCAGGTACAATATATTGGATTCCTAGGATTTATGTATCTAGGGTTCCATTTCAACTCCTAGACTTAATGCAAGATATAATATATAAGTATAGAATTGCATAATGTAGTAATTTGAAATACTGGGTTATGCACCGAGGCTTGCCTTCTTGATTGGGATTGGGGGCAGGAGTGTGACAGTTCATGTACTTGTAAGCTAGGCACATTATTTGTTAGTGTGAAGTATGCGCTTGTTAGTGTAAAGCTTGTATGTGTTTAAGTAAAGGGTATTTAAATGCACATAAAAAGGGTATTTTATAATTACAAAATTAACCTAGGGTTGTTTTTGCAAAATATAATTGGATAAGAGGTAACTTCAAAATAAGTGAAGGGTGGTTTTGTAAACACGTTTTTCTTACCTTATCCCCTGTTAAAAAATATATATATAATAATAAAATAATAAAATAATAAATACATTTCAATAAATAACTGGTTTGGCAATTTTTGAATTTTCCTACAATTTTCTATCCATTTTACAAGCCGGCAGCCTTGCTCACATGAAATAACAAAAATGTTTACAGGGGGGTCCTTAGTTTCTTGCACATGGGTCCCTAGAACAGGAAAAATATTCGCATATGTGCCCCTGCCAGCTCCCGATGGCGACCGGCCAATCTGCTCCGGCGCGTTCTCACCGGCGGCGAGGTCCCCGGCGAGGATGGGGTGGCTCAACATGACCTACGGGACACGGGGTGCTGTTTGGGGGGTGATGTGCTCGGTGAGTAGGGGTGGAACATGGCCGGCAGCGAGGAGGGGCGGCGGCCGCGACGGCATGCTGGTGTTCCCGGCGAGGGGCCGGCGAACATAGGCAAACAAGGCGCGCAAGAGCACCGGGGAGTGGTAAGGGTGTGATTCCCGTACCCAAATTGGCCGAGGATTTTGCGGAAGAGGGTTGTCGACGGTGAGGCGGTCCTCGGGCATCTCCGGTGAGGAGCGGCACGGGGTCGGGGCAATTCCGGCTAGGGAAGGCCGGAAGCTTGACCGGAGCGGGTCGGGGAGCTAGCGGAGGAGGTGAGGGAGCGCTAGAGGGCTGGAATTTGGGTGGGGTGGAGCAGCCGTGGAGGAATCTGGTGAGGAGCTCGGCGGTTGGTTCGGTGGTCGCGAGGGGGAAGAAGAGGAAATCAAGCGAGGAAGATGGGGTTCGGGTCAAGCTTTATAGGAGAGCACTGCTCCGTAGAAGAGAGGGAGAGGGAGAGCAGGCACAGGGCTGGGCTCAGGTCGGCGGGCGGCGCCGGCATGCCCTTCGGGTGTGCGTGGCGGCCCTTCAGGACCGGCGGCCCGACGTGGTAGGACGAAGGAAGGCTAGCGGAGCTGGCGCGGGCGGTGGGAGAGGCAGCAAGGCGACACGTGGGCGAGAGGAGGGTGGCGCAGGCCTGCAGCGGCTCGGGAAGCGGCCGGCGGTGGCGAATCACGCGCGCGCGGCAGAGACAGAGGAGGTCGGGGACCCGAGGAAGAAGACGAGGGCAGATTTGCAAAATCTCAAAAGTGCAGGGACCCCACTGTAATGCTCTGGTAACTTTCAAACCAGAGCTCAAATGAAGATGGGCCCAAAAGTAAAAATGTAGGGTTTTTGAAAATGTACAACTTTGCTTTAAAGTTCATTCACAGAAGAGCTAAGGATTTGAAGTTAATATAAAACTTAGCAAAGTTTCTAAACTTTATATAAATCCTATTTAAAAACTACACTACATATACATCCTATGTGTAGTTTCACCTATATTTGCGATTTAAACACAAGTTTTTAACTTTTGCCAAAACAACCTTTATGTATTTGAATTCCACTTCCCTTTCTCATCTATTTAACACTAAAGGACCTTTATTAATTTATAATTATACAACACCAACCCTTTTTCTTAGCATTTAAATTTTTAAACACACTTTCACCACATTTTGCACACAACATCATACAAAAATTTAGGGTGTGACAATACTAAGTACCTGAGTGCCACACGCGGTCGTCGGCAACTGTGCTCCGGCCGGAATTCGTCGGCGTTTAGAGGCTGGTGAGCACGAGCAAGCACTGGGGAAGCTTTCTAGGGGGTTGATGGGGCAATGGGCGCTCGGTGGCGGCTGTCCATGGTAGCCCGTGGTTCATCGGAAAGGGAAAGCTGGGCGGCGGTGGTGATCAGAGGTCCGGGGTTGGGGGAACGGCTGAAGGACCAGGGGAACGGGTTGTAGGGGCTCTTGTAGTGCGAATGCGCGTGAAAGATAAGGCCCTGGGCTCTGCAGTGAGCTCTCCACGGTGGCGGCGAGGTGGTGACCGGCGGAGTCTCGGGGGGGTTGTGGCGCACGCGAAATAGGACAGCAGGGGAGGGCTAGGGCGGCGGGCGACATCCAGGCGACGCGTGGGGAGGGCGGCAGCAGGAGGTGGAGCGGCGGCAGCCTGCACAGCGGCGGTGGCAAGGTGCTCTGCACCGGCGGCAGAGGAGGCAGGGGGGCAGAGGGGTGCCAGAGGAAGAAGAAGGAAGGGGGGTCCGAGGGACTTATGTGCAAAACCAAAAGAGTCTAGGGACCTCTCGATAAAGTAAAATGTCCTGCTAATCTATAACTCTAATGAGGAAATGACCAAAATAGAAGTTCGAGAGTTTTTCAAACCCTACAACATTGCTTTAGGGTTCAAGTTCAAAAACCCAAAGCATACAGCTTTACATTTTAAATTTTGAGCAAAAGTGGTATTTGAATAGGTTTTGTCCTTACTGAGGTAGATTTCATGTAATTTTGGACACAATCGCAAGTTTTCATGCAATGTCATGATGACTTGTATTCTTACATTTTGGCCCTAAGTAAAATTTGAGAGTTACTTTTACACTTCATTAATTTGCATAAAAGGACCTATACTTTTGCGTCAATCACATCTTGGTCCCTGTTTTCACATAAAGACCCAAATTTCCTAGAATTTAACATATCTATTACAATTTCTTTCCTATGGTGATACAAATTTGACATCTAGTGTTACATTTTTCCTAGGTTTTGATGCTACCTCCCATTCTTACCCAATTAGCACTGAAGGGCCCACATTTTTTAAAAATTACATAAACACCCTTTTTTCCCTTTGCACTTCAATTTGAACACACATAAACAAGATCAAACATGCACATTTAACACTAAGATCTAGTGTTTTAAAATTCTAAATACCTGAATGTCACAGCCTTCCCCCTAAAAAGAATCTCGTCCCGAGATTCTGAAGCAGAACGAGATTGGACGATTAGATTTAGGAATTGGCTTGAAGAAAGTTTGGGAAATTTTGTTGAAGATAGGATTCCGTTTCCCAGGTTGCTTCTTCTTCGGTGTGATGATCCTATAAGATTTTATACATCTTGATTATCTTCCTTCGGGTGACTCTCTCTTTGGTATCTAGGATTTGAATAGTTTGTTCGGTGTAGGACAGATCAGGTTCAATCTCAATGGCTTGTGCTTCAATAATTTCAGTCGGTACTTTGATACATTTCTTGAGTTGAGAGATATGGAAGACATCATGAATAGCAGTCAACTGAGATGGAACATGAATTCTGTAAGCCATTGGGCCACAGACTTCAAGGATTTCAAAGGGTCCGACATATCGGGGTGCTAACTTCCCTTTTATGCTGAAACGCTGAACACCTTTGGTAGGAGATACTTAGAGATAGACAAAATCCCCTACTTGGAATTGCAAAGGTTTCCTTCTTTGATCTGCATAACTCTTTTGTCTAGACTTGGCTGTTTTAAGATTGGTTTGAATAACCTTGACCTTATTTTCGGCTTCAATAACTAGGTCTGGTCCTTCGCCGGTCTCAGACCAACTCAAAGGAGTTCGACATCTTCGACTGTATAACGCTTCAAAGGGAGCCATCTAAAGACTAGATTGATAACTATTGTTGTAAGAAAACTTGGCCAAGGCAAGACATTTGTCCCAGCTTGCACCATAGTGAATAATACAAGCTCGGAGCATTTCTTCGAGAATTTGGTTGACTCGCTCAGTCTATCCATCAGTCTGGGGATGATATGCAGAACTTCGAATGAGTTTGGTTCCAAGAGCATACTGCAGTTGTTCCCAGAAGCGTGTAATGAATTGGGCTCCTCGATCAGAAATAATGGTCTTAGGGACACCATGCAATTGAACAATTTGATCAAGATAGACTTCGGCATACTTCTTAGCAGAATAAGTGGTATGCACAAGAAGAAAATGAGCAGTTTTGGTAAGTCTATCAATGATCACCCATATGGAATCATGTTTCTGGGACGTGTTGGGAAGACCAACTATAAAATCCATACTAATGTCTTCCCATTTCCACGATGGGATGGGTAGTGGTTGGAGTGTACCAAATGCTCTTAGATGACTGGCTTTGACTCTCTGACATGTATCACATTCAAATACATATTTAGCAATTTCTCTTTTCATCCTGGTCCACCAAAAATTTTGTCGAAGATCTTGGTACATTTTGGTACTACCAGGATGAATAGAGAATTTAGATAGATGTGCTTCATCAAGGATTTGTTTACGAAGTTGATGATCTTTAGGCACAACAATACGGTTATTGAACCATAGAACTCCTTGATGATCGGTGTGGAAACACTTATATTTTGCTTCTCCCTGAGATAGTTTTAACTTGATAATTTTGATACCTTCATCATGTAATTGCGACATGATGATTCTATCTTGAAGTGTAGACTCAATAGATAATAGATTCAGACTACCTTGAGGAATGATCTCTAGATTGAGTTTTCTCATCTGATTACAGAGAGTGTCATTGAAAGTTTCTATGGATAAGTATTGACAATGTGCCTTACGGCTAAGTGCATCCGCAACCACATTGGCCTCACCAGGATGGTAGTGTACCTCAAGATCGTAGTCTTTGATCAGTTCGAACCAACGCCTTTGCCTCATATTTAGGTCAGCTTGGGTAAAGATATATTTGAGGCTCTTATGGTCAGTGTAGATGTTACACTTAGCACCCATAAGATGATGTCTCCAGAACTTGAGAGCGTGAATAACTGCTGCCAATTCAAGATCATGGGTTGGATAGTTTTGCTCATGATTTCGTAGTGCTCGGGATGCATAAGCAATGACCCAGTTGCTTTGCATAAGAACACAACCAAGTCCAGTTCCAGAGGCATTGCAATAGACATCAAAAGGCTGGGTACTATCTGGCTGAGCTAGCAGTGGAGCAATGGTTAGAAGTTTTCTCAAGGTGTGGAACGCTTCTTCACACTTATCATCCCAACGGAACTTAATCTCTTTCTTAAGTAATTCAGTCATGGGTTTAGCTATTTTGGAGAAGTCAGGAATGAATCGGCGATAGTATCCCGCCAATCCAAGGAAACTTCGGATTTGATGGACTGAAGTTGGAGGCTTCCAATCCATAACCTCTTGGATTTTGGTTGGATCAACCGATATGCCTTCACTGGAGATAGTATGTCCCAAAAATTTCACACTATCCAGCCATAATTCACATTTCGAGAATTTGGCGTAAAGGCGATAATCACGTAGTTGTTGAAGAACGACACGTATATGATTAGCATGGTCTTCTTTAGTCTTGGAATATATCAGAATATCATCGATGAAGACCACAACGAATTTGTTGAGTTCCGACATAAAGACTGAATTCATGAGATACATGAAATATACCAGCGCGTTAGTAAGCCCAAATGACATAACCAGATATTCATATAGTCCATATCTGGTCGAGAAAGCCGTTTTTGGAATGTCACAAGGCTTGATTTTTATTTGATGATAACCAGAGCGTAAGTCAATCTTGGAAAAGACCTTAGCTCCAGCTAGTTGATCGAATAAGATATCAATACGGGGAAGAGGGTACTTATTTTTGATAGTGACCGCATTGAGTGAACGATAATCAACACATAACCTTAGGCTATTGTCCTTCTTTTTTACAAAGAGAGCAGGACAACCCCAAGGTGAAGCACTTGGGCATATGAAACCTTTGTCAAGAAGATCCTGGAGTTGGATTTTTAGCTCGGCCAACTCATTTGGAGGCATACGATATGGCCTCTTTGAAATAGGAGCGGTGCCAGGTTGAAGTTCGATAATGAACTCGATGTCTCTGTCTGGTGGCATTCCTGGTAAGTCATCTGGAAAGACATCAAGATACTCACAGACTACAGGAATATCTTTTACTTTAATGTCTGTGGTAGCATAGGCACAAGAATGAGGATATTCTTGCTGAGGCAGATAGAGGGTGGTGACTCCTTGATATGGTGAGTCAATCTCGATAACTCGGGAAGAGATATCTAACAGTACTATATGTTCTGTCGTCCAAATGGTCCCAAGTATGATATCAATACCCGCTAAGTTTAACAGTACCAAGTCAGTTTTGATTAATTTACTACCTAACTGAATTGGCACACTTTTAACCATTTAGTTAGAAGTAATCTTTCCTCCACGGGTAGAAATCATATATGACCCCTTGGTAGAACAAAGATCAAGTCCTATTCGGGTACCACAGTTGTTACTAATGAAACTATGAGTTGCTCCTGAATCGAATAATGTAACAACTGGTTTGTGATAAATAGAAAATGTACCCGACATGACGGGAGCTCCATCCGGAAGTTCTGCAAGGGTGGTGAAGTTAACTCGTCCTTGCCGAAGTTGCATCATCAGCCTCTTGCCCTTGTTCTGGTTACTTTGATTGAAACTTTGCCCTTGATTAGGTTTCCTGGGCCGCGGACAATCTCTGATAAAGTGATCTGCACTCCCGCAATTGAAACAGCGATAAGTGCTGCTTCTCTATTTGACTTGTTGAACATTTGGCCGTGGGCTAGATTGTTGTGGTTGTTGCGGAGGTACGGGAGGTCTATATCCTCCTTGCTGTTGAGGCGGCCTAAAAACCAGTCTGCCAAATGGAGCATTCCACTGTGGTGCTCTAGGTGGTGCATTCTGAACAAATCGATACCGCGAGGGTTGAACGCCCGCGGGTCCAGTGGAAATCCTTCGCTTCTTTTCGGCACGGTGTGCCGTGATGCAATCTTCCTAGGTCAAGGCCATGTTAACCAACTCGCTGAAGCTATTTGCCTTTACAAGGTTCGGATGTTCTTTGAGCTTAGTGCTCAAACCCCAACGAAAATGATCTTGCTTCTTGGTGTCACTGTCCGTGTGATAACCTGCGTACTGACACAGGTGATTAAAAGCTTGTGCATATTGCAGTACGGTGCGGGTGCCTTGGGTGAGTGCCAAGAACTCATTCAGTTTCCGCTCCATCAGTCCTTCGGGTATATGATGTGCTCTGAAAGCATTCCGGAATTCTTCCCAGGAGATAACATGGCCATCAACTTGCATGGCACAATAGTAATCCCACCAGATACGGGCAGCTCCGCGTAGTTGTTGGGCTGCGAAGTGAGCTTTATTAGAGTCCGCACATGGAATCGTAAGAAGAGCAAATTTGGATTCAATGGTGTGAAGCCAAGCATCGGCATCAAGGGGCTCCTCAACTTTGCTGAATAGCGGGGGTTGAGTACTAAAGAAATCCTGGTAGGTTGCCACCTGAGGATCATCACGACCTCCTCATGATTGCTGGCGCTGTTGGTTCTGCTGTGCCTATACTAGCAGATTAAGAAGTTCGGTTTGCTGAGCCATAACCTCGGCTAGATTTGGAGGTGGCGGTGGCAGTTGTTGGGAACCGCTGGCTTGATCTGCCCGGAAACCTTCAGGGGTTCCGCGCGTGGCTCCAACCATCTGAAACAAAGGAGATATCCATTATTAACCACATAGCCTTACTCCCAATTTTAGAAGATATACCACTACGCAGATATGTATTTCACATACTCCATTCAACCAACTCATTTCAGATGCAAAGATATTGATCAAGATGATAAAAACACAGGATTTAGATTACATCGCAGATATTGGTCATCCTTGACATCGTACATCAGAAGGGTCCATACACAGGCCAGCTATATTATAGCAAATGGCATGAGGTCTAAGTAAGCTAATTACTACCTAAGTCGCTACACCTTATACTGGTTACATCTAAAGAGTCGATGATCTAAACAAACTAGAAATCGTCAAGATTGCCTACAGAAGACTGGCTGCTGGAGGAAGAATGATCTGGCTGAGGATTAGGTTTTGGATCTCCATGTTCGGAGTCGAGATTGGAGACTCCCTCAATTTCCTCCGGGTCTTCTTCTCCACCTTCAGGGGCTACAGGTACAGCAGGAGGTATTAGCTGCTCCTGGAGTTCGTCAATGTGAGTATGGGCATCATCAACCTCAAGGATAAGGTTGTGAATTTGCTCCTAGAGGAATTCAATGATTTGTGTTGCGCTGAGTGATTATTGCATCACTTTCGTTGATCTGATCCTCCCGGTGAAGAATAGCCTCCTCCCTTGCTGTGATAATCTCCTCCTTCTTAGTAACCAGGGCTTGAAGCTCCACTATCTGGGTGACTTGACGGTCAGCATTTCGATAGTGACCTTGAGCCACACCAGTTAACTGACCCATGCTACGACGCAGCAAAATCTGATAATGGTGCTGAACATTCATAAACCTGGTGATACTACGGATCATTTCTTCGGCCGAATCTCCTAACAAGTGACCATAATGAGCTATCCAAAAGTTCCACTCGGGATCACTAGAGTCTATTGCAGGGAATAGACCAATAGGATACCCTACAACCTCCATTGGATGCTGGTTGCAGAAGATATGGATGGCTTCCAGAGATGCAGCCTCGATGGTGTCAACTAGACGGTAGCCCACCACATCAACCTTGATGGGCTGCCACTGGGAACGGAAAGGATGTTGAGGAATTGTCATCCTGACTCGGCATCGAGGAACACCTTCTTCTCGATACTCCACTCCGTCATATTGGGGAGGCTCGGTGTAGAAGAACAAACTTAATGATTCCCATAGAAGATGGGGAAAACCATCCCAGTGCAAGGCATTAGTATGAAGATGCCCTGCATGATCCCAAGAGATATTCGAAGGAGCGGCCATTTGAAACAAGAATTCAAATGGTGAGATATATTTACCCTTCTGAGAACTCACAAGGTAAATGGAATGAGACAATCGATTCTGATAACAGCAAAGGCTGGAAATCAGATGGATGCTTAAGGTACTTAACTAAAACTATCACAAAAATCCTATTGACCCACACTAGAGAATCACAACACTCTACAACATATTCAATACATTTACTGTGTATTAAGGATGGATTATATGCATGTACTATTCGACCTCACAACCAAAACAATTGCCGAATATCTCCGGAATTACGTGGTTAGTTTCAGTGGCATAATACATACGTCTCTCACTAATAACTAGTCGATAAGCCCTATCCGTTTTAGCCTCTTAATCATGGTTAGTGTTCCTGCAGAAAACCACAATATATATCCAATGAACCTTTCATGCCAGCATGTCATGAAAGCGTCCCCAATCATTACTGTTCACTATAGAAATAGCATCTGCACCATTACCGCCGTACAGACAACGTTAACATACGTTATCAAGACAACGTATTCATGGGGGTACCGCAAAATGCGGGGGTATGAACAGCGATCTCCATACCCTGCGCCGAACCATCTACTCCCAATATAACCAACCTAAGTTGATATATTGGTAGCATCTCAAGTAGGCCATTGCTTGAGAAATAGCGTTCGGTTCGCATCACCGAGGGGAAGGCTAACTCCCCAGTTAGCTGAGGGTCCTTACCTTCTTACCTCATCATCGAAGGTGTCGTTACAGAATGTAAAATTGGATTGTGCATAAATTTAAATTTTGATAGAAAAGTAATGCTGGTAGTTAGAGTTATACATACATATACTATAGCCACCTATAAGTCCCTTGATATCATCACCCTAGGGCTTTACGTACTAAGCACAATCCTTAACGAACCCAACGTAGTTTTACAAAATACGTTGTTGGTCAAATTTTTATTCTAAAAGTATTTTTAAGGCAATTCATATCTCCAGGGTACCCTTGTTAGCTCTGATACCAGCTGTGGTAGAACCAACCTGAATTACACCGGCTCAAGTACACAAGTCCACCCTCAGGGCTCCAATGCACTTCAAACGGTGTAATCCCTTGGCCTGTCGGGTAACGTCCCGATAAACCACCGGATAGAGGATCAAACAAGGTATCTCGCACGAAGGCAAGTCTAAAGATACAATCACCGTCATATTTTACATCATAGGCATTTATAATACATGAGTTGTCATAAGTAATATCAGCTTCAACTGATTGGATTTATTACAAGCCGATTCAGGTTTTCAAGTTTACAGCAGCGGAATTTAAACCACAACCCCTGTACACGTCGCCAGTACGACTATCATGCTAAGCCCTGGCATGATATCACTCGGTAGGATCAGTGTTGGCCGGGGACGGGTCCCACTCCACGGACCAACCATCGGGCAGAGCATAAGGCCATGGTACGGGTAGAGCAGAGTCCTCAGGGGGATTACCTGGAACAAAATCATAATGCAAGACTGAGTATTCTAATACTCAGCAAGGCTTACCCGTTTCATGGTATACTTAGCCATGTAACTAGACTTATGATGGCTTTAATGGTTTTGGGTAAAGTTTTCAGCTGAAAAGTAACAAAGAGTAGATCCTTAATTTCAACTTTTAGCTTTCAAGTTCTATGTGATTATCCATTCTAGATAAGCACCTATAGCTATTCAAGTATGGTAGAATCTTTAGCCAAACATCATCTTTGATAACCATAAGGTTGCTCTTGTTACTCTATGTGGCAAAGGGATCAAGCAGTCTCAATTTCCGCGAGAAACGGACGATTCCTGAATCGAATTTCAGCCTTGCAAGGGTAAACCTAACTCACACGCTTGGAACATCCAGAGATTGTTCCGACGCAACCGTTTGCCTTTCATTCTGACTCGTGGATCAGATCCACCACAAGCGACTGTAGGACTATACGCACATCTAATGTGCAGGACGTACGTCTCTAGTGTGACTACACGACCGTACTCCTGGTTGCCCAGCAACACGTATTCCCACACGTCAAAGTGAGTAACAGGAAAAACCAAATACCAGTGGTGGGAGGTATGTCCACTCCTCGGGCCGATTGGTTACTAGGCTTACCGCATACCATATTTCGTGGCATCTGGCTAGTACTTTCAAATTCTTAACCAGCGCTACCACACACTGCGACCTTAACCAAATTCACCAATACAGACATGGTATCATCTCCATCATGATACCTCACATAAATCCCGTCCGTCATCCTTATAGTGATTACAGGAATGTAAACATTGCAATTCCTATATCGCGCGAGTGACAGGAAATCACCCGACTTCTACCGGTCCTATTAGCATAGCAGCTAGTCGAACTCAAGTTCTAGTATTCAGTACATTGGTTCCTAGGAAAATGCAACTAGGGTTTCTGATACAATTCCTAAGAACTTAATGCATAGATAGGTATAAATAAATATAGATTGCAGTGTAAATAAAATAGGGGGTTATGTCCGGGGCTTGCCTTCTTGAGTGGGGTTGGGGGCAGGAGTGTCAAAGTTTTCCGAACTTTGGTTCGGAGCTTCAGTTAAATTCTCGACGACGTCCCGGGGTCTTAAGAAATTTCCACTCCTTGATCCGGGATCAGTTCGTAGTCTCCGTCGGCGAGAGTAGTTGAATCTATATGATATGAAAAGATGTAATTTAACGGATGCATATACTTTTATTTTATTTCACGATAAAGTTGCAATCCAATGAAAACATAATTTACTCATCAAACATCTCATTTACTCTTTTGCTGGGCAGTCATTTATCGGGTATTAATTAACCTAGTTAGCTATATTAGACAACATGAGTTGTTGTTACAAAATAAACCATCATAGCATTGGGGTAGAAATTTTTGCTATTAATAGCTTAAGCTATGCCTAGCCATTGTAAATTTACCAAGATTTTATTCCTACAAAAATTGAGCTACAAGGATAATCAAGATTAATACAAACCTATTAGGTATTATTTATAGCTATACATACATGCAAGATTTCATTCCAGATTTTTGGGCACAGGTTACACTATTCAAGTTCAACATCTCCACATATTTTCAAAGTTTTTAACCATCTAGAACTGTAGATCCTAAATACCTAAGGTTCAAATAGACGTTATCTATGATTAAACTCATTCCTTATGAAAATACCATATAAACAGTAGGTTAGTTATTTTTCATAAACACTACATGCCAAAGCAAAACTAACACAATTGGTTTCATATTTTTACCATTTTTCTACTATTTACTATGCATTTTCTTAGTCTACAACTACTTAAACTTAACATTTAATTTAGAGTAGAAACTATTTAGAAATTGAAAGTCAACCTATAAGGAAATTTGTAGACCTTAGAATAATGAATCCAAAAAATTTTAGTTTGCATTTTTATGATTTTTCCTTAAATTGCTATGGAATTTCAAAGTATGCAGCAAAAATAACACACGGGGTCCCTATAGCACTATTCATATGAGTCTTGGCTTTGCAGACAGCCCCCTGGGCTTTTGCATCTTCCGGCCCGAGGTCCCTGGCCGTGGTCACAGGGGGGGCACGGGGGGTTGACCGGCCAAATCCGGCGACGGCGATCGCCGGCGGCGAGGGTGGAGGGGCGGGGAAGCATCACAAGGTTCTTGCGCACATGTGGACACTCGGGATCGGGTTAGGGTGGACTGTAGTGGCGGCGCGACGAGAGCAGAGCGACCGGCGACGGAGGTGAACAACGGGGGCGGTGCTCTGGTAGTCGGGGGTGGCGGGGAAGAGGTCGGGAAGCTTCAGGGCGGTGTGGAGAAGCTCGGTGTGGGGCCAATTGGGGTCGAGAAGGGCCGGAGAGGGGTGTTCCACGGCGAGCAGAGGGCGGCGGCGGACGGCGATCATCGGCAACTGTGCTCCAGCCGGAATTCGTCGTCGTTTAGAGGCTGGTGAGCACGAGCAAGCACTGAGGAAGCTTTCTAGGGGGTTGATGGGGCCAATGGGTGCTCGGTGGCAGCTGTCCACGGTAGCCCATGGTTCATCGAAAAGGGAAAGCTAGGCGGCGGTGGTGATCAGAGGTCCGGGGTTGGGGGAACGGCAGAAGGACCAGGGGAACGGGTTGTAGGGGCTCTTGTAGTGCGAATGCATGCGAAAGATAAGGCCCTGGGGTTCTGCAGAGCTCTCCACAGCGGCGGCGAGGTGGAGACCGACGGAGGCTCGGGGGGGTCATGGCGCGCGCGAAATAGGACAGCAGGGGAGGGCTAGGGCGGTGGGCGACATCCAGGCGACGCGTGGGGAGGGCGGCAACAGGAGGTGGAGCGGCGGCAGCCTGCACAGAGGTGGCGGCGAGGTGCTCTGCACCGGCGGCAGAGGAGGCAGGGGGGGCAGAGGGGTGCCAGAGGAAGAAGAAGGAAGGGGGGTCCGAGGGACTTATGTGCAAAGCCAAAAGAGTCTAGGGACCTCTCGGTAAAGTAAAATTTCCTGCTAATCTAGAACTCTAATGAGGAAATGAACAAAATAGAAGTTGGAGAGTTTTTCAAACCCTACAATATTGCTTTAGGGTTCAAGTTCAAAAACCCAAAGCATATAGCTTTACATTTTAAATTTTGAGCAAAAGTGGTATTTGAATAGGTTTAGTCCTTACCGAGGTAGATTTCATGTAATTTTGGACACAATCGCAAGTTTTCATGCAATGTCATGATGACTTGTATTCTTACATTTTTGCCCTAAGTAAACTTTGAGAGTTACTTTTATACTTCATTAATTTGCATAAAAGGACCCATACTTTTGCTTTAATCACATCTTGGTCCCTGTTTTCACATAAAGACCCAAATTTCCTAGAATTTAACATATCTATTACAATTTCTTTCCTATGGTGATACAAATTTGACATCTAGTGTTACATTTTTCCTAGGTTTTGATGCTACCTCCCATTCTTACCCAATTAGCACTGAAGGGCCCACATTTTTTAAAAATTACATAAACAGCCTTTTTTCCCTTTGCACTTCAATTTGAACACACATAAACAAGATCAAACATGCACACTTAACACTAAGATCTAGTGTTTTAAAATTATAAATACCTGAATGTCACAATCCAGTTGAGCTAGAACTGGGGCAGTAGTGAGATATGCTCTGAGGGTGTGACATGCATCCTCGCATTTCTGATCCCAGGAGAATTTAACTCCTTTCTTTAATCGTTCAGTCATAAGCTTGGCTATTTTTGAGAAGTCAGGAATGAAACATCTATAATAACCTGTCAGACCTTGGGCCACGGGACTGTGTACATAACATAGTTTAAAGAGGTTTAAGAGATTAAGTTCGTCTTATCTCTTATTTATCACGTTTATCTCTTATTTATCCCGTTTAAATAGGAGATAGAGCTAACCGATACAGAGGGAATCTACTCGAGATATGTTCTGGTACAATTCTTAGCTGGCGTTGGTTAGTATCCTTGTAAGCCTGGCCTCTCGGATATATAAGGGAGGACAGGGACCCCTCTCAAAACATGATCTCCAGATCATTCTACACCAAAGGCAATACAAACCACCATACAGGACGTAGGGTATTACGCACCTAGCGGCCCGAACCTGTCTAAGCTTTGTGTTTCTTGCGCCTTCGAGTTCCTGATCTCGGCTACTCCTCACCCAAAACTTACCACCTTGGGTATATCCCTCGGTGGGCAGCTGGTAAAACACCGACAGCTGGCGCGCTAGGTAGGGGAGCACGTCGAAGATCCACCGGCAAGCTCGATGGCATCTTTCCAATTCCCTAGGTCAGTTCCCTCTTAGGGCACGACATTTGTTTTTGGCTCGTGGGTCTGCATCGCAGATGGTGTGGGCGATTTTTGGCGATTCCTCGTCGACATGAAGCCAAAGACTCTCACGGCGGATCCTCGCAGCAACCTCGAAAAGTTCATTGATGATCTCGACGACCCGTCGATCCATGCATCCGCTGCAAAGATCAAGATGGAGTCAGCTCCCGGTTCGACTTGATCAAGCGCTGTGGCAACTTCCCTTGGGTTGGAATCATTCCAATCTAAGGACTCACGTAACCAATCTCAACTCGGTTTATGTAACCTGGCCACTGATCTTCAGGAGGCTAGCATCTCTGGGTCCCTTTCCGCGCTAGAGAAGGACCTTGACTCTCTGCTCCAGGTCGGAGGGCCTGAAGCCACTGCATGCCGGGGGGCTTCGGATTGTTTTGGCGCCAGTGATCTGATAATCACCTCCATGCCGGAGGGGTGCATTGTACATTGGAGGGGCATGGAGCTCTCCAATCTACTCGAGGCTGAGGGTCGACTTGTGGCTCACCTCGAGCCTTTGCCCTTTCAGGAGGGCAGGCCGCTAGCTACTATGGCGGAGGAGTCGACTGAACTAGTCGATGCGAGCTCTGATGAGCTCACCTCCCGCCAGGTGTTAATGGCGGAAGAAGGCGAGGATGATGGTGGCTTCCCCATCATCGACTTCAAAGCGGTCTCTGAAGATGAGGCCACAGCCAACGCCGGCGATGAGAACGACGCCGATCGTGAGGCACGGAGGGCCAGAAATAGAGCCCGCACAATCCGGCGGAGGAGGGTCAACGAGCGCAGGCGATCTATGCATCACGAGCTTGACCCTGAATTCCTTACCATAAGTGAACGGGGTTTCAGGACCCCGGTGGGAAACATTGCCAGGGTTACGGCCATTCTCAAGCGCAGCGATGATCCGAATGTACGTCAAGCACTTCTTTACGTGCAGAGGGCCTGGATCCAGTTGGATCAGCAAAACCCGGCGTCCACCATCAGGGAGGAGCGCGTGGGCGAGAGTCGGAGCCAAGCTCATAGCCGAACGGCTGGCGGACGCCTTCGACCTCAGCCCAGCCACAACAACGACAACGCTCGCGGGAGCCAGGCCCCTGGCGGGAGGTAGCAGCCACCTCTAGGGGGCAACCCGCGACAGGCCAATCATCGGCCTCCTCCGGAAGACCTACAGCAGCACATCAACAAAGGCCGCAATGAGCGGTCCGTGATCGACTCCAGGCGTAAGGTATGTGAAGAAGTCGAGACTGAAGGAACTGATTGCAGTGATCGCTTCCCAGCTTTCTCTTCATGATTCAGCAGCTATAAGTATCCTGAGGGCATCACCGACCCAGGCATCTACAGGGATTTTGGGCGGAATAGGCCGAAGTCTGTTGCGGGCCTTCGTGATATGATGCACGATTGGTCCGAACAGGAGGAGAAGATACGGGAGCGGTTCCCGCGGCGCCAAGATAGCAATCTAAGGCACCCAAACGACAACCGCAATGACAAAGGCCAGCGGGACTATTCGGGTCCCCCGCGGGGCAAGAAGTCGACGACGCAGGAGGAGTTCGAAAAGCTCCTGCAGAAGAAGTGCCCATGGCATCCAGGTGCCAATCACACGGCCATCGATTGCTACCACCTCCGGAGGATGTTCAGCAACTCCGGTGGTGGTAGGAAGAACAAGAAGCCTGCAGACAAAGAACCCGAGGATGACGACCAAGAGGACCAAGGGCACAACCCGAAGTTCCAGGACGCTTTGAAGACCGTCAACGTCATCTTCAGGGGAGATGGGGATTTTGGCTCCAGGCGGGACCAGAAGCTGCTTCTCCGGGAGATCATGTCCGTCAAGCCGGTGATACCATGACCACTCTGTTGGTTGGAGGTCCCCATCTCGTTCTCCCGTGATGATCAGTGGATGAGTTTCTCGGAGCCCGGCAAGTTTCCTCTAGTTCTGGATCCTGTGGTGGCTGAGGTCAGGCTCACCAAGGTGCTCATCGATGGTGCGAGCGGTCTCAACCTCATCTTCGCCAGCACTCTGAGGAAGATGGGCTTGGACTTCAAGGACATGCTGGTTCCGAGCAAGTCCCCCTTCTACGGCATCGTTCCAGGTAACGCGGCGCACCCACTTGGTACGGTAGTTCTCCCAGTCACCTTCGGCGCGAGGGAGAACTACTGCACTGAGTTCATCAAATTCGAAGTGGCCAGCTTCGAATCTTCTTACCATGCAATATTGGGTTGTTCGGCACTCGCCAAGTTTATGGCAGTGCCACATTACATTTATCTGCTTCTCAAGATGCCAGGACTAAGTGGAGTACTTACTCTCCGAGGCGACTTGAAGAAGTCGTATGACTGCAATCAGGAGGCGATCCAGTACGCTTCGACTACTCGTGTGCCAGATGCTTCAGGGGAAGTACTCACGGCCGCGTAGCAGCTCTCCCAGTCCGGGCTGAAAATCCCCTCGAGAAAGGCCAGCAAGTCGAGCATCTAGTCGACTGACGACGTGGCCCTCAAGACAATCTAGCTCCAGGAGGGTGATTCATCTAAGACCGCTATCATCGGCGCGGGCTTAGGTGAGAAATAGGAAATCGCGCTCGTCAGCTTCCTTCGGGCTAACCGAGACATATTCACGTGGAAACCTGCGGATATGCTAGGGGTACCCAGGGAGTTGATCGAGCATAGTCTGAATGTACACCCAAAGGCGGTGCCTAAAAAGCAATGTCTGCGAAGGTTTGCCCACGATAAGCGTGAGGCCATCAAACGGGAGATAGCTAAACTCCTCGCGGCTGGATTCATTAAAGAAGTAATCCATCCAGAGTGGGTAGCTAATCCCGTCCTTGTACGAAAAAAGAACAATGAATGGAGAATGTGTGTTGACTACACTGATCTCAACAAGCACTGCCCAAAAGATCACTTTGGGCTACCACGCATTGATCAAGTTGTCGACTCGACGGCTGGTTGTGTCCTTCTTTACTTCCTTGATTGTTATTCAGGATATCATCAGATTGCGCTCAAGGAGGAGGACCAGATCAAGACCGTGTTCATCACCCCGTATAGGACATACGCTTACAAAACTATGTCCTTCGGGTTGAAAAACGCAGGAGCAACCTACCAGCGTGCGATCCAGATGTGTTTCGCGGATCAGCTGCATCGGAACGTTGAGGCCTATGTGGATGATGTGGTCATCAAGACCAGGGACTCCGGCGATTTGATTACAGATTTGGAAGAAACATTCAGCAGTTTGCGCAGATTTCGGTGGAAGCTCAACCCAATCAAGTGCGTTTTTGGAGTACCTTTAGGGAAATTGCTCGGGTTCATCATCAGCAACTGGGGCATTGAGGCTAACCCTGTAAAGATTTCGGCCATTACTGATATGGGGCTCCGGCCACAATCAAGGATGTGCAGAAATTAACAGGTTGCATGGCAGCCCTGAACAGGTTCATCTCCCGACTCGGGGAGAGAGGACTACCCTTGTTCAAGCTCTTGAAATGCCAAGATAAGTTCCAATGGACGAAGGAGGCCGAGTGGGCTCTGCAAGATGTGAAACATCACCTTCAGTCTCCTCCAATCCTTACAGCACCATTGCCGGGGGAAGATCTATTACTTTACATTGCGGCAACAACTCATGTTGTTAGCAGCACTATTGTAGTCGAGCGGGGCGAGGAAGGCCATGCATTTGGAGTGCAGAGACCTGTCTACTTTGTCAGCGAGGTACTCTCCGAATCCAAGGTATGGTACCCGGCCATCCAGAAGCTTTTATATGCAATCCTAATCGCATCAAAAAAGTTGCGCCATTATTTCGATGAATACAAGATCACTGTGATTACGGATTTCCCGTTGGCGGATATTCTTCATAATCAAGACGCCACGGGGCGTATATCAAAGTGGGCAGTGGAACTGGGGGCTTTGTCAATCGACTTCAAGCCACGCACTGCAATCAAGTCTCAAGCCTTAGTCGATTTTATGGCTGAATGGAGGGAGAATCAAGTTCCAACGCCGGTCGACAAGCCAGAGCACTGGATCATGTACTTTGATGGGTCCCTCAAGCTCGATGGCGGTGGCGCTGGGGTTCTGCTTATTTCTCCACAGGG
Source organism: Panicum hallii (assembly GCF_002211085.1). Classification (NCBI taxonomy): domain Eukaryota; kingdom Viridiplantae; phylum Streptophyta; class Magnoliopsida; order Poales; family Poaceae; genus Panicum; species Panicum hallii. Next base: position 27,077,961 of record NC_038049.1, on the reverse strand, counting down.
CGAGCAAGTGAAGTATGTCCTTCAGATCCTGTGGGAGGTATCCAACAATGAAGCCGAGTATGAAGCCTTGCTTCACGGGCTCCGTTTGGCGATATCACTAGGGATCAAGCGACTACTTGTGTACGGCGACTCTCTTCTTGTCGTTCAGCAAGTCAACAAAGAGTGGGACTGCAACAAGGAGACGATGGACGCCGATGTACAGGAAGTGCGCAAGTTGGAAAACAAATTTTCCGGCCTGGAGGTTCATCATGTGCTACGGGAGCACAATGTTGGTGCAGATACTTTGTCCAAGCTGGGGTCAACTCGTGCTCAGGATCCACCGGGAGTTTTGATCCAGGAGCTCAAGCAGCCATCCATCAAGTCTTCTCCACAGGTAACCATCGACGTGGGTCCCCAACAACCCGATCGAGAGGTTATGGTGCTGGGGGAGGACTGGCGAGAGGCTTTTATCGACTTCATCCGAGATCAAAGGCTACCAGCGGGAATTGATGCTAGGAGCGCAGAGGTGGCACGCATCATGCACAGAAGCAAGGGTTTTGTCCTAGTCGACAGCAAGCTCTATCGGCGCGGCGCTCGGTCAGGCGTTCTCATGAAGTGCGTCACAAAGGAAGATGGCTACGACATACTGCGGGAGAACCATGAGGGTGTCTGTGGTAACCACGCAGCTTCAAGAACGCTGGTGAGGAAAGCATACAGGGCCGGTTTCTGGTGGCCCACCGCGATATCCGATGCGGAGGATCTCATGCGCAGGTGCCAAAATTGTCAATTCTTCGGCAAGCAGTCTCATGTTCCAGCCCACAGCCTCATCACCATACCTCCATCCTGGCCCTTTGCTTGCTGGAGCCTTGATATGATTGGGCCCTTCACAACGGCGCCAGGCGGTTTCACCCATGTGTTGGTGGCTATCGACAAGTTTACCAAGTGGATCGAGTACAAGCCGATAGCCAAGCTCACACCAGATCGGGTTGTTGATTTCATCTCTGATATCTTGCACCGTTTTGGCTTCCCGAATACCATCATCACGGACTTAGGATCAAATTTCACGGCCAACCAGTTCTGGGAGTTCTGGGAGAATGCATGCATCAAGATTAAATATGTTTCTGTTGCACACCCAAGGGCCAATGGACAAGTCGAAAGGGCGAACGGTATGATAATTGTGGCAGAACCAATCTGAATTACACCGGCTCAAGTACGCGAGTCCTCTCTTGAGGGCTACCTCATGCTTCAAACAGTATAATCCTTTGGCCTGTCGGGTAACGTCCCGATAAACCACCGAAAGCAAGATCAAACAAGGTACCTCACACGAAAGCGAGTCCAGAGATATAAATGCCATTACACTTTACATCGCAGGCAGGTATATTACAAAAGTATACAAAGCATCATTAGTTCCCACTGAAGAGAGATTATTACAAAACAGTTTAAGTTTTAAGTCAAGCAGCGGAGTTTGAAAGCGTAAACACTGTACACATCGTTATTACAGATATCATGCTAGCCCTGGCATGATATCATTCGGCGGAATCTGTGTTGGCCGGGGACGTACGTCTGCAGGACCATACGCACTTCCAAAGTGCAGGACGTACGTCTGTAGCGCGACTACAAAACCCGTACTCCTGGTTGCCCAGCAACACGTATTCCTACACGTCGAACCAAGTAACCAAAAGAACCAAATACATGTGGTGGGGGGTATGTCCACTCCTCGGGCCGATTGGTTACTAGGCTTACCGCTTACCATATTCCACTGAGATAGCTTGTCGGCGGTGAGGGCAAAGGGAGGGGAATTGCTCAGGAGCTTACGGTGGACTCAGGGGTGACCGGAGTTGGGCTGGGGAAACACTATGGCGGCGGCACGACGGCGGACAGAGGCGGCGACGGCGGCTGGAAGCTTGGGAGCGACGTTTCGGTGGCCGGAGGGTCGGGGAGTGGACGACAAGTGCCTGGAGAACTTCGTGAGGTTGATGTGGTGCTGTTGCTCCACTTGGCAGGGGTTAGGGGATGGCGGAGCAGTGGGACGGCGACGAGGCCGAGCTGCGGCGGCAGAGGAACGGCGGTGTGCTCGTGGGCAGGGCGTTCTGGTGGGGGAAATGGAAAACGGCCGGCACTATGAGCTTCAGGAGGGTGATGTGGTGCTGGTGGAGCAAGAAGTCGGGGAGGGGAAGCTCGGGATCGGGCTGCCGACGGCGAGGCCGCACGGCGGCGCAATGGCAGATGGCGGCGATGCGCGGGAGAAAGGGGCCGGGGCGGAATTGAGCTCGGGGAGGTGGTAAAGGAGCTCGAGCAGGTCGCCACGAAGCTATTTATGCACTTGGGGGAGCTTTGGAAGGCGGCGAGCAGGTGCTGGTCACCGGCGACGTCGTAGCAGCCGCGGGGAGCTTGGGAATGGCGTGGCAGCTCGGGAAGGTGGCCACCAAGGCCTGGCAAGCGGCGGGGGCGATGCGCTGGAGGTAGAGGTGGCACTGGCGAGCAGCGCGGGGGCAGGTGGCGGCCGGGGCAGCTCGCCGGAGTTAAAGCGGCGGCATCAGTAGCTCATGGGGGAAACAGGGGAGCTGGAGGTGGACGACGAGGACCCGGTTGTAAATGTTCAAAAGTTCAGGGAGCTCACTGTAATGTTTGAATAACTTTCAAACCAGTGATCAAATGAAAATGCTCCAAAAACCAAAAGTGTAGAGAATAAAAAGTTCCACAACTTTGACTTAGGGTTCAACTTCAGGAGAGTTGAGGTTTCAAAGTTATTTTAAAAACCATACAACTAGTCAAATTCCTTTTAAAACCTATTTGAATTTTACATTTCAAAAAGCTCCCTGGTTTGTTTTCACTTTTTACAGTGGTTTAAAAGTAAAAGCATCATTGCAATTCAGCCCTTCCTATATTTCAAAATTATCCACCCTCACACACATTTTGCACATTAAACCCTATATTTTTCTAAAATTACAGAAAGCACCCTAAAATCTTGCCCTTAAACAGCATACAAGAGCACATCCTACACTCAATGCACTATGTCTGGCACCCATATACCTGAGATGTCACAATAATCGATGGCCTCAAGAAGAGACTCTATGATGAAAACAGTAAGAAGGGAGGCAAATGAATACACGAGCTGCCACATGTCGTCTGGGGGCTTCGGACTCAGTCATCCAAAGCCACAGAACAAACGCCTTTCTTTCTCGTGTACGGATCTGAAGCTATATTGCCAGCCGACATCATGTGGAGATCCACAAGGGTTGAAATGTACAACGAAGGCGAGGCGAACGAGGCGAGGCACTTAGAGCTTGATTCTATCGAAAAGGCTCATTGCACCGCCCTTGTTCAGTCAACCTGATACTTGCAGGGGATTTGGCGATATCACGATCGCAACGTGAAGGAACGATCATTCAGCATAGGCGACTTGGTCCTACGTTGCATCCAAGACGAGTCCGGCCTACACAAGCTCAACTCAAGGTGGGAAGGTCCATTCGTCGTCAAGCAGGTTACAAGACCAGGGTCATATTGACTACAATATCCTGAGGGTCAGGATGTTCCGAACTCTTGGAACATCCAGAACCTACGCAAGTTTTACCCATGAGAAGATGTCCGAAGATAGCTGAATCTCCGGGGGCTTAGGCGGTCACTTTTTCTCGAATCAATTTGGAGGTTGTGTGCCATAAAATTCGGGTTGAAAATTTCTTTATGAACATACGGAGGCCACGGCCACGTGCAGTATTTATATAAATCGACTTCTTGTCATGAATTTTACGGAGGCTACGGCCACGTTTATATCTTATCGACTTCACGTTTCGACGGAGACCTCGGCTCCATCCCTACTTTCAACGAATTAACTTCCGCCGCGACCTTGGATGGTCGCTCGCTATGGCATTTATTCCAACAAAATCGATCCGTTCGACTGGTTAATACCCAATTTGTTGGATGGGCTCGCATGAAGAGCCACCTTGACTACATCCTGAGTCGTTGTACTCAGGGTAGTTTCATTCTTGCCATAAACATGGCAGACCCGCGGCGATGCCCGCGTTTACTCCCAACGAGTTCGGTCCGCTTGTCTCGTTCCTACCTAACTCATGGAGCGCGCTCATATGAGGAGCGACCTTGACTACATCCAGAGTCGATGCACTCGGGGTAGTTTTTTTTTTCTGCCTTAAGCACGGCAATCTCACGATGCTGCTCGCATTCTTTCCTAACAGTTTAGACCCGCCTGATCGGGCTATGGCTAACTTGTTAGAAGAGTTCCTGCTTGGAGCTATGGCTACCTCCAGGGTCGCTGCACCCGGGGTAGTGTCTGCTACTTAGCCTCTAAGTCTGGATCCTGATTCAGTCTAGGCACACACGAGTAGAGACATCAAATAAAGTATACACACAAGGGAATTAGTACTTGTTCTTTACAACTTAATCTTGCAGTACACTTTGCACTATTTGTCCTGCTATAGGTGGGGCTTCTCCGTGGTACTCGTCAAATTGTTCCTCGCTGCAATCCACTACCATTCCCTGAGCAAATATCTCTAGTTGCGCGTCCGGCAAAAAGGACTTCACAATTGCAAGGGCGTTGCTGACGCACGCGACCGGAGCCTTTGAGAGGAATTTGAGCACTTTCTTCGGGGCTTCGCGGAGTTGCTCCAGCAGGGGCCGCGGGCTTGCCTCGCCTTCTTGTGGGGGATCCACCATGTCCACCAGCTCCCGGCCGGCCCCCCTGAGGTCTTCCAGCTCCTTCTGTCGCTGCTCGTCCTTTTCACCCAGCGTCTTGATTTGCTGAAGGCAGTCGACGAACTGTTGTTCAGTATCGCTGATCACCTTCTGCAACCTCTCGACGTCATCTGTACGGTGATACAGTAGGTTCTTCACGTCAGTAAGCAGCTCTTCTTTATATATTAACATTTTCCTAAGTTCTGTGGTGAAGAGTTTTTTCAAAATCTAGGATAAATTGATAAATGCAAGTACTCGAGGGAAGCAATGACTTACCTTGGTGCGCCTTCCTCTGATCTTTGAGCTGCTCCTGGTGCGCTTTTTCCTGCTCTCTGAGCTGTTCTTGGTGCGCTTTCCTTTGCACCTCGAGTTGTTCTTAGAGTTCGGAATTCGCTTTCTCGAGGGAGCAGTTCTTTGTTTTTTCGTCAGTGATGCGCCTTTCTAGGGCGACAAGCTCTTGGTGATCACTCACAACAGTTTTCAGCTTTTCTAATTTTTTCTGGGAGCGGGTGATCACATTCTGCATAAGGAAGGAGATTCAGATAAGCAACTTGACAGTGTTTACCAGCAGGAAAGTACTCAGGTCTTACCATGGCAAAGTCACACGCCTTCTTGAAGTTCTCTTTGTTGTTGTCTGTCAGCAACAGATCATCCACCAAGTCAGTGGTGATGACATCCCGATACCCGGACCCGGTCAGGAGCAGCTCACCGGGTCTCCTTGAGGTTCCTGCGGCTTCTTTAGGCGGCGGCTGCTGAGCACCTGCAAACACAAATGTTTTCAGCATATAGCGCGTGGATCTCGGCAGCTAGCCGGGGGCGGTCAGATGCTTACCTGTGCCATCCGTAGGAGCGGCATCAGGGGCCTCGACTTGCTCCTCGCCACCAGCTTCGGCTTCGACTTGTTGGAGCTCGGGAGGCGGCAAGTCGGGCAGCGTCGCGTCCATCTTGGGGGCTCGCTCCGCGGGCGTCGACCCTTCGGGGGCTGACGGCTCGGGGGCTGGCGCAGCTGTGACTGGCCCCATGCTTGTAGACTCTTCTCGGGTCGATGACCCGGGGGTTGGGGTAGTCGTGGCCGGTTCCAGCCGGAGGTCCGCGGCGCTTGCAGCCCTAATGAAGTCGAGTCAGTCATCATACAAGTCGAAAAATCAGAATGTTTATTGTGCAACCAGATGCAAACTTACAGTGTAGACTTCTTTTTGATGGCCCTTTTCACCCGCAAGGCCTATCGTGGCGTTTCCGTTGCTGAAGGCGGGGTTTCACCAGCCAGTGGCGTGGTCCCCGCCACGGCGACACTGACGGCTGCGGCGGCCGATGGAGCTGCTCCCACCTCTTCCGGCTTGGTCTGGAGGAAGAGGCGGAAGGACTACAAGTGGATACTGTTAGCACGTCACAATATCGACATACGGCAATACGACAAAGCAGCAGGCCAGTACCCGGAAGATTCGATTTCCTGCGCCTTTCGCTTGCGCACTACCCGACGACCCTGCGGCACCAAGGGCAGAGCGTCGGTCAACTCCATGGCTGGCCCAGAGGAGTTGTTTTGTCTCGCCTCTCCTTTAGCTTCCTTCTCCACCAGGGGGCTCTCGTCCTCCGTGGACTCGCTGCTGCGCTGGGCTGCAGCTATGCGAGCCCTCTTTGCTTCGACAGCGGCGCTGGGGAGGAGGTGGTCTGGCCGGGGGATATCAGGTTGCGGCGGGTAGCTGCGGTACAGTTCTGTGTGCCCCTGCAGAAAGTTTTTAGTTAAGCAGCGGCAGAATAGAGTTTGTCTTCAAAGAAAAAGTAGTCGAATACTCACCGGTATTGGAGCATTTCGCGCGGAAAACAATTCTGGGACGTAGGGGACGGCGTCCACGTCTAGCAGCACCCGCTTGACTCGGAGGAGTGCGGCGTCGTCTGACAGCACCTCTGCGCACATGCGAGATGGATCTTCAGAGCCCGTGTACTCGAAGCCAAGTTTGTGGCGCTGTTGGATCGGCTGGACTCTGCGCTTGAAGAAAGAGAACATAACGGATGCGCCGGTCACCCCCATCAGCTTATTAGCTTCTATGATTTCTAGTAATTCCTTGACTTGATCCATGTCTCCCCTGGAAAGTTCAAGATTCCACTCCGGCCTCACTACGGGTTGATTATTTGATTTTGCCGGGAGTTGGGGGGGCATGGTTCTCGATATAGAACCAGTGATTTTTCTACCTGGGAAGGTTGCAGGGGAATTTGTATGATAGATATTTGTCACCGGCCTGCTGACGCAGTTGGATGCCGGCGCCCCCTGCAACGGAAAGATTTTTCGATGTGGGCTGTGGTTTGACGCGGAAGAGAAAGCGGAAAAGATCCCAGTGGGGTTCGATTCCGAGGAAAGCTTCGCAGAAATGGATAAAAATTGAAATGTAGCAAATGGAGTTCAGGTTGAGGTGATGGAGCTCAAGCCCGTAATAATACAGAAGGCCGCGGAAGAAAGAACAAGAGGGGAGGGCCAATCCTCGTTCGACAAAATGGTAAAATGTGACGATTTCGTCAACATTTTCCATAGGAAAAGGTTCACGGAAAGAGGGGCGCCAGTTGACAAGATTCTTGTCTTGTAGCAACCCCTCAGAAACTATCCTATTAAGATCATGGAGGGAACACTTACTGTATGTCCACTCCCCGGTCGACGGCTGCGCCTCCTTCTTTTTCCCTTCGATTTCTGATCTCTTGGGTGCCATCTCCGGATCCGCTCGCCACGAGTTGCTCGGGGGCTGCGGGGAGAGGGGCGGGGAGATCTGGGCGGAAGGATTTCGCCGGGAGGATGGCGGCGGGCGCACGGCTCTGTTTGGGGATTTTTCGAGCTTTGGGCAGATTGCAGATTGGAAGCACAGTCCTTTTTCACTGTTGCCGCGGGGTTAAATAACCAGCAGTTGGGGAAAATTTTACTGTTCGAAGTTGAAGAGTCGTTTTTGGGAATATTCCGAAGATGAGGGGTCATTTGGTGGATTGTTTAGATTAAATATTCGATTAATCATTTTTTCAGGGTTAATTGGCCTGAAAAGAGGGGTTTTTTGAATTTATCATCTAGTCTCCATCATTTGTATCATCATATTGGTAATTTACCGTGTAGACATTTTTAACCTGCATGCCATGGTTTTTGGATCCTTATCTCCAAATATGGGGGCTTTGGATTCAAGGCTCGGGGGCTGCGGGATACGTGGCATCGACTACTTATTTTTCAAACTTATTTGAAAAGTAAGGAGGATTACAGACTAATGCGACCCTCAGCCTAATTCTCCGATTCAACCTAAGGCTCGGGGGCTACTCCATATGAAGTGCGATTTTTCAATCGCACACCATATCAGAAATAAAATTCGGGGCATGAGCACCTCATAGCTTCGATGCAGCCAAGTAAGTACTCGAAGAAGGGTTTCAAGATGGAGCTTCAGACGAAGCCGAAGGCTACTTCGAAAGTACTCGATAAGCCTGCAGTACTCAGCTACGAAGAGCTCGGGGGCTTGTCAGACCCGGGGCCACGGGACTGTGTACATAATGTAGTTTAAAGATGTTTAAGAGATTAAGTTCATCTTATCTCTTATTTATCTCGTTTATCTCTTATTTATCCCGTTTAAATAGGAGATAGAGCTAACCGATACAGAGAGAATCTACTCGAGATATGTTCTGGTACAATTCCTTAGCTGGCGTTGGTTAGTATCCTTGTAACCCTGGCCTCTCGGATATATAAGGGAGGACAGGGACCCCTCTCAAAACACGATCTCCAGATCATTCTACACCAAAGGCAATACAAACCACCATACAGGACATAGGGTATTACGCACCTAGCGGCCCGAACCTGTCTAAGCTTTGTGTTCCTTGCGCCTTCGAGTTCCTGATCTCGGCTACTCCTCACCCAAAACTTACCACCTTGGGTATATCCCTCGGTGGGCAGCCGGTAAAACACCAACATAACCAGCTAGACCAAGGAAACTACGGATTTGATGGACTAACGTAGGAGGTTTCCAGTCTAGCACTTCTTGGACTTTATTGGGATCAACGGATATACCATCACTGGAGATAGTGTGACCCAGAAATTTAACGGTATCTAGCCAAAACTCACATTTGGAGAATTTGGCATACAGGTGGTGGTCTCTTAATCTTTGAAGAACAATATGGAGATGGTTTGCATGATCTTCCGGATTCTTGGAATAGATTAGAATGTCATCAATGAAGACCACAACGAATTTGTCAAGTTCTTGCATGAAGACAGAGTTCATGAGATACATGAAGTATGCTGGAGCATTGGTAAGACCAAATGACATGACCAAATATTCGTAAAGTCCATATCTGGTGGAAAAGGCTATTTTTGGAATGTCACTCGGCCTGATCTTGATTTGGTGATAGCCAGAACGAAGATCAATCTTAGAGAATACCTTGGCTCCGGCTAACTGATCAAAGAGAATGTCAATGTGGGGCAGAGGAAACTTGTTTTTGATGGTCACCGCATTGAGGGGACAATAATCTACACATAGCCTTAAGCTATTGTCCTTTTTCTTCACGAATAGGGCTGGACAACCCCATGGTGAAGCACTCGGATGAATGAAACCCTAATCAAGGAGGTCCTGGAGTTGGATTTTTAACTCGGCCAGCTCATTGGGTGGCATACGATAGGGCCTCTTAGATATGGGGGTTGTGCTGAGTTGTAGCTCTATGATAAACTCAATATCTCTGTTCGGGGGTATTCCTGGCAAATCGTCTGGAAAAACGTCTGGGTATTCGCAAACAATAGGGATGTCCTTTAAGTTGATCCCTTCTACAGCATAGGCACAAGAGGTATTGCACTCCCGTTGTGGAAGATAGAGAATGGTAGCTTCATGATTAGGTGAATCTATCTCCACAGTTCGGAAAAATATATCTAATGATACTCGGTGCCTAGTCATCCAATCCATGCCTAGGAGGACATCCATTCCTTCTAGGTCCAATAACAGTAAATCTATTTTGATCAAATTACTACCCAGCTGAATTGGCACCTTTCTATAGATTTGATTTGATGAAATTTTACCGCCAGGAGTCGCTATCATATAGGCTCCACTAGTAGGATAAATATCCAAGCCTATTTTTGTTCCACATTTTAAACTGATAAAACTATGGGTGGCACTATAATCAAAAAGTATAACCAAGGGTTGATGGTTGATAGAGAAAGTACCCGTCATTATTGGCGCACCCTCGGGGAGTTCGGAAAGAGTCGTGAAGTTCACCCTTCCCAGGCGGACTTGTACCATCTGCTTCTTGCCCTTGCCCTTGCTGTTCGGGTTGGATGTCTACCCTTGGAAAGATCTTCTGGGTTGGGGGCAATTCTTAATGAAATGGGATAGGCTGCCATAGTTGAAACAACGATAGTTGTTGTTTCCCTGGTTGGATGGCGGAAAGCTCGGCCGCGGGCCTTGCTGCTGGGGTTGTGGTGTCGGTGGTCGATTGAATCGGGCCTGCTGGGGTGGCCTGGCTACCCATCTGCCTGGTATATTGTTTTGAGGCGGGGCTCGGGTAGCAGTGTTCTGGACCAACCGATACCTTGGCGGTTGCGCCGTCAAGGGTCCCGTGGGTGTCTTCTGTTTCTTTTGGGCCCTGTGGGCTGAGATGCAATCCTCTTGGGTAATGGCCATATTGACCAATTCATTGAAAGTATCAGAATTTACCAAATTTAGCCGTTCCTTGAGCTTTGTATTCAGGCCTCCGTGGAAGCGATCTCGCTTTCGGGCATCAGTGTCCACATGATAACCCGCATACTGGCACAGGTGATTAAATACATGTGCATATTGCATGACAGTGCGGGTTCCCTGAGTCAAATTTAGAAATTCATTAAGCTTTCGCTTAATGAGTCCCTCTGGAATGTGATGTGCTCTAAAAACAGTCCGGAATTCATCCCAGGTGACGACATGACCAGCCGGCTGCATGGCATGGTAATGGTCCCACCATATGCGGGCAGTGCCGCGAAGTTGTTGGGCTGTGAAGAGGGCCTTGTTCTCATCTGAGCATGGTGCAGACAACAATGCAAACTTAGGCTCTATAGTGCGGAGCCAGGCGTCAGCATCGAGGGGCTCGTCTACCTTATGGAACAATGGAGGCTGGGTGCTGAGAAAATCTTGGTAATTAGCCGATGGGTGTTCATCATGACCTCGGGACTGGTGATGAAATTGGCCCATCTGAGCCTGCACTAGCTGGTTGAGGAGTTCTGTCTGTTGAGCCATGACCTCTGCTAGATTTGGCAGGGCTGGTGGCGGGTGTTGGGAACTGCCAGCTTGGTCTGGCTGGAAATCTTCCGGGGTTCCACGTGTAGCTTCAACCATCTGAAACAAAGGAGATGTCCATTATTATCAGCATTTTCTTACTCCCATTTTCAGATGACATAATGTTGCTAATCAGATATGTAGGTCACATATTCTGCTTAACCAACTCATTCCAGGTGCGAAGATATTGAAGCAAGATAACAGAACACGAGGCTTAGATTATAAAGCAGACATATTACATTAGGATGGTTCGATTGCTACGGGTCAGGCCATATGTACACATGCCACATATATTACAGCAAGTGGCTCTTGGTCTAGGTAGGCTACTCACTACCTACGTCACATCATTCTACACTAATTACATCTGAACTATCAACGATTTAGGTGAACTAGAAATCATCGAGATCGCCTACGGAGGACTGACTGCCGGAAGAGGAGTGATCTGGCTGAGGATTGGGTTCTGGGTCTCCATGCTCGGAATCGAGATCAGAAACTCCTTCGATTTCCTCCGGGTCTTCTTCTCCACCTTCAGGTACTACAGGTACAGCAGGAGGTACTGGCTGTTGCTGAAGTTTGTTGATGTGAGCATGGGCATCATCAACCTCAAGAATAAGGTCATGAATTTGCTCTTGGAGAAACTCAATGATCATGTTGCGTTGAGTGATTATTGCATCACTCTCATTGATCTGATCCTCCCGGTGAAGAATGGTCTCCTCTTGCGCTGTGATGATTTCCTACTTCTCCGTGACAAAGGCTTGAAGCTCTTCGATCTGAGTAACTTGCCAATCAGCATTTCTGTAATGACCTTGAGCTATACCAGTCAACTGACCCATACCACGGCGTAGCTGAATTTGATAGTGGTGCTGGACATTCATGAACCTAATGGTGTCACGAAGTGTTTCTTCAGCTGAATCTACCAACATGTGGCCATAATGGGCTATCCTGAAGTTCCATTCGGGATCACTAGAATCAATTGTAGGGAATAGGCCGATGGGATGCCCGGCAACTTCCATGGGATGCTGGTTGCAGAAAATGTGGATGGCCTCCAGAGCTGCAGTCTCGATGGTGTCGACAAGACGATAACCAACCACATCAACCTCGATGGGCTACCACTGAGAACGGAAAAGGGTGCTGAGGAATAGTCATCTTGACTCTACACCGAGGAACACCTTCCTCCCCATACTCCACTCCATCGTACTGTGGGGGCTCGGTGTAGAAAAATAGCCTAAGTGATTCCCACAAGAGATAGGGAAAACCCTCCCAGTGCAAGGCATTGGTATGGAGATGCCCTGTGTGATCCCAAGAGACGTTCGAAGGAGCTGCCATCTGAAGCAAGAATTCAAATGGTGAGATTTGGAAGAATGTCAAAAACTTAACTAAGGCTGTCACAAGAATCCAATTGAAACTAGACTAAGGATAGACAACACTCTATATACCCTTAAAAGAATAATACAATCAATGCACTCACTTTACTTGATAATGGATTATGCATGCACGTGCTATTCGACCTCACAACCAGAACAACTGCCGAATATCTTTGGACTTACGTGGTTAGTTTCGGTGGCATCACACATACGTCTCTTACTAATATCTAGTCAACAAGTCCTATCCATCTTAACCTCTTAATCGTGGTTAGTGTACCTGCAGAAGACTACATTTATATAGTATGAACCTTTCATGGCAGCACGACATGAAAGCGTTCCCAAATAGTACTATTCACTATAGAAACAGCATCTGTACCATTACCGCCATACAGACAACGTTAACATACGTCATCGAAACAACGTATTCACGGGGGTACCGCAAAATGTGGGGGTATGAACAGCGATCACCATACCCTGCGCCGAACCATATACTCCCAATATACTCAACCTAAGTAGGCCACTGCTTGAGAAACAGCGTTCGGTTCGCATCACCGACGGGAAGCCCAAACTCCCTCAGTTGGTTGAGGATCCTTACCTTCTTACGTTACCATCGAAGGTGTCGTTACAAAATATAAAGTTGGGTTATGCATAAGTTTAAGTTTTAACCAAAAGTAGTGCTACAAGTTAGAGCTATACTCTTTACATATATATATTAGTAGCCACCTGATTACACCCATATAAATCCCTAGGGCTTTGCGTTCTAAGCACCAACCTTAACAAATCCAACGTACTTCGTAAATTCATTTGTTAAGCAAGTTTTTATCCTAAAAACATTTTTCAGAGCTGCAGTAGTTGTAAGAGTAAACCTACAGCTCTGATACCAGCTGTAGTAGAACCGTATGAATTATTCCGGCTCAAGTACGGTAGTCATCGCTATACAGCTGATACTAACTCAACGCACTTCAAACGGAACAACCCATTGGTCTGTCGGGTCTCCACCCGATACAACCACAGTTCAACAAGATCGAAGCAGGTTTACCCCGCACGAAGGCGAGTTTACAATCACACATCAGCTCACCAACTTTTAATCCACAAAATATTAAACATTATTACAAGACGTTGAAAACTTAAGATAAACTTATACAAATATTGTTTGAAACGACAAGCTAAACAGCTTGTCCAGGTTTACAGCGGAAGAAAATTAACGCGCGACTACACACATCATGAAGGTTGACACCGCACTCAGCCCGAAGCATGGCGTCATTCAGGAGGGTCATTGCCAGCCGGGGATGGATCCCACTCCACAGACCAGCCAAACGGAACAGAAGTTGGTCATGCGGAACTATCTGTGGGGTTCTCAAAGGTCATACCAGAAAAATAGACTAGCAAGACTGAGTATACTAATACTCAGCAAGACTTAACCGGAATCGGGTATACTTAGCCCATAACTAGACCATGGAGGATTTGAGAGGCTCGGGTTTTCTTTTGCTAAAAAGCAACAAAGAGTATGATCTAACTTCCATATTTTAGCTTTCAAATTCTAGTTTCATTAACCATTCTAGGTAAGCACCTATACTAGACAAGCAAGGTAGAGATTAGCATCCATAAAGATTATTTCAACAATGGTTACTGTTCTTACTCTATGTGGCAGAAGGAATAAGCAGTCTCAATCTCCGCGAGAAACAGACGATTCTGAATTGAATTTCCAAACCTTGCAAGGCAAACCTAACTCACACTCTTGGAACATCCAACGATAGTTCCGAAGCAACCATTTGCCTTTCATTTCGACTCATGGAACAGGGCCACCACAAGCGACTGTAGGACCGTACGCACACCAATTATGCAGAACATACATCTGTAGCGCGACTACATGACCGTACTCCTGTCCGCTGCATGGAACGTACTCCCGCACGTCGGTGCGTGAGAAAAACCAAATTACGAGTGGTGGGAGGTATGTCCACTCCTCGGGCCGATTGGTTACTAGGCTTACCACTTTACCATATTTCACGGCATGTGGCTACTACTTTAAAATGCTTAGCCACCACTACCACACACTGCGACCTTATCAACTTTTATCAACACAGACGGGGTAACCTTCCGAGTTATGATACTGCACATGACCCCGTCCATCATCCTTATAGTGATTGCAGAATAGTAAACATTCAACTCCTATATCGCGCGAGTGATAGGAAATCACCCGACTTCTGCTGGTCCTATTAGCAAAGCATCTATCCGATAAGGACTCAGGCTCAATACATAGGGTTCTAGCATCCATGCATCTAGGGTTCCATTTCAACTCCTAGACTTAATGCAAAATATAATATATAGGTATAAAATTGCATAAATGTAGTAATTTGAAATACTAGGTTATGCACCGGGGCTTGCCTTCACTAGTGAGGCTGGGGTCAGAGACGTTAATAAACTCTTCCGAACTCGGGTTCGGGGCTTCAGTTAAATCTCCGACGACATTCCCGGGGTCTTCAGAAATTTTCACTTCGGGTTCCGGGAGGATCTGATAATCTCTGTCAGCGAGAAGCGTCGAGTCTACATATCATGTAAACAATGCAGTTTAGAGATGCATACACTTTCATTCTTACTTCACTATAAAGTTGCAATCCAACAGAAACACATTTCACTCATCAAACATATCATTCACTCTTCTACTGGGCAGTCTATACTAAACAACATGTTTAACTTCATAAAACAACTAGGGTTGGTTTTATTTTAACCTAACAAACATGATTTATAAAATATACCCATCTGATCTTAAGATCAAGATCTGATGCTACAACAAGTATGGTAGACAGAACAAACAGAAACAAAATTACCTTAAAATTTTCAGAACATTTTATGCAGTACATAAATCAAAAGAATTATTGCAAACAGTTAACACCTAGAACATGTTTCATTTTTACAGAACAAACTACTATAGAACTGAGGTTGAAACTTTTACCAGCTACAGGTAAAGCTAGGTTTAAGCTACTGCAAAAGTATCAAAATTTTATCCTTACAGAAACCATGCTACAAAAATAAACAAGAACAGCACTAACAGATTAAGATCTATTTATAACTATAGTTCAACATAAGAACTTGTTCTGAAATTTTGGAAACATGTTACACTACTCAATAACAACACCTCAAAATATTTACATAATTTTTCATAAGCAAGAACTAGTATAAAAGAATTATCTTTGAACACAAGCATAAATCCATAACTTGGTTCATAGCCTACTACTAATCCTAATACTTTTACTATGGATTAAACATGCAAAAAGGAAGCTAGGGTATAAATTTCAGATACAGACACTAACAGAAGCATCCTTAAATAAATCCTAAAGGTTTTCTCAACATAAAACAAAGGCACTTAAATGTCTAAGCAAAAGAGTAGTAAAGAACTTGAAACTTTTACACAGAGCTATACATAACACACACAACCTAAGTTTCAAGTTTCAACTACAGCACAGATATGGAACAAGAGATTCAATTAAAACACTCTTTTCCTAATATTTAATATACATCAGAAAATACACACATACAGCTCAAAGTCACTATATAAAAGTAGTCAAATTTAACTTAAGGATTCAAACAAAACTGGTTTGGCATTTTTCTGAATTTTCTACAATTTTCTACACATTTTTGAAGTTCACTTATTTGAATTTGGGGAAGGGACTGGAAATTTGCACATAGAACCCTAGAAAGATTAAAATCAGAGCAATTGGGTCCTTGCTCATCGGGGAAGAAGGGGCAGGAGGTTCGCCGGCCGAATCCCGGCGAGGTTGGGCGGCGGGGGTGGAGAAGGAGTGGCCAGCGAGCACCAGGAACTCAAGGCGCACCTTCTGGAGGTCTTGGGAAGGGGAAGGGACGATCGGAGGTGGAGTTCCCACGGCGGACCGAAGCGGCGGCGGAGAGGAGCTCGACGGCGAGGGTACTCCGGTGAGAGTCCGGGGCAGGGATGGGCTGGGGAGCTTGAGGGGGCGACGGGGAAGCTCTCCAAGGGGTCGTAGTGGGCAATGGGGAGCTGATGGCGGTGGCCCACGGCGAACAGGGGGTCGCCGGAGTGGAGGAAGGGGGCGGCGGTGGTGTTCGGGCCTCGGGGTGTGTGCGGCAAGGGAAAGGGAGGGAAATGGGAGGGGCATGAGCTGAAGAAGCTCACGGGCAAGCTAAGAAGGAGTAAGGGGAGGGAAGAGGCGCCGGCATTTGTCACGGCGGCGGCGCGGTGGCGTTCGGACGGAGCCGCAGGCGGCGTGTCGTGCGTGGGGAAGGCCAGAGGGGAGGGGAGTAGGGCCGGGAGAGGTAGGGCGACGCGTGGAGCGGCCAGGAGCTGAAGTTGGCGCCGGGGACGGCCTAGAACGGCGGTGAGCGGCGGAGCAGAGGGGAAGCAGAGGAGCAGCAGGGGCGCCAGAGGAAGAAGAGAGAGAGGCGGGGTCCGAGGGACTTGTTTGCAAAAATAGAAAAGTCCAGGGACCTCACTGTAAAATAAAATCTCCCACCAAACAAAAGCTCAAATGAAAAAGTAGTCAAAAATAAAGTTGTAGAACTTTTCAAAACCTACAACATTGCTTTAGGGTTCAAGTTCACAAACTCAAAGGGTGAAGTTTTATTTTGAAATATTGAACCAAATGCAAAAATATTAAGTCCTAATCCAAATAAATTGCACTAAGTTTAGGGCCTATTTACAAGTTTATCTGCAGTGTAATGATGACTAGCACTTTACACTTTAGCCCTTAGTAAACGAAAAGTTACTTTTGTAACTCAAAGCTTTTTGTATAAAAGGACTTGTACTTTTGTAAAATTACATAAATACCCTTATTTTCATAACTTTACACAAATTTCACACAATTCAAAACATACAAAACATTCTTCCTATTTGCTTGCTATATTTAACACCTAGGGTGTCACAAGCCGTGCTAGCGTCGCTGTCATCGTCACTGCCGTCGTCGTCACCACCATCATCTCCACCGCTGTCACTGCTGAAGCCCCTGCTGTCTTCGGCTTCTTCATCATCGTCGTCGTCATCGTCATCCTCCGACGATCCGCCAAGGAGGTAGCCTCCTGCCACTGAATCCTCCTCGGTTGATGAGGAATCGGCTTCTTCTTCTGAGGAGAAGAAGAAGTTTTCTTCCCAAGACGTGTCGTCCTCGTCATCTTCCTCCAGCTCACCGCCGAGGAGGAGGTGGAGGTCTTCGCCATCGGTCAAGGACTCGTCATCCTCTGATCAGGTCTAGAAGTCCCATTCCTCTACATCCCAATGCAGAGGGGCGCGGACCTCGTAAGCGGCTATA
This sequence comes from Panicum hallii, assembly GCF_002211085.1. Lineage (NCBI taxonomy): Eukaryota > Viridiplantae > Streptophyta > Magnoliopsida > Poales > Poaceae > Panicum > Panicum hallii. Next base: position 27,060,402 of record NC_038049.1, on the reverse strand, counting down.
GGGTCATACTCTAGAGTAGGTTCTCGGGTGGACTCTGACTCGAAGGAAATGGCGGAGGAAGAAGAAGAAGTCATTACGAGAGAAGGAAAGTTGTGTTAGGTGTGGTTGCTAATAGCTGAAGTTAGGGGATGAGAGAAAGAAAACTACCGGGGGCAGGTTTATAAAGATGGAGTGGAAGATCAATCGGCACCATGACGGTTTCCAAGGAGTTTGATGCGAAGCAGTCACATCCCCTAGAAGTCGAAGAGGCACGCTTGTACGGATTTCGGAAGTCGAAGAGGCAGGGCGATGAAAAAGAGAAATGGTTTCAGAATAATTATTGCCGAAACCAGGGGCATGTGTTATCGCCATAATTTAGACGGGCCAGAAAGGTGGGCTGCGAAGCAAGATGGGCTCGAAAGATGATCGTAGTGGGCTTGCGAATCGGCCCCTGCGCGGGTGTTTGAGGCCGGGCTTGGCCATGTATCTAGATAGGCATGTGTGTTTAAATAGTTTCGATAGAGATAGCCAAGATTTGTGTCGTGGTTAGTTAGGACTGGTTAGGGAAGGCAAGTCTCCGGACTATAAATATGTACCTTGGATTATGAATAAAATAATCAATCATTCACCAACAATTCTCGGCGCATCGCCACCCCTGTTCTAGGGTTTCTCGAGTAAGTGCCGTGCAGCCCCGATCATGCCTCGCGTAATCGGGGCGGCATCGTTCCTGCTTATCTACCTTTTGTTTTTCTCGTATTGAAGCGTTGTTGATGGCGAGTAACACTAGTTATCTTGGTGCTTATAGAGTAGCATCGGCTCTTCCATGTTTTACTCGTGCATGGTTTGATACCTGTAAACGTTCAGCTGTCATCGTGCCCGATCTCGGGTATAAGGGCAGCATCTTGCTCTGTTCTTGTTTAATAGATCTAATCTGTTATGGTTAGTCTTCATTCATCGAAGGTTTAGTTTAATATCTGCATGATTAGGCCCTTCAAATGGGTTGAACGTTCCGGCAGTACATTTGGTGCTTTTTATCAATTTAAAAATGGATCGTTCCGGGAATCGGCTCTCTATTGGTTTTTAGGCCTCTGTCGGTGTTTTACCGGCTGCCCACCGAGGGGTATACCCAAGGTGGTAAGTTTATGTGAGGAGACGCCGAGATCAGGAACTCGAAGGTGCAAGGAACACTAAACTTAGACAGGTTCGGGCCGCGAGATGCGTAATACCCTACGTCCTGTATGGTGATTTGTATTGCCTTTGGTATAGAATGATCTGGAGATCTTGTTTTGAGAGGGTCCCTGTCCCCCCCTTATATATCCGAGAGGCCAGGGTTACAAAGATACTAACCAACTCCAGCTAAGAAATCGTACCAGAACATATCTCGGGTAGATTCCTTCTGTATCAGTTAGCTCTATCTCCTACTTAAACAGGACAAATAAGAGATAAACGAGATAAATAAGAGATAAGATGGATTTAATCTCTTAAACCTCTTTAAACTACGTTATGTACACAGCCCCGTGGCCCCTGGTCTGACAAGCCCCTAAGCTCTTCGTAGCTGAGTACTGCAGGTTTATCAAGTACTTTCGAAGTAGTCTTCGGCTTCTTCTAAAGCTCCGCCTTGAAGTCCTTCTTCGAGTACTTACTTGGCTGCATCGAAGTTATGAGGTGCTCATGCCCCGAATTTTATCCTTCATATGGTGTGCGATTGAAAAATCGCACTCCATATGGAGTAGCCCCTGAGCCTTAGGTTGAATCGGAGAATCAGGCTGAGAGTCACATTAGTCTGTAATCCTCCTTACTTTTCAAATAAATTTGAAAAATAAGTAGTCGATGCCACGTATCCCGCAGCCCCCGAGCCTTGAATCCAAATCTCTCAAATTTGGGAAAAAGGATCCAAGAATCGTGGCATTGGTGTTACTCTGAAATCCCGAGAAAAACTCTTCGTCCTCTACATAGTGAAATTAAGCCTCCCGCTGGTTTATTTAACCGCGCAGTGACTTAAGGTTTTTTCTGCACTCTCGGTCTTCATCTGAGTCGTCTTCAAGTAGTTTTGCGGTGTCCAGCCCCCGAGCTTACGAGCCAGGAGAGCCAAAGGAGCCATGTCGAGTAGTGCGCATCGCCCAGCCCCCGAGCTTGGGAACTAGCAGAACTGCGATGGCACGCCGCGCTGCCTGGAGGGTTGTTGCCAAAGCTTGACCTGAAAAAAGACAATGCACACATTATGTAGCATAATGCAAAGATACTGAATAGTACTCAGTAATAATGTGAAGACACCAAAATTTATTCGGTGTAAAAATTGCTGTGTCGAGCTCTTTTTTAGACCATTTAAATCTCCCGAGCAGTCCACCTATTTCGTTTAAGCACCTGGTCCTGTTTTAGCCGTTGCTCATAGCGTGTATGAGATCTTTGTCTCGTGTACGCGTAGAGGCGTTAGGCGTGACAGAAGAGCCGAGGTTTCACGGATTAAGGCATGTGCTACCCGAGTAGATTAGCGACCGTTAAGACGAGACACGCGCAGAAAGTAGTCATCATGCGACAAAGAGGATGCGCAGTGCGCAAAGGTAGTCGACGAAGTGTAGCTCTGGAGGGTTTCATGCCCATCGAGAGTCCTACACAGATAAGTAGTCGGCGAAGTGTAGCTCTAGAGGGTTTCATGCCCACTGAGAGACGTACACGGACAAGTAATCGATCATGGTGTAGCCCACGAGGGTTTCATGCCTGTTGAGAGGCGTACCCAAAAAGGTAGCCGATCTTGTGAAGAACAAGTCAGAAAAGGTATAAATCAATTAGCTTGATTCGTGGACGAATGTCGACGAAGCCGTGGAGCTCGTTGATGAAGCTGCGATGATTTGTTGATGAAGCTCGACTAGTCAGAACCGATTTCGACTAGTTTTCAAGTCAAGACGAGTAGTTGATGTAGTCATCGGCGAGCTGCCAAACGTCCTCGCGAAGTCGAAGTAGTTGAACTCATTGCTGCTGCGCGCGGATATTGCGGCACAAGCCGAAGTTGAGCCGGGTCGTCGAGGTCGGCGGTCGCGGTGCATCAACGTTGCAGCGCGAGGTGAAGTCGAGCTGAGTAGTCGAGGTCGGCGGCAGCGTGTCGACATTGCAGCGCAAGCTGAAGTCGAGCCAAGTAGTCGATGCATGCTTGTAGATGAGCGAAGAGATTCCGATCTTATTCGTGCATCATGCCTTAGCAGCTTGCTAGCATCTCATTAGCATGTGTGCACTCACACCTCTGGCAGCGCATGCATGGGCTTGCATGCGAGCGCATGCCCAGGCGCCTGGTTGCAGATCGACCCTCGGGCACCGTGCGGCTTGTCGGGTCGTCGGCGCGATCGCCGCCTCCCGACTCCTTGTTGATGGTGAGCTCGAAGACGATGAGGACGGAGGCCGCCGCCGGCGTGGTGCAGACTTGGACGATGCAGATCGGCAGATGAAGGTGCAGGCGTGAGTTCGGCTCTTCCTTTTCCTCTGCTCCCCTTGTGCCCACGCTGATATAAGCCGGCCGATCGTAACAGACAGAGTGTGTCGCCGCCGCTTGATCGGAGGGGATCCACGTTATATGGATCCGGTTAAAGATTACTGCCATCGAGTTCACCGGTGGATCTTCGATGCGCTCCCCTACCTGGCGCGCCAGCTGTCGGTGTTTTACCGGCTGCCCACCAAGGGGTATACCCAAGGTGGTAAGTTTAGGTGAGGAGACGCCGAGATCAGGAACTCGAAGGTGCAAGGAACACAAAAGAAGGTGCAAGGAACACAAAACTTAGACAGGTTCGGGCAGCGAGATGCGTAATACCCTACGTCCTGTATGGTGATTTGTATTGCCTTTGGTATAGAATGATCTGAAGATCTTATTTTGAGAGGGTCCCTATCCCCCCTTATATATCCAAGAGGCCAGGGTTACAAAGATACTAACCAACTCCAGCTAAGGAATCGTACCAGAACATGTCTTGGGTAGATTCCTTCTGTATCGGTTAGCTCTATCTCCTACTTAAATGGGATAAATAAGAGATAAATGAGATAAATAAGAGATAAGATGGACTTAATCTCTTAAACCTCTTTAAACTACGTTATGTACACAGCCCCGTGGCCTCGGGTCTGACAGCCTCTATTTAGGTTGTTATTTCGTTACCTTCAGTATCTGTTAGGCTCAATTACGTGTAGGATGTTTCGGTTATGCAGTGAAAGCTTTAACCGTCGTAGATTGGATTAGCTTAATGGTTACAGAGCAAGTTTTATATTACCATCGGATATGCTTGCCTTATTCATATATAGATTCGATCTGGTACTGAATACAATCGGCTCTTTACAGCCGATATCGAGAATCACTCGATGAGCCGATCACGGCTCGGACTAATGTTTATACGTGTATGTGCATGCAGGAAACTAACATATAATACCTTCCTGATCAGGTACAAGGTCAGGTGGCACGCCTAGCAACCCAGACGCCAGGTCGTGTGCCGGATCTCGGGCCGTTAACCGAGGGACCGGGGCCCACTAGCAATCCCGGAAGCCTCCCGGCTCCTCGTGTTCCCTGTCGCTGCTCGCCGATAGGTTTTGACCAACAACACCTGCCCAAGGAACTGATCACCCCATATGAAAGACCTCACGTCAATCCCTTCGAGCCAACTGTGATGTTTTCCCATGGCAACATGTGAATCCTCATGGTCCGCCCAAGGAATTGACTGAAGCTACCAGCAAGATTTATTTCTCCTTTGCTAATTGACTTCCAGTCACCTTCCCTTCCAATACTACTCCGTTTACTGGTTCACGACTGGTATTCGTGCAAGTTTACTAAAAGGGCCTCACTCCCATACTTCCAGTAACGCTCTGATTACTAGTTTTCGACTAGTATTCTATGTTACTGAAGGGGCATCGCTCCCGTACTTCCAGTACTACTCCATCTACCGGTTCACGACTGGTATTCATACAAATTTACTGAAGGGGCCTCTCTCTCATACTTCCAGTAATGCTCCAATTATTAGTTTCTTACTAGTATTCTATGTTATTGAAGGGGCATCACTCTCATACTCCCAGTACTACTCCGTCTATTGGTTCACGACTGGTACTACGTGGAGTTTACTACATGGACCTTGCTCCCATACTGCCAGTACCACTTCGTTTACTGGTTCACACTAGTACTACGTGGAGTTTACTAACGGGACCTCAATCCCATACTTCCAGTACTACTCTATTTACTGGTTCACGACTGGTACTACGTACAGTTTACTGCAAGGGCATCGATCCCATACTGCCAGTACTAATCCATTTACTAATCCATTTACTGGTTCATGATTAGTAATACGTGTAGTTTACTGCAAGAGCATCGTTCCCACACTGCCAGTGCTACTCCGTTTACTAGTCCACGACTAGTACTACGTGGAGTTTACTAAAGGAGTCTCGCTCCCATACTTCCAGTACTAGTCTGTTCTACTGGCTCACGACTAGTACTATGTGTAAATTTATTGAAGGGGCCTTGCTCCCATAACACTACGTTTACTAGTTCCCGACTAGTTCTACGCGTGTTCGACTACTTTGACTACTCATCTCGCCTACAAAACTAGTCAAAATCGACTCCGACTAGTCGGCTTCATTGATAGTTCAAGATCCAGCGGCAACTTGGCCAATGCCAAGGCTCGGGGGCTGGTGCCACTGACTACTAGGTGTATCTTGTGCGACTATTTAGCTCCTAGGCTTGGGGGCTGGATACGACACGGCTCTCAGCGAACTAGGTTTGATTTGAGCGGTAATTTAGGATGCTTTTTGAAGAAGTTATTCATTTAACCATTTTTTTAGGGAATTCATCCTAAAAAAGAGATTTTCAAATTTCTGAACCAATTTGCCCATCTTAACCATCAAATCTTCACCGTCATATATTGCATGCCACGATTTTTTTGGATCCTTTATCCCAAACCTTGGGAATTTAGGTTCAAAACTCGGGAGCTGCAGGACACGTGTTACAAGCGACTTATTTTTCGAATCTTTTGGAAGATAAGGACATAAAACTCAAGACTAAATTGACCCTCAGCCTGATTCTACGAGTCAACCTAAGGCTCGGGGGCTACTCCATATGGAGTGCGAGTTCAATCGCACCCCATATAAAAGAAGACTTGACAACTACTCGGGGCATGAGCAACTCCCAACCTCGATGCAGCTAAGGAAGTACTCGGAAGACACCTTCAAGATGGAGTTCAGGAGAACTCGAAGACGCCCTCAGGAGTACTCGGAAGCTTGCAGTGCTCGACTACGAAGAGCTCGGGGGCTTGTCAGATCCGGGCCCACGGGACTATGCATATGTCGTACATCTTACAGAATAAGGGGTGGGACATGGCCCAAGCCCTATACCAGTTGTAACTACTCGTACTGTAGTAGAACTACTCGAGCAGTAGTAGAACTAGTCGGAAATGGTAGGAAACTACCCGAAAACTACTCGGTAGGACTCCTAAGCTTGTATTTGGCTAGGATTTTCATATAACCCTATCCATCTAGACTATATAAGGGCGGACAGGGACCCTCCTCGAACAGGAGCATGAGGAACAACTCGTGCCTCATGTAGGAGATCACCCGATCACCACTTAAGGCAATATAAACCATACAGAACGTATGGCATTACGCTCTTGACGCCCAAAACTGTCTAAACTTTATATTCCTTGCACCTTCGAGTTACTAACCTCGGCAACACCCTACCTACAAACTCACCACCTCAAGGGTATCCCTCAGTGGATGTAGCGGTAAAATACTGACACACGGGCAACCTTCTTGTGGTACCGGCCGCCTCTGGAGCTTTGATAGCGGCCTTGGTGAAAAAATTTTGGCTGATTCCTATCCGAGCTGTGAAGCAAAATAACTAAATAAATAAATAATCCATGCCAAATCATCTAATAAACAACTATTTGGGATTAAAAAGTGAAAAAATATGGTATTTAAATTTTCATCTAGACCATCATATTGTCTTATTTGCGATTCAATCCCATAGCTGGTATTCACGTGAGGAACTTTTGACTCTATTCGATGTTGGTGGCAGGACTCATGAGTAGGTAAGTAAATAGCTATAGAAGGAGCCAGATGATATGGTAAGTAAATACTGGAATCTTGAGATAAAGATCAACTCACTAGGGTTGTCCGTGCTGACCATGCACGGTCAGTTCCTGGATGACAAGAACATCACCAGCTACATTGTCAAGGCTCCACCTACTCCCCGTATACTACACCAGCCTCCTCACCATCGGCGAGGCCACCATAGTCACGTTCACATCGATGGATCTAGCTGTACGCTGCCCGAGCTGATATATCCAACCCGACTGAACAAATTCCAACCCGACCCAACCCGACCCGATTAATGTGTGGGTCAGGCTTAAGCTGAAATTTTTATCCCAATATAAAATTTGGGCCGAGCATGGGCTAGATTTTTCGACCTGAAACCCAACCTGAAATATGACACAAAAAGTCAGATTTTACTCGACCCAACCAAATAAACAAAATTTCAGATTTGACCCGACCCGACCAACCAAGAAAAAATACCGGATTTATTTTTGACCCAACCTAATCTGATAAATGATCAGGTCTAGACTCAGCGTTGATAACTCAGATAGTGCAATACGTGCTGGTTTCATGGTGTGTGGTGATGATGTTCCGCTAACAGGCTAGACATTTATTTTGGCTGGTGCGAACAAGAACGAGGAGTTCAGGAGTGCCAGAGCTGGATTTTAAGGAGCATAGATGAGGACAAGGTCTCCCGTCAGCATGGATGAGCAGATTCACTAAAGCTTGACAGTGATACTAACTGTACCCGATGCACAACTGAAGCTGAAGGACGGACAACGAGGAAATCACCATTGGTGGCTGCAAAAGCCCTCGATTGTCAGCCCGCTACCCACCTAATGACCTTCAATTAAACCGTGTACAGATAGGAACCGGAAAAAAAAAGACACCAAAGGTAGAATTGGATGAGGAATCCATTTGTGGTCGTCGATGATAAAATAGGCCACCATTTGGTGTGAATTTAGGAGGTGGTTGCACTGCAAGAGCTGATCAGTAAGAAGAGTTTGTGCACATATTAGCAACGACCATTGATGATGCACGAGGTGGACGATTGATGGAAAGAAGTGGCAGTTTGGGTTCACCGTTGCCGAACCAGAAAAACATTGGGTGCAAGCTAGCTCCTCAACTTATTTTTGGCCAAACGGCCGAACGGCATGCATGTGGCAGTGCCCATAGGGACGGCAGCAACGTTTTGGTATGGATCAAATGCTCTGATGATGAAGATAAAAAAGCTTTATGTGCAATCACCTCAAGCCAATCATGTTGCTGTCATTGGGTATGGATCAAACATTCAAACGCTATGATGAAGATAAAAGGGGGGAAAAAAGCTTACATGCTCCTCTAAGCTTACAGCGGGTACTAGGGTGGGCGTGGGTAATGTCAAGGTTAAAGCCTGTGTACAATAAGTTTGAGAAGATACAACATATTAAGACAACAACACGCGGCAGAAACAAATAACACCAACAAAAAACATAATAGCGATAAAGGATGATGGAGCAACGCTCTTGAACCACTTAGCTTCCACTCAAGCAGGCGATATGTGTGGGCCATATTTTACAACCACTAACAAGATACCCTAATGTGCCTATTTGATTTGGTTCATTAGTGAATTCGTCAATAGTATTTGGGGCTTTTAGACAAAATAATAATTTTGAAACAATGAAATAAAATGACTTAAATAAATTTATTTTAATAAAAAAGAAGCATGGAAAATTCTAGCTACCCGTGCTAAACAGCGCATGCTAGTTTCTCTAACTCTACTTAAAAAACCAATTGAAGGATAAATTTTTGGTGCCACCTCCAACCCCCTCCTTTCGTCATTCTGCCGCAGAAGGATCAGACCCGTTAGATCGAAACGCTTCAATCCGTGCGTCCATCGTCCGCGTCCGATCCCCCTCGCGACACCCGCCTCCCCCTCACGACACGCCTCCACCCCCCGCGACCCCGCCGTGATCGCTCTGCCCGCAGGCGCCCTTGCCGAAGCCGTCGCGCCCGATCCGCTCGAACGCTCGTCTCCTCCCGCGATCGCCGGCGCCCTAACCCTCGCCATCACCGTCGCGACTGAACCACGAATGCGACCCCGCCCGCCACCGCGCCTCCACCTATCCGTTGCCCAGCGTCGTCCCCACGCTGCCGCCGCCGCCGCGCAGCTCAGGGAAGCTCGCTCGAGGAGGTAGAAAGACCTCTCACCTTCCCCCTATTTCCAATCCCTTCCACCCCCACCAGATTGGGGAAATTCCGCGCCCAATCCGAACGGCTCCGGCCGCCCAACCGCAAGAACCGGACGCCGGTATCCTCTCTCTTTCTTGGTGCGGAGTTTCTTGGTTTTTGATTTGTGCGGAATGGGATGCTGCCGAACGGCAGGGTGCCCGCCGCACCCGCCACCGTGGCCAAGGGGAAGCGGCCCGGATGGCGGTCGCGGGGCCCGTCTACGCCAGGGTAGCCGGGGAGGCGGTGTACGTGGCGGAGCCGGCTCCGGCGTCGGCGTCGAGGGGCCCGGCGTACGATGGCCTGCCCCTGGGCAATGCTGCCGGCACGCGCACCGCGACGGTGAGATTGGCTGCTGCCTCGTGCTACGTTCGTCTCCGCGCTCAATTGGGTTCGCTGTGCTGCTGGGCTCGTGTTGATTGGGCACCGGTGATTGCAGGAGCTGGTCGGGAGAGGCCCGGCGGGGACGACGAGTTGCCACCAGTGCCGCAAGGCTGGGGCCGTCCTTTGGTGTTCCAGCTGCGACAGGAGAGGCTACTGCGCCGGCTGCATCTCGAGATGGTATGTCGCACCATGGTCTGTCAGTAATCAGTTACAGACTAGAGCTCGTAGTGAATTAGCGCATAGAAAGTACCCAGGCTTTGTGGTTGGCCATTTTTATGCTATTGTTAGGTGATTGCAGCAGTGTCCACCTAGACGCTCACCAGATCTCTATGACCACACTGAAGGAGATATTGCAGTAATTACTGCTGCGCGTTACGTTGCAGTTCTGCTCAAACCACCTACAAAAATCAAAAGCACCTGTATGAAACTTGCAGAAAACATGCACTATCTTAGTCACTTGCAAATGGAACTTTCAGAAACATTAAGGGGCTGTTTGGTTGCCTGGTTCCAGCCCGGCCAGGCTCTCCGCATGCGACTTCTGAGTGTTTGGTTGCCTGCGCCAGCGGCCGAGCCAGGCTCCTGTGGTGCAAGATGCGCCTCCCAGCCAGGCCCGTGGGAAACGTAGGAATCGAGCGTTTCCGTCAGGCCAGGCCGGCGCGATGCAGGCTGGGATGCGCGAGCTGCATGAGAGGAGAGAGCAGCGGTGGACAACTCGTGCGCCCAGGCAACCAAACAGCTTCCCTGCTTGGCCATGCTGCATGCGCCCAGGCAACCAAACGGTGAGCAATTGCATGGCAGCAGCCTGGCCAAGGAGAGCCTGGCTCGATGCAGGCTGGGGCATGCGGGAAACCAGACAGCCCCTAAGTACCTTAGGGCATATTGCGACATGCATAAAAAATGCAAGGATATTTAACTACTCATTGTCTTATTCGTTTCAATAGCATAACCTCTGGATTGGCATCTTAAAGGCAAAATTTGGCATCAGTTCATTCCAAATCGTCAGATGCGAAAGCAACAACACACAACTTCAGGTGCAACAGTCATCATCTTCTCATAAAATAGTACAACTTCTGAGTCATAGAATTTGTTCTATAACTTGAGTTGAAGATGGTCTTGTGGTGCAAAACTGCAAGCAAGCCAAGACGGTCGTGGCCAATGGATCAGGATCAGCGTTGGCGTCAGGTTGGTTTCGGTTCACTCTCCGGTTGGATAGAGGTAGCGTATTTGTCGTGTTTGCTCAATTGTGGGGGGCAGGATTGAATTACGTGCAGGATGGGCGGCGGACAAGAAGCTGAAGGCGAATCCAGCACGGACGCCTGTTGCTCGCCGGTCGATGGTAAAGATCCTTCCTTGACTGGTCTCTTGCTTGAAGCTGGCATCTTTTTCATCTATTTTTAGTTGCATTGTGGTAAGACTTTGGTCCGGTTTTCTTTGACTTAGCCTGCCAAGTCTGAATCAGTGGATTCGGCCGCGCCAAATGATGCAACTACTAATCCAGATTTGGGCGTGCGTTTCCCCCTTTTGCGTCTCAATTTCAGTTATCGTCTCTAAATTGAATGCACCATTATTGTCGGTTGTCTGGACATTTGCCATTGATCCCATTTCTGATGCTTGCTAGAAATGATTCAATCAATGTTGTTGCCTTACTAGATCGACTAATCAGAACTGTTTTCAATTTATGATTTTTATCAAAAGGCTTGGCATTTCGTTCTGCTGAAACTCTTGATATTGGGTATCAGGTCACATGAGAACGCCGCCAAACCATTGAAACAAGCGCAGCCAGGGGAAACAGATGATGATGTGCGCTCCACCACATTGTAAGAAATTCTTCATGATAGAGTGATAGTCTCTTATTTATTCTTCCACGTGGTATCAATATGATTGTCATCATTCTGTGTTGTTTTGCAGAAGTACGAATACTCCCCATGTAGCAGCTAGCAAGAGTGCTGCTACTGGCTTTAGTTTCAGATTGGAGCAGCGTGCTGAGAAGCGAAAGGAGGTGACCACTAGATTGGTCAGGTTTGATTATTGTCCCTTCCATTTAGGCGAGTTTAGTCTGTTAAAGAAATGGCAATACTTTTGGTGTTTGGTTCTTGTCAGTTGTGATGAGCTGTGAAGTGTTCTCTTCTGAGATGTAGACAGCCACCAAGTGGTTTTGGTCTTATTTGCATATGGCTATATGGACTATTAGTCAAAACTTGAATATGTGACCTTAATTTCCCATCTATTTACATGCACTCTATAATCTCATAATAAAATGGTTTTGAGATTAAAATACTGGTTTAGCTCTACATTAGAGGTTCCCAAATTTATTTAGCATTATCCCTTATTTTTGTGCAATACTATCTCTTGCAGGGTCTTGCTCTAGCTACTGTTTTTCTCTGGATGCTGTCAAAAACTTCAGTTCCTTGGATATTACTTGCTGACTGATCTACTTTTATTCCCCTAAGTCCCTAGCAATTTGCTGCTACTTCCCATTTTAGTGATGTCCATAGTATGTAAATGATGTGGCTTGCTGTAGTTTGTTTCGTGTTTATTGAAAGATGTATCACAGTGTGCCCTCTAATGTAGGCTGTAATATGGAGGACCTGGTGCTGTAGTGCGAAAGTTTCAGTTGTAGTTAAAATTTGACAGCATCGCTCTGAAGTCAGTACATACATAATAGTTGTAACATGTAAGTATACTGCTTTGATTTGCTTATGTTTCTGAACTTTGAATTTAATTCTTTGTCAAATTCAATGCCCAATTTCCTAATATTGCCATGCTGATCTTAGTTGTCCAAGCTTGCAGGAATTTTTTTTGCTTCTCTTCCATATAAAATTTGTGTTTCCAGTGCTTGTACTTCTGAATACATCAACTCTATCTGCGATCTCTGCACCTCTGCTCTCAGCCGGTATTCTACTGCAGGAGAACCATGCTGCTGAATTTGACTACAAGCAGGTCACATAGATGACAAACATTTGTGTTTTTCTTGAACTGTTGATGCACCCATGGACAGTAATGGCATTTAAGATTTTGCTGAATTCAGGTTCATAAAAAGTTCTACAAGTGATTTATTCTAAGGGGGCAACACTGAAATGTCTATGGTCAGCTTGGGATTCTGAGGTGTGCACACTTACTAGATCATCAAAAATAAAAAGGACTAAAAGACAAAAATTACAAGCTGTTAAATGTTAAGTCTTTATGGGGAGGTTTTATTTCATACGAATCAATTTTGTCCATTTGTTTGCCATCTGGTATTATTCTGATTATGTAGCTAAAGTACCGGGCAACAAGACATGCGAGTTACTCACGCTCTTTTATGTATACGAACATGAAATTTTGTGCTATATGCTTATGGACAGGCCAATATTAATTCATTTTTTGATGGAAAAGCTTGATAATATGGCTTGCCAATTCATTCAAATATTCTCTATGAGTTATCTATTGTTACTTTAATGTAAAATGTGCTATACGATTATTTTGGAAGTTCGTCATTACCTTCTACTATCTATTATGGCGATGCCTTGTTGCCAAAGGAACTTACAGAATATTGCCTTGTTGGTCTCATCTAAGCAATTGGTTTAGCTGGTTAACTACTTGGCATACCAAAGCACCCTGAAGCATGAAGGATTATTCTTTCCGCAGCATACTTCTATGGGGATTGAAGCCAGGTGCTGTGCTCTGAAGGATTGTTTCACTGTAAGGGAGTGTTTGGTTGTGTTCTTAATCAATTTGCTACCTCAAAATATCTTGCAAATACTTTGATCCCTCATGTACGTCATTTCTTAAAAGAAAGTTGTAAAGGAATTTCTATCAGTGTACTTCATATATTTTAGAACTTCAGTTTGCAGCTCATCAACAATAAATACATGGCCCTATCTTAAAAATCTAAAACTTTTGTATAAGAGCTAGACTTTGTCCCTTTTTTCTTTACTTGTATCAATTTTAGACTACGCTTGCATGAGTGAATTTTTTTTAATCACCCATAGCAACGCACGGGTATGTACCTATGGTTGTAAAGTGTTCAAAGTAATATACCCAATGCTGTATTTTTCAGGCTTTATGTTGATCTACCTTATTCCCCCATGTTTTTTCTTGATTTCTTATGTAAACATGGTTCTTTCCTGGTCAATTGCTTCTGATGGCAGGTCAGGGCCCAAAGGGAGCGAATACTAATGAACCTGGCACAAGCAGTTTGCACTGTCAATCCGGCAGCTAATGGAGGCACTACCGGTTCACCATACTTCTTGGTTCAGGGAGGAACTCTATTGTGTGATTGCATCTTTGTTAACCTCCCTGCCTTTTCCTTTTGTTATCACAACCATGAACAACAAGAACGAAGAATTACATCATTCTGTTTGATTTCGTGGTTATTCGACAAGTATTGATTGCATTCATGGTGTGTTTGTGCAGCTTGGCAATCTTGATCTATGGCTGACAATGTGCTAAGCCAATGCTTAGCCAACTACAGCAAACCAATATCAGTTGCTCAGCATGAGATAGGATTAAAGTTCAATGCTTGCCGTTTGTTGTATATAATTGTGATTTGAGGGGATGATAGATTTTCAAATTTTTGTTTTGCCCCGTGCGTTTGCACGGGCACGAACCTAGTTAATTAATATAAGGTTAAGTGTTACATTAATCAGAAAAGGTAAGAAACGGGGCATTACAGGTGGCTAGGAATTTGAGAGATTCTGCAACAAAAATATCGATGGATATATAGCAAAAACTCTGTTCTCATTTCTTTTTATTTCTCAGATGAAAAGAAGAAAGTGAATTAGTGAAACATTACCAATGTGCCCTTCGTGTGTGTGTCAACGCCGTCCACCGTTGTTGACACTGTTTCTGTCCCGCGATTTTTCCGCTTGTCGGATACGAGCCGCCAACCATCGTCCACCCTTCCCGTGGTCAACTCGACACGAGACCGAGCCGGAACTGGCTCCCTGACCGTGCGCCATACATAAAGCCATGCCACCTCCGACTGCCTCTGCTTCTTCGTTCTTCCCCCTAGCTTCTACGCTCGCCTTGCCGTCGCCGCTGCCCGTGCCTAGCTGCGGGCTGCCGCCACTGCGCCGGCTGCCACGCGAAGCTAACTTCATCTCTCCTCCATGGCTGTCGTCCAGAAGAGGCCTTCCTCGCGTGCTGAGGGCGGCTGCTTAGCCGCCGCAAGGCGACGCTGCGCGGCAGCAACCATGCTCATCTCCGGAGAAGAAGCGCCAGCGCCGACGGATCGCCGGAGAAGAAACGACGACGGGGCGTGGATCGGCACCGTGGAATCGTACCAGAGGCTCAGGAAGATCGGCGAGGGGCGTTCGGCGCCGTCTCCAAGGCGCGGCACCTCCGCACCGGCGAGGTCGTCGCCATCAAGTCCAACCGCAGCGGCGCCGGTGTCGTTGGGGCGGCGCTGCTGCGGGAGGCCCCGCTGCTCGCGGCGTGCCGCGGGAACGCCGCCGTGGTGCGGCTCCTGGAGGTCGTGCGCGGCTCCGGGATGGACCCCACCTCGTCCTGGAGTACGTCGGCCCAAGCCTCCACGACGTCATCGCCGCGCGCCGCCGCCACGGGATCCCGTTCACCGAGTCGGAGGCGCGTCACGCGATGGCGCAGCTGCTTGCCGGCGCGTGGACGATGCACGCCCACGGCATCGAGCACCGCGACCTGAAGCCCGGGAACGTGCTCGTAGGGGAGCACGGCCGCCGGCTCAAGATCTGCGACCTCGGCCTCGCCAGGTCCGCGGCCGCGCCGCTGCCGGACGCGCAGAAGGTGGATGGCACGATCGGGTACATCGCGCCCGAGGTGCTCCTGTGTGAGAAGGACTGCGGCGCGGCCGTCGACATGGGCGCTTGGGTGCATTATGGCGGAGCTCGTCATGGGGCAGTCGCTGTTCCCGGAAGATGGCTTGTGCCAGCAGCTGATCACCATCGTCGACCTCCTAGGAATCCCCGACGACGTGTCGTTGATGCCGCTGGGCATCGACGCCGCGGCGCCAAGCAAGCTGCGGGACAAGGTGCCGGAGGAGCGGCTGTCGGCGGCGGGCTTCAATGTCCTGCGCGGCCTGCTGCAATACGACCCCAAGGACAGGCTCACCGCCGCGGCGCTGCGGATGCCATGGTTCACACCCATGGATGACTGACGACTGACGATGCTCCAGCGACGACGGCAGGGGCTGTTAGCTAGCAAAGCTGTAGTATTAGCCTGACGATTTAGTTTAGACTACTTGCTCCGCGTCATCAGACAGTTTTTCCCCGTAATGATGCAGCGAGTACTGAGTACAGCGTAGGATTTGTAACTGCAGATTTGTATATGGATTCTTTTGCATCATGATACTGCAAAAGTGTAATCAGAACCTCCAAAATTGTATTTATATATGGGAGTTGCTGGAATTGGACCTGTATGATCTGTATGTAAGTTCAAATTGCTTATGTATGTAACTATTACTAGTATAAAATTGCGTTTCAGAAATATTTTCTTGCAGCTGCTAGCACTATATATCTCTGTGATGGTGGAAATAACTAAAGTCGATTTTATCTATGGCCCGCAACTATGTTCATGTTGAACATAATAATTGCACTTGAGCTTATCATAGTATCACAGAGTATTTGTCAAAAGAACTGGTTGTAGGATACTCCAGTGTATCTTTTCCCAAAACCGGATCATGTTTCACCTTTTGGTCTAAACCAAAATTTGTTTTGACAATGTGACATCAAATCTGGGTGGTTTTAATGACATGGCGGGTTTATAGTCATCATACCAGTGGCTAAGCTTACCATATCACCCTTCTCCCTGCTTTGCATAAAGAAAAAATCTCCCCTCTATGTACTTACAATGATACCCCCTTCTCCCCTAAATTTCTCCTCTCTATCTCACAACTTGGCCGCGATGCTGCTTGAGCTCACCTGCAGCACCACTAGTCAGCTTAGTCATAGCGATTGCCCTATGAGATTCTACGCAGCATGGCGACGTCCTGTCACGACTAGACCTGGACGTTTTTCGAGCTTGGCCGGGCCACGTCCAAAAAAAAGATCTATTCATTTTGGACCGAAAATTCGTGCCCACGTCTGTCTCATGGATACTATCAGGCTGGATTTTTTCGGTCGGGCTCAGGCTTCTCGTTCTTTTTCATTAGTAGAAAAATAAATGAAATAAATTTTCAGGCTGAGCTTGGGCCGGCACAATTTTTTCCTGGACCGGCATGCTTTGACCAACAAGGACCCATAAGACATGTTGGCCGCGCTGTTGGGCTGACTTGGCCAGACTAAAAATGCTCAGGTCTAGTCGTGACCGCTATCGACGCCCCTGATCTCGCTGTGGCATGAAATTGGTAGTGGTGCCACAGATGGCATGATTTGCCAGCAAAAAAATGAAACATTCCTAATATGAATGTTTCATTCCTAACTCTTTAGTAATATTAACTATGACAGCATTTTCGAGTAATATTCCTACCCTAATCCTAGTCGCGCTTCGTAGTCCCCAGGTCATCTTCCATGCGAACGCTCTCCCTCTCCCAGTCCCGGGGCGATCACATTCTTGCTATTGGTGTTGGCTGCCCCTGTCACTGGTGTGTGACCGGCAAACCACCATGCTCGGCAAACCGCCATGCTGATGGATGGATGGATGGATGGATGACGGCAATATTCCTGATCCCCCAATTGGAGGCATCATCTTGCATTCCCTACACACTCTGCCTTCGTTAGACTCATGTTGTTCGATCGTTTAAGCAACCTTAGCGAGATTTCCTCAGTTTGAGTAAATTAATGTGTGCTAAAATTTGCAAAAAAAAATTCTGTTTCTGTTTGTGAATCATATAAAATACCTGGTCAAACATTAGGTCAACCCTCTCATTTCTACAATTCAAATGCTATTAATTTAAACTTTTGCAGCTAAAACTTGAAATCATGCTTGCATGTTTGATTTGATTTTTCTTGGATTTTATTGGATCTCAAATGTGTGTTTTCAAATTTTGGATAGTTCAAGATCTGAACATAAATCTAACTTAAATTGAAAACCTAATTTGACTAACTCTAACCCAGCCTAACTCTCTTTTCTCTCCCTCTCCTTTTCCCGCCACAGGCCCTAGCTGAGCTAGCTAGCTAGCTAGCCTAGGAACAACCTAAGATGACTCGTCGCTTAGACTGCTATATGATAATGGTATCATTATAATGCTACTCTCTCTCTCTCTCTCTCTCTCTCTCTCTCTCTCTCTCTCTCTCTCTCTCTCTCTCTCTCTCTCCATTTTTCATCCCCTGCATCTCGCACCCACTTGGCGACAATAAGAAGAGCACTCCTGCAGCCTTTCCGCGTCGTGCTAGGAGCTATAGATGCTACCAAGTGGGGACGGGTCAAGTAGTGAATTCTCTCCATTACCCTCACCGGGGTGAGCTAGTAGGCATGACTATGCAGTAGAGTTCACGTCTCATGCCTAAAAACCTAGTCCCGGTGCCATGGATGGCCACGACGTGCCTCTTCACTCGAATATTGAAGATCGCCACCCTCCATCGCTAACCACTACTTTGCCACATCCTCGCCCAACCATAACTGTGCCTCTTCTATAAAAAGCACAAGCTGCCATCATTTAACCCTAGAAAAATAAGGTCGAAAGCCATAATCTTCAACACCAACGTTGCTGCATAAGGGAAGGGGAGGATGAAGAAGAAACGAGGAGGCGGAGGAGGTTACGAGGGTTGGCAACTTAACTGGTTCTTGGCCACTCAATGATTGATCTTAGGTGGAGATGATAAACCGGTTATAGTGTTTGGATCATAGCTAGTTCTCTTGCAATCAGGAATGATGTGCCGGTTATGATGCTTGGTTCTGTGGTGGTGGTACTTGCAACTTGAGGTTATGAAGTAAGACGTCGGACGTAATCTAGCAGCAAAAATAAGAGAGCAGTGCTTATATGACTCAGATAGCTAGCCATAGTGAGGTACCTAGTACCATGTGGGTAGCCAGCCAGAGTATGGTATTAAATTTAGTTAGCGGGTAGGTTGCACAGGAATCTAATTTTGCTTGACCAAGATTGTGGTAAAAGAAGGAAGGTGCATAATTGTAGGTGGAGTCATAGAATTCTGATTTACAGGGATAGCAATGTTTTTTCAATGATGGGTCTGAGATGATACATCATTCAACTCCCATTAGCGGCAAACACAACAAGTCAAGTTCGATGTACATGGATGTTAGTGCATAACGGCTTCAAAATGGTGGAAGATTTGCCAAGGTGGAGATCAAATCACTAAATGATCTCTCTACCGCGCTCTTATTAAAATGTTTGGCTAGGCTTCTTCTTTTCCGAAGGACCTCTCACCTCCGGAATGTCTGATTAACCGTTGCTTGTTAGACTTTGTATTGAATATTGTGTACAGTTTGATTATGCTTAAGATGGGACTTGAGATGTATTAGCGGTATAGGTTAGATTTTGTATCAAACTCCTACAACCCGGTATCCTTATAAATATGAGAGTAGGGATGCTGCTATAACTATAACGACATAGCAACAAGTCCAAAGGGGTGGTGGCACGTTGCTGGGACCCCAAAGCGGCCAATGTTGTGGTATTGGAGAGGAGCATCCATAGTCATGTGTCGGGCATGTAACCTTTGGCTAAATATTAATTGCTAATAAAGATTGTGTCTATGGTGTTGTTTGTAATCATGCAAGTTCATTTCGGTAGATCTAACTATCACTTTGACAGGTGGATTTAGTAGGTGTTGCTTCTAGGGAAAAATTTCTAATAGATTATGTGACGGTGATGGCATGCATTGGCAATTGGTGGGTAGAACCCTTCGGCATGCACTGAAGAGGGGTTCTGGGCTCGGTTTCACAATACTAGCGTTAGGGCAGAAGTGTCAACGAGTGCGGCTTACTGGGATGCCGTCTGTGGTAGTTCTATAACGGATGAGAGTGTGAGAGGGGTTTGTGCGGAGGTCACAAAGGATGGGAAGAGGGGCAAGGAGCAGCCCTTATAGGCGGCCCGGTTGATGAGCTTGGCGCAACTTGTGTATGGCGAAATCGCTAGCCGGCGGGCAGTGGGTTCCTTTCGTTTCTTCTGGGGATCTAAACAAGGATAAACAAGGATAGGATTGTGGGTAAGGGGGAGAGCGTTGATGGGAATGGAGGTTCACGCGGCCAAAGCTTGGGCTGGGAGACATGTGATTTGAATTCCAGCTGACAGTCTATCGATGGAACTTTGAGCCAATGCTAGAGAAGGAGTTTAGACTAGACAATCCAATCCAGTCTGGTTGGTTTAGACCTAGATTTTGAGTAGTTTTTTGCATAGTTCAAGTTAGAGGTTTGAAGGCCTTTTTTTTAAAAAAAAGGTGTAAACTTAAATTGAGCCATATTCAACTTTTTTAAACATAAACTCAATTTTCACTCTAGCATGTTTATTTGTACTTAGGAAATAATATTTATTTTCAATAATTTAACACACTTTCTAATTTATCCTACCAAATTTTAGAAAAAAATAATCCTTATCAATTTAAAACTAGGTGTTACACACACTAACACACAAACACTATCGTGCAATTTCAAGTTCATATGTGATCCTCGCTATCTCTACTGCGAACCTCAGGTGTGCCGGAATCACCGATTGTATGAAAAATTCAGGGAACCCACTAGCTATGAACACTTTTATCAGGAGAACGAGCAACCCTAGGCATGGAAAGTAAAGAAGTAAAGAAGACTAAAATGGGGTTTCAGTCTCTTGTAGTCTTGTATACTCATCAGGTGCCCTGTGATGCTTGTCCCCTACTACTCCCGGCGAAAACACTTCGACAGCCCGTTGCCAGTCGGACGGTCGAGTCTGTTTCTGTTTGCGTCCGATAGATCCAATCCAACCAATAAAAAGCCCTCCCTCCCTTCCGACTCGACTCCCCTTCTCCCCGCCACGACTCTGCTCTTGCCTCTCGCCTCTCGCCTCTCGCCTCGCCTCCCGTCACCTCCCCCTGCTCGGCCGCCCACGAGTTCCATCTCCCCATGGAGGCGTGCGTGCCCTCCCTCAGGGGGGGCGAGCTGCTCGCCTCACACCGGCGCCGCCGACTCCCCGCGCGCTCGGCCGCGCCTGAAGCCGGAAGCAGCGTGGCCTCCGTCGCTGCTGGAACTGCGAGGAACGATGATCGGGAGCGAATCTGTAGATTGGACTCCTTCAAGCGGCTGAAGCAGATCGGCGAGGGGGCGTTCGGCACCGTCTCGAAGGCGCGCGACCGCCGCACCGGCGAAGTGGTCGCCATCAAGTCCGCACGCGACGGCAGCAGCGAGGCGGCGGCGGCGCTGCTGCGGGAGGCCGCGATGCTCGCGGCGTGCGCCGGCAACCCCGCGGTGGTGGCGCTCCGGGAGGTGGCCTGGTCGGAGGACGGCGGCCTGCACCTGGTGATGGAGTTCGTAGGCCACAGCCTCCACGACATCATCAGCGCGCGCCGCCGCCATGGGCTCCGGTTCACCGAGTCGGAGGCGCGCCACGCGATGGCGCAGCTTCTGGCCGGCGTGGGGTCGATGCACGCCCACGGCATCGTCCACCGCGACCTCAAGCCCGGGAACGTGCTTGTCGGGGAGCACGACCGCCGGCTCAAGATCTGCGACCTCGGCCTCGCCAGGTCAGCCGCCGCGCCGCTGCCGGACGCGCGGCTGGAGGGCACGCTCGGTTACATCGCGCCGGAAGCGCTCCTGTGCCAGAAGAACTGCGGCGGGCCCGTCGACATATGGGCTCTCGGCTGCATCATGGCAGACCTCGTCGGCGGGGAGAAGCTCTTCCCGGAGGAGGATGAGTACAGGCAGCTGATCAGCATCATGGACCTCCTAGGGATCCCCGACGACGTGTCATTGATGCCGCTGGGCATCACGGCGGCGGCGCCAAGCAAGCTGCGGGAAAAGGTGCCGGAGGAGCGGCTGTCGCCGGCGGGTTTTGAAGTCCTGTGTGGCCTGCTGGAATACGACCCCAAGGACAGGCTCACCGCCGCGGCGGCACTGCAGATGCCATGGTTTGAAGGCAAGGAAGACTGACGACTGAGTGCTCCAGCGACGACGGCAGGGGCTGTTAGCAAAGCTGCCGTGTTAGCCTGATGATTTAGTTTAGATTATTACTTGCTCCGCGTCATCAGATAGTTTTTCCCCGTAACGATGCAGCGAGTACTGAGTATAGAGTAGGATTTCTAACTGCAAATTTGTGTATGGATTCTTTTGCATGATGATACTGCAAAAGTGTAATCAGAATCTCCAAAATGTATTTATATATGGGGGTTGCTGGAATTGGACCTGTGGGATCTGTATGTAAGTTCAAATTGCTTATTATGTAACTATTACTAGTATAAAATTGCGTTTCAGAAATATCTTCTTGCAGCTGCTAGCGCTATCTCTGTGTTTTGAATGAAGCAGAAAATCAATGCCAAAGCCATTGTTTCTTCAGGTCTTATTGCAGAAAATCAATGTCAAGCAGGGTGACTGACGGACGATGCTTCAGCCACGTGGACGTCAAATGGCTGTAGGCCTGCAGTGTTATGTTGCTGACTATTTGCCCTTTGTCAGCCTGAATATTTGATGATGATTCAGTGGTGAGTTAGTGATTAGGCGTGGAATTTCAAATTTGTAGTTTGTATGTAGGGCATTAAATTGAAATCATGCTAATTATGCGTCTGAAATGTCGATGGATCCTTTGAAAGTTTGTTCATAAGATTTCCGTAACCTTGTGAAGTGATTCTGTGCGCAATTGGCACGTATACAACCAGCCTGCAAGCACAAGAGAAAGGCTACCGCCTCTCATACCACGTATCTGTGTCCACGAATAATCTTATGAAATTGAGTGAGGATATGACGCATTATTTGAGTCAACAGTTCACACCAATTGGATTGGACAGTCAACTGTTCGAAAATAAACTCTGAAAGTTATATATCTGATTCATACTATTAGCTAGATACAGTTTTATTTCTGAACTTCTATAACCTTCCTTTAAACCCGGGCACGTCCCCCCTTTTTGGACAAGAGAAAAGGACTAAAGGAGGGAGGATGCACGATGCTAACGGAAACACACAAAAAAAAACAGAGCCTTGGCACTCCACACCGCTCATCTCTGTATACAACATAATATACCACCCACTCCAAAAACCGCCTGCAAATACCGCAGGCCTCAGTTCCAGCAAATTCTATTCTCCGAGCAAACTTGATGCTCCACCCAGCGATCCCGAGTCCGCGCTTCTTTGCTGTATCCTTGTGCGGAAATCAATCTCCTTCTGGTACCTACAATGCCTCCTACTGACGAAAATGTTACAAGTGTGGGTCAGGAGGACCCTCACGTCATCTTGCTTTGGATTTGCCTGTGCACGTGCACAAGGAACTCGACATAGGAGAAGACGCCAGGTGCCTTGTCCTCTATCAAAAATGATCGGAAGAAATCACCTGCAGGGATTCAAACATTCATTTAATCAAAAGAAGTGCGCAGGGGTTAAAACAACCAAAGTTCACTGAGTGCTTCAGCAGACTAACCAGATGGTTCGCCCTTTCTGCATAGCCTTAGCCTCAAGTACGAGCATCTCTGGCGTCTTATTTCATTTACAATTTCATTAACCTTCCTGGAGAGCTCGTTCTCAAATTGCTCCAATACCAACTGCAAACAATTCATTTGTCAGGTAACTACGACGGATGCAGTAATGTTGCATACCCCAAATTTCTAGAGACAGATGAGTAGCCCATATGGTTACATGCTAAGCACACAATACTGGAACAAACCAAAAAGCTTCAAGAGGAGAAACCACAAAAGGACTTGCCTGGACTGGTAATGCAGCCAAAGAAGAGACGCCGAATATTTGTTCCAGGGTGGCTGGATTTACCATATTTCCTACATAAATTAGACCATCCTCTCCATTTTCCAATAAATAGACCCCATCCTCTTGTACATTTTCACTATTGAGCATAAGGGGACCGGGTATAAGGGACTCATCATCAGCCTGAAAATAGAGTCCAAAATTTAGATAATTTCTCCCTCAAAAAGGACAATAAGAAATTCAGCATTGCTTTAATAAGTGCAACTAGTACCCTTGATGTGAGATCATGGATAGGAATCAATCTCGGGAAGACCAACGGAACAGCTAGTACTACAGAAATGGAGGAGACAAGGGACATCCAATAGGAACGCTCATCCAAACGCCCATCGGTTCTCAAGCCTACACTTTTGACCAATGCTGAAAAAGAAAGTGCAAATGTTAGTGGAATCAATGGACATGGAAGAAACAAAGTAAAACATTCGATGGGCGTAATCATACCTAAAGTATACAAGGGCAGCAGTTTTAGAGCCTCTGGGAGAATCAATTGCCCCGATGAGGTTACAGACGCACAGTGTTTACGGTAAGATTGCAGAATATTTATGCATGTATTTGTTGCTTCATCCCGGATACGGGGTAGTGGAGATGTCGGGATGCCATTAGCAGCTGTATGTTATAAGAATGTCAGTGCTGTTCATAATGTTTCATGGGTGATGAGTTTGAACAAAATGGTATCATTTAAGATACTTTTGTTTTCGATGTTTTCTCAATAAGCTGAATAATTATAAAGCCAGAAAAAGTGAACAGAGTTATATTAAAAGATCTTCACAGTTTTTACCTTGCTTCAGGAAGCAAGCAAATTGTGTCTCCAAATCAGCATACCGGAAAAGGTTGCTAAGCAAACTTGTGCATGAAAGTGAGAGGTTTATTACTCTGATCCTTCTTTGCCCATATACAGTAGTATAGAGAAGCGCACACTGAAAAGTGCCAGGAACAGAATGTAAAAAAAAACATGAATATTATGAAAACACCATTTTAGCAAATTTAATAATTAATCCAACATAAAGTCAACACCCATGCAAGATGACTCAACTAAATCATAGAAGATAAGTGAAAGTCCTCAATTTGAGACACCATGATATTAAAAGGCAAGACTGAACCTAGCAAAAAGCACAGTTTTAAATACAAGCAACCAGTAAAGTTAAAATCATCAACGGTTGGAAATAAAGCACTACTGCAACTGTTACGACCAGGTGTTTTGATAGTTTACAATATGGTTGCACTCAGACAGAAATAGAATACCTAGCTTTCTTGAGAAAAAAGGTCAGGATTTTATTTAATGTACTTTTTGCATTAATAGATATTCTAAGAGAATTTTTGACACTTAAAATCATTATGCATCAAAAAGGCAAATGCTTCTTACACAGTAGTTAGTAGCAAGTAATTACTCTAGTCTGGGTAAGTAGATGGTTTTCATGGGTCAATAACATATCTTAAGAAGGTACCAACACAGCCTAAATTCTAGCAGCATTTCTGGGACAGTGGCCAATGTGATTCTCATAACTAAGTTAGAAAGTAGCTCCAAGCCTTGGGCAAATGCTTGCTAGTGGCAAATAAATACAAGTAACCAATTTATCAATCCCTAGCAAAAAGGAGGCCAAGTGCTAATACTTGTGAAATACATGCTACTCATTCAGTATAGCAACTATTTTCCAGCTCAGAATGAAACCTAAGCATTTCAAGCATTCTAAACTACCTAGTACATACGATGCTAATGACTTCAGCACCTGAGGACTCGAAATGCATGGCAAAGTATCATTATCATGAGAAAACCTTGTTCTAAAAAAAATAGGCAAACAACCATGGAAAAAGTAAAGAAGAAAATACATTCCATCTCATTATTACCTGGAAGCCACATTCCTGATTTTCTTGTAACTTGTCATCATGCCTAAATGTCACCATCACAGTTTTGTCCGAATCAATCTGCACCCACAAAAAATCTCTTATAGGACAGAGAATTAATGGAAATATAAAACTGATAGGAACAACTAACAGAATAAAAAATTTGAACATGCATCAATAATGAAAAAAAATGTGGTCATAAACTCATAATAGTTAGGAACAAGATTTGCATGCATCATTATCTAAATTCTAAACGGAATAAGATTTGCATGCATCATTATCTAAATTCTAAACGTGACGACAATGCAGTTTAAGCCTTCCTTCAGTTGCAAAATATGGCCTGTATCCTTAGCAAGAACATGATGTGCAACATTTAAAGTTTGCTTCGGAGACATGTTTTAGAAGGTTGATGTAGGTAATTTCAGTAGCAATACCAACATATGTATTTCTAATGTTTATCAAACCAAATTAATGTCATCATTGAACTACAGAGGCAAAGCTTCATATCACAGTTGATACCAACAAGGCCACAATCTTAAACCAAATTTGCTGTACACCAGTATAAAATACTGACCGCTGGAAGATCAATGTCAGTAGGAACACGCTTGCAGAAATTGCCAAAATAGTCCTGAACTTGGAGACCCTGACGAAAAGTTGTAAGGAAATAAGTCACGTTCAGGCTCTTAACATAAAGTGCTGAGGATAAAGGATCTGACATTAAACCAACCTGACTGCACCTGACCCGCATAACAGCCTCAAAACCCTGGGGTCTACTGATATTCCATCTAAGATCGTTGAAGAGCTTGGCTGGATCTGAAAGAGCAGAAAATGGATAGTAGTAGTAGACCTGCAAAGAAAAATTAAATATTGAAATTTTTTTGCCAGAAATAATCATAATAAAAAATAAAGCTTAACAAAAAGTACATCAAGATGAAAAAAGAAAACATAGAATTAAAGATGTATGCCACGGTAGGGGCTTCCCCCGCTCGCCTAGACCCCTACAGTATATTCACTAAAAAAAAAGACCCCTACAGTATACCCCTAAAAAAATTTAAAAAAGTAGGCCCCTCAGATTAATGTCACTATTTCTGTAGATGAATTGAGACATCCAAAAAGACTGAGAAAAAGGTCACAAGCAAAACATATGTGCACACATCTACCTCTAAGAAATTTAATTACATGGGGAATCATAGAAAAATGGAGATGATCATTTTTTATGAATATTTTGTCCCTTTGTCCTTTTCTTTCCCATGTATTCTTTCCACAAATCTTTCTAACCAGAACACGCATACCTAGTGAAATGTGGTTTTACCTTGAATAATTAGAAAAGATTTTGCTAGTTCTCTAAGTGTATTTCAGTTGTAAGCTATCCAGGCAAGAGATGGCTCCCTGTACATGGCCAGGTTGCTTGTAATGCCTGATGATAAGTGCTTTTCACTTCAGAAAACAGAACCTTAACTTTCATCAGTGATTTAAAATTTAGAAACAATGAAATCAACATAATCAGTCAATGATCTATGAATCACAACCTAGCTAGCAAACTTAGATCAAGACTATCTATCCAATTATATAAGTCATAAATATGTTCACACATTCTACGACTAGGATATACTATTGTTACTAAATAAAAAGATGCATGCAAGGCCCTATGTCTCGCCATGGTCTCTTCCGAAACTACTAACAACCAACTTGCATTACAAGTATAAGGGAGAATGCCTACCCGACCACCAGTAGTCTGCGGCACAACAGATATAGAAGCAATATCAACATAGGATTGTGTGGTGAGGAATACATCCACACAGACCTGAAAAGAGGGGAAAACAATGTCACCACAAGCCAGCTCAAAACCAAGAAAATAAAAAACTCAAGTGCTTAAAATATCATGCCTGATATTCAGCAAATTCTAGCGCCATTGTCTTGAGGGTATTATCAACAGGCTGCAACAGTTTATGGGCTTCCTGAGAATCATACAAGATTATTATAGTGTTAACTGAGCATTGATGATAAAATGAACATGTGCTGTTAATGAAACAAATATATGGAAGTAGATCTTATTTGTACTTTTAGTGAAGGTAAGACAAGGTATATGAAACAATGCAGACCTTGTCACCAGTTGTAACGTTTGCTCTACCTTCAGCTTCCCTAGCAGATAAAGAACCAACCCCAAGCGATGGCAGCACTGCCAGCAATGCACATTGAAGTAAAAACGTCATTTGACTTATGAACTCAACTTATGTGGCTAGGGTACAGCATTAGGTCAATGATATAGCACTGCCATTCCAATCTGGTACTAACAACAGGTAGAACTTGCTGAACTAGAATGTACCACTTGTTACGAAGGAACAGACAAAGATCAGACTTAAACATAGTGAGAATATTGCTCACTAATTAAGCCAGCATGCATCTAAAAAATAAGTGCCAAAGCAAACTAAGGAAACACTTACAAAGTTGGCAAAAATACAACGCTTGAAATTAACTTATCTCTGATCAGTTAAAAAAGTATACCTGATTGGAAAACAAGAAGTTTTCCACCAGTAGATTTAATTGCCAGGAAGCCAGCCTAAAGAGAATAGAATGAGAAAAATGTTATGCAATCAACCATGAGAGTAAATCTGAAAACAATAATTCTAGTTTGCATAAAAATGTTGAATTTGATCTGCTGCTCAGCAAGACCCAATGCCAAGTTGAAATAGAACTAGCACCCATAAAATATAAGGCCAGTACCTTCATAGCTGCTCCAAAAGCAGAATCAGCAACCCTATTATTCTCAAACATGTTCGGGATGCTTTCTAGTAACTGCTCCAGATTCTCCCGGCACTAAAACCACAAAGGAAAGGTTGGATGACAAAAAAAATGTTTTCAAGCACAATAGGTTTCTCTTAGATCCTTAAGAGAAAAATGAAATAAAAGGCACTAACACATTTCAGCTGCTCAAACACAAACCTCGGATATTGGGAGAATAAGATCTGTCTGAAGAGGTGTATATACATCTTGAACATCAGGAACGATGAGCATCAAAGGCTGAAAGGAAACAAGGTTACTTAGACGACTCAAATATCTAAGATCTATGCAGAAACAAATTGGAATAAAGAAAAGATAAGAGATGGCATAGAAGACAAGGAAAATGTTGTTTCTACACAAACACATATATGATCTGTTAACAGCAAAAAGACGCATATTGATAGAGCCAGGGATGTTGCGAAGGGCGTAGCGGTGCGTGACGAGAGGCCGGGGCTTGAACCCCGGGCGGCGAGGTGGTGCCGTGCTGTCGCCCAGCGAGAGAGAGAGAGATGGAAACGTAGATGCTAGGGTTGCAAGGAAGTAACAATTTGTTGATTCTTGTTTAAAGATAACAGATGCAATTGTTTGGCTATTTATAGCCCAAGCACTCCTAACAAACCACGAGCTAACCTGCTAACAAATATCCTAACAAACCAGTACGAGTGTTTATCAAGAACCCAAATATCCTAACAACTAGCCGACGAGCTGATTCCGTGCGCCGTGCACCTCAGGCCTCTAGCTGCGCTGACGCTTGCCACGGCGCTGGTATGTGATGCCGGTCATAACATCTCTCCCCTCCTCCAAGGACAGCTCGTCCTCGAGCTGAAAGTCGAGGTAAGAGGCCTTGAACTGATCCACGGGCTCCCACATCGCGTTCGTCGTGTCCATGCCTGCCCACTGCACTTCCACGTGCCAGACGCCACGGCGCAGCTGAGCACGCGGCACACGCTCCGGAACGGGCAGGAAGCGGCCATTTTCCATGGCCGGCAGGTCCGGCGGTGTTGCAGGTGAATCGTCCCAAAACAGCTTGAGCAACCCGACATGGAACACGTCGTGGACGTGCCCCGGCCGGCATACGCAGCTGGTATGCCACCGCGCCGATGCGCTCCAGGACTTGGAACGGCCCTGCGTAGCGAGGACCCAGCGTCCCCTTGGGTCGGTCTCCAAGCGACAGAGCTTGGCGATGAAGGAGGCGGAGCCAGACCCAATCACCGACGCCAAACTCTAGCTCGCTATGATGGGCGTAGTAGTATTACTTGGCATATTGCTGGGCCTGGAGAAGACGATCACAAACCTCGGCGAGGAAGGCGTCCCGATCCCCTAGCAGGTCGTCGACTGTGGACGTCATGGCTGCGCCAGCCGTGAACGGTGCTAAGGCCGGCGGCTCCCGCCCGTACACCACCCGAATGGCATCGCCTTGAGCGCGGTGTGGTAGGAGGTGTTGTAGCAGTACTCCGCCCACGCCAGCCAGTCCACCCATGCGCGCGGACCATCTCCAGTGATGCGGCGCAAATACATGGCGATACACTTGTTGACAACCTCTGACTCGCCATCAATTTGAGGATGGAACGCCATGCTCATGCGGAGTTTGACGCCCGACATCTTGAACAGATCGCGCCAGACGTGGCTGGTGAACACGGCGTCGCGATTGCTCACTATAGAGGTCGGGAACCCGTGCAGGCGAACAATGCCGTCGAAGAATGCCTTGGCCACCGACAGCGCCGTGTACAGGTGGCTCAAGGCAATGAAGTGGGCGTACTTCGAGAAGCGGTCGACCATCGTGAGGATCACCGACTTGCCATGCACCTTCGGTAGGCCCTCGATGAAGTCGAGTGAGATGTCAGACCATACTTGCGAGGGCACGTCGAGAGGCTGCAGTAGGCCGCCGGGGTGGAGCGTCTCCGTCTTGTTGTGTTGGCAAGTGGCGCACACGCGGACATAGTCCCAGACAAGCGCGCGGTCATGCGGAACATGGAAGTGTGCGCGCAGGCGTTGCAGAGTCTTATGTATGCCCTCATGGCCGGCGCCATGCGCCAGTTGGAGCATGGACTGGAGCAGGGGGGAGGTCGCCATGAGGAAGACGCGGTCGCCGTGCAGGATGAGGCTGTCGTGGACACGCCATGGCGCCGGTAGTTCTCCAGCCAGCACTTGATCGCGGACGCCAGCCCGTGTCGGCGTCCTTAGCCACCTTGCGGAGAGAGCGCGAAGGTGGGCACGGAGAGCGACGCTAGGGCCCCTCCATCGGAGTCATGGCACGATAGGGCATCGGCCACGACGTTCAGGCGTCCTGGTCTGTACTCCACTGAGAAGTCAAACCCAAGGAGCTTGCTGATCCACTGGTGTTGAGGGATCTACGAGAGTCGCTGGTCCAACATGAACTTGAGGCTATAGTGATCAGTGCGGACCACAAAGCAGCACCCCCACAAGTACGGCCGCCAGTGACGAACTGCCTGGACTAGGCTGATCAGTTCGCGTTCATAGGCTGCAATCATGGCATGGCGTGCGGCGAACAGCCTGCTGAAGAAGGCGACGGGTCCGGTGACTTGGTGGAGCACCGCACCGAACCCCGAGCCCGACGCGTCGCGATCCACCATGAACACACGGTCGAAGGCGGGCAGCTGCAGGACTGGTGCTGTCGACAGCGCATTCTTGAGCGCCTGGAACGCCATGGTCGTGTCGCCCGTCTAGTGGAAGCCTTCCTTCTTGAGCAGCTTGGTGAGAGGGGCAGCGATGATCCCAAAATCCTGGATAAACTTGCGGTAGTACCCCGCAAGACCCAGGAATCCTCGAAGGCCACGCGCCTAGCACGGCACCGGCCACAACACCACGGCGTCCACCTTGTCTTGGTCCATGGCGACCCCGTCGACGGAGATCGTGTGGCCAAGGTAGGCCACCGAGGTTGCGCCCAACGTGCATTTGGAGCGCATCACGGAGAGGTGGGGCGCCTGCATCACTTCTAGGACTGTCCTTACGTGCTGCAAATGTTCTGCCCATGTATTGCTGTATATTAGAATATCGTCGAAAAAGAGAGTACAAACCGGCGAAGGAAGGGGCACAGCACGTCGTTCATCAAGCTCTGGAATGCTGCCGGCGCTTTTGTCAAGCCGAAGGGCACGACGAGGAACTTGACGTAGCCATGGTGGGTGCGGAAGGTGGTCTTCTCGACGTCCGCGGCGTGAACCCAGACTTGGTGGTAGCCGGAGCGAAGGTCGAGCTTGGTGAAAAACTTGGCACCAGTGAGTTCATCCAAAAGTTCATCCACGACCAGAATCGGGTACTTGTCCTTGATCGTCTTGTCATTGAGCGCACGGTAATCAACACAAAATTGCCACCAATTGTCCTGCTTCTTGACGAGGACCGGTGCAGAGAAGGTCGACGTGCTCGAGCGGATTATCCCTTGTGCGAGCATGACGGCGCACTGGCGTTCCAGCTCATCCTTCTGAAGTTGGGGGTAACGATATGGTAGCACAGCCACCGGTGCAGTCCTAGGCAGAAGGTGAATGCGGTGGTCGCAGGCATGGGCTAGAGGGAGCCCCTACGGCTCGTCGAACACGCTGGCGAACTCCAGTAAGATGCGGTCCATCAAGGTTGGCTGCTGTCCCACCATTGACCTGAGCGATGGCTGGAGGATGTCGCCGCGCGGTGAGCCCACACCCTTCCGGTACACATGGCGATCGCCGCGCCAGAACAACATGCACAAGTCGTCGAAGTCCCATAGGATTGGTCCGAGCGTGCGCAAGTACTCGACGCCGAGCACGACATCGAAGCTGCCCAGTTGAATGGTGTAGCAGTTGATCGAAAACTCCTTACCGATGCAGATGGCGACGTTGTGGGTGTGGCCGCGGCATGCCACCTTGTCTCCCATTTGCTACCGTGACATGTAGATTGTGACTTGGACGGAGCGGAAGAGTGATGCGGTCAGCCACGTCGCTGTTGACGAAGTTGTGGGTGGAGCCGAGGTCGAGGAGGGTGAGTAGGCGATGACCGTTGATGACGACGGGGAGCTGCATGGTGTCCACCGTGCGGAGACCCACCAGAGCATGCAGAGACACCACTGGTTCATCCGAATCGGTGGACGCGGCGGCGCCGGAGTCCTCTGCATCCTCGTAGTCGCAGACCTCGATGTAGAAGAGGCGTTGGCAGCGGTGGCCACGAACATACTGTTCATCGTAGTTGTAGCAGAGCCCTGTTTGCGGCGCTTGTTGAGCTCCGCGGATGAGAGGCGCCGGAAGGGACGTGGAGGAGGTGTTGGCGCCGCTGGAGTCGATGACGATGGCCCTGCAGGCGGTCGTGGCACAACAGGGCTCTGGGCCGGAGGTCGTGCTGCTGGTCGCTGGTAGCGGTTCTCGTTGTATGACGATGCCGTGTCCGGGGCCTAGGACCAGCGTTCGTACGCACGGGCCACGGCCAGTGCCGCCTGGAGATCCTATGGGGCGTTGAGCTCGATGTCGATGCGAATGCGATCGAGCAGCCCGGCCGTGAAGAGCTGAATCCGTTGGCTGGGGGTGAGTGTCAGCATGGCACAAGAGCGCCAAGAAGCGTTCCTGGTACTCCTCGACGTTCGTGCGAAACTGGAGACGCGCAAGCTCGCCCAAGTGTTTGCTACGGAAGGCGGCCCGAAGCGCTGGTTGCACAGATCCTTGAAGCGCTCCCATGTCGGTGCTCTAGCGTCGTGCTCCAGTGCGTAGTACCAAGTCCGGGCGGCGTCGCGCAGATGGTACGTGGCTAGCCACACCTTGTCCGCCTCTTGGGTACGCTGACCCCTGAAGAACTACTCACACTGGTTCAACCACCCAAGAGGATCTTCCTTGCCATCAAAGTGGGGAAAGTCTAGCCTGTGGAAGCCGAGAACGCTCGTGCCCGGCGGAAGGTGGTTCTCGCCGCCGCACACTGCCTCCAAACTTGGTGGCAGCACATGCGGAGGCACTGGTGACGGCGAGTGGGGGAACTGAATCTGGTGGATGGGCACCGGACTCATCGATGAAGGCGGCAAGGACACCGGCAGTATGACGGCTGGCGCAGTTGATGAAGGCCCGCTTGCCGCAGCGCCACTCGCTGGTGCTGCCGGTATGCCATCGTACCCTGGCAGGCCGTAGGGAAAAGCACCTGCCGGCACGAG
The DNA here is from genome assembly GCF_002211085.1 of Panicum hallii. NCBI lineage: Eukaryota > Viridiplantae > Streptophyta > Magnoliopsida > Poales > Poaceae > Panicum > Panicum hallii. The sequence continues at coordinate 27,027,263 of NC_038049.1, read as the reverse complement.
GGCGTCCGCAGGTCGATGCTCCGGCTCAGGAATGCGGTTTGAAAGCGATGTCATCTGCTAGGAGAAGTCGGCGAGTGTGCGTTGCAGATCGGCCATCGCTTGCGTGAGCGTCTCCAGGGCGTGGGTGTGGGCCGTTGACGCGGCAGCATCACCATCCGCGGATCCTGGCATCTCTGATACCAGGTTGATAGAGCCAGGGATGTTGCGAAGGGCGTAGCGGTGCGTGACGAGAGGCCGGGGCTTGAACCCCCAGCGGCGAGGTGGTGCCATGCTGTCACCTGGCGAGAGAGAGAGATGGAAACGTAGATGCTAGGGTTGCAAGGAAGCAACTTGTTGATTCTTGCTTAAAGATAACAGATGCAATTGTTTGGCTATTTATAGCCCAAGCACTCCTAACAAACCACGACCTAACCTGCTAACAAATATCCTAACAAACCAATACGAGCGTTTATCAAGAACCCAAATATCCTAACAACTAGCCGACGAGCTGATTCTGTGCATCGTGTACCTCAGGCCTCTAGCTGTGCTGATGCTTGCCACGGCGCTGGTATGTGATGCCGGTCATAACACACATAATTCTAAACTAAAATATGGTCAAATGGAGAAACAGAATTACTGATCAATTCAAGAGTTTCACTCCCAAAGTAAAAAAGGAAAACTGAGATGATTAACATTCCCACTATTTCAGGGTCTGAATCCCCACATTTGCGTAAAAAAAGGATCGGAATATGGTTGCTGTGCTCTGCTGCCCTGCGCAGCAGAATTTCATTTGTTATGGGAATAGCATTCCATTGAGAATTGAGATTACGGCTCCAAAAAGGCTGCTTCTACAGGAAGTGCCACGGCAATGCAAAACCTCTGTTGCTAAGGACAAGTTTAAAGAAAATGCTAGTTACAATACCATGTCTAATGTGCCTTCAGAGCACTGCTGTTAAGATAATGCAAGTACCTGCTGCTGAGCACGTTTAAGACTGTAGAAGTGAATAGCAGAATCAAACGTGGCAATTCCAACCATTGTCCGAGGACCTTCCTACATTAGACAGGAAAAAAACAGTAAGTGATGCAAATCAGATTTCATTCTGTAGAATATTTTAAGAAAATCAATCCATCAAGTCAGCCACTAGGTATGTTCAGATGTTTTTGGCCTTTGAACAATAATGTTCACTCCATATGGATACATGGATACGAACTCCTGGGAATGGGCTTGTCGGCTGTGAAGAGTGAAGACTATCATCTGTAAATGATGCTTTTATTTAAGCCATGCCAAACAATCAAAAAATGACGTCCACTCCATGTTCTAGTTCAGTCATTGTGCCATTATGTAGATGTCAAAAATCAACTAGATACTCAGTTCCTAGAGTAACAACAGATAAAACAAATAGAGCTGAGCCCAAAGTAGCACCATACACCTTAACAATACTCAAAACTGATAATACAACAAATAGTCAGAATTAAAGCATTTACTTTACTATTGACTCATAGAAACTACAATGCTCACCTGGGCATCATGCAAGTTATGTTCATACACGACAGCATACAAGACAATATAAGGGGACAAAAATCCAATTGTAGACAGTGCTGCAGTTTAATTTGTCGCTATGGTAGTCGTGACTAAAAAAGACATATAGTGGCAGACTACAAAAGTCCAGTACACAACTTACCGGCAGATCTGAAATAGCCTGGGCAATAGCACTGCAAGCTGCAGCAGTTGCACCAGTTTCTATAGCATTCATGGAGACGTCAATAAGGAAGAAGTATACAGCAGGCATTGGATCACGAACCTGAAAAATTATTATGATGGGTTCTCATTGAATAGTATATGCAATAGTCAAAGCGAAGAAGAAACTAATATAAACAGGACAGTGGATTGCCCGATGAAACTCATTTTTTAATAGCCTACTAGTCCAAGTTCCATAAATTTGCCAGAGAACTGAATAGTAGCATGAAGAATATTAAGAAGATTGCATCACATAGAAGATATAAGCTCTACACAGAATATTTAATGCACATACTATGATGCAGATGTTACAAGGACTTCATGGATTAGATAAGCACAAACCAGAAATTCCTTTGTAGCAACAAATTCAACTGTTCCTCTACATAACTCAGGCCTGTCATCAGCATCGCGTCGCCTACCATCAGGCCCTAAGTTGCACATGTAGTCCCTAGGAGTATCATTTCTAAATCCTACAGAGTTTTCAGATCATTATGCATTAAAGTTAGTACATGTAACATGCTAAATAAAATTAAAAAAAATACTTGCTGACAACAAGGAAAATAAAGTAACATTCAAACAAGAAACATAACACTGACGCTGTGAGAACTTCGTGAGAATTTCATACAGGCAAGTTCACATTATATCAAATATTTTAGTCATTAAAAATCAGAGACAGGTAGCAAAATTTTAACAGCAGCAGTAAGTGGTGGCTATCATATTATTAAGTTTTGACATATAATACTAATGAATTATAAATAAGACTGAAACCAATGCAGCAAGCCCTTACCACATAAATTACAGATGAAATGCCTCCCTTGATCAACAAATCTCATGAAAGGATTTATGTACGCTTTGCAACGTGAACACCGAATGGGTCCCATCTCCCCAAAGTCCACAAGCTAAAATATGAGGCAATGGGTTAAGCTTCAAACTAGGAACAAAATAAACTTATTTAGATTATTCTGCTGAATATAATTGTGACTAAATTAAGTAGAGTTTTCATTCAACAGCTGGAGTTGTTGTTAGTACTACATTAAAGCTCCTTAAAATAAGATTGAATTTTCAATTAACCTTAAAAAGAAACTGGAAATTAGAAGTTCAATCCATAAAAAACAAGCAAATAGTTAGCAGATTACCTAACACAACTACACAAGTGATTGCAATCAACACTTTTATACACCAGGGAAGATATTAACCATTGTGACCAAGAAAGCGAACGGTGAGTTTAGGAGTTGGATGGACTATGTATGATCTAATTTGTTAACCTATTATAGCATTCAAATTTAAAGAAAGGGCTCACATAATGAGGTCAACATTAAAGTTGACCAATTGCAGTAATAGTCCCAAGTTTTCGTGATCTTTGTGACAAGCGAAAAGACACTGGGTGCATGTGCCAAAATGAGGGACAATTGATGATTGATTACTTAGTCAACTTATAAGGAGATAGGTTCAGCCATATAGCCTTTAAGATTGATTTCTGGCATTGGTATCACCTAAGTTAAGAGTGGAAATACTCTCTTGCAAGTGATGTATGCAAGTTAAGACTACTGATGATTGCAATGTACAACAAAATATAGCAAAACATTATGTGTTGAAGCTCATAAACTACCCTAGCTCAAGTTAAGTATAGTGTATTACATCAATTAAAGTACCACACAAGTTGCAGTTTAGTGGCATTATCATCGCAATGCATTTATGCAGGTATCACTGATATGATAGTGCTTCAAAGTACAACAACAACAACAACTTAGCCTTTGTCCCAAGCAAGTTGGGGTAGGCTAGAGATGAAACCCACAGAAAACAAGAATAAGAATAGTGCTTCAAAGTATTAAAAAAAATCAAAAGTTGAGTTTATTACAGTACCTATCAATTTGGTCATTTATTTACATAGTTCGCTGAAGATGTGCAGTGTTTCTCTAGGTGCAAGAAGTGACAGCAAATACCTGAATAGGTTCCTCAGATGGGTGAGGAAGAGCGAAAGGTTGAACCATCAGAGCTAAAGGCATGCCCGACGTTGTCAAGAGATCACCAGTACAAGGTATCTGACAGAACATGAATTAGCAGCAGATCAACAAAGAGACAATATTCAACAAAGCTACCTGATTTATAGTGCACCGCATTAAACGAGGGCTACAGTTCCCAGTGTCCTTCACAATAAATTCGCTAGATGCAGCCTGTGATCAATAAGTTACTCTTATATAAGAGGTAGGAACAGTTTTGGCCTGCAACAACATCTGAAAGAAAATAAACACCATTTACACGATTATAGCTATGAGACATACCGGGGGGACGGTTGCTTGGCCACCTTGACGGGTGTCATAAATGATGACTGATGCTTCAGTCATTGGCCGGGGAATTTGAGTAGGATCGATTTTGGACGGGGTGGAGACCTGGGTTCCAGCATGTGGAGAATACGGTATAGTCGGGGTGCCAAGGGGTCCTAGTGTGTTTGGCTGCATCCCAGGAATGCCTGGCATTCCCATAGGTGGCTGCATAGCACCAGACCCAGTTCCCTACAAATAATTTTATAGACCATGTCAGACTTGCAGCTCCTACAGCTCCAAGAATCATAAGAGTTTAAGATTCAGTTCTTCACTTCTCATGCACTATAAACCATAAGAGAACCTCTCGCACACTATAAAACCTTACTTGATAATTAATTCAGTTTTTTTCCTCGATTTTTTATCATACCCTCCCATGTATCAAATGAAATCCACATGCACTTATGTAGGTTAAACTAATAACTAGAGAAACATAAGTTTAACCAGAGAAACATAAGCACCACTTATCTTAGACAATGATAAACCATTAGAATATAATTTAATAGGAAATATAATATCTCTCACACATGGTTATAGGTTCAATCAATCAACACAAGGTTCATATAACCCAATTGAAATTTGAAGATTGTTGATAACTAGCAGATAAGCATTCAAAAAATTTCCTTCCATATGTGACATTAAAGACACCACAATCACCCCTTCAAAACGTCAACACCCCTTCCCTCCTCCAAAAAAAAATCTAATCTTTCGCAGCAGGAATTCAACATAGCAACTCAAGATAATGCTTTTATCACCTGAGTTTGCCATGACGGAGGCCCAAATGCCGGGGCATTTGCCCTGGGTGGTCCCATGAATGGCAGTTGCTGTGCCACCGGTGCTGATTGTGCAGCAAAGGGAGGCTGCCCCCTTGACCGTGGACCCCCAAACTGTGTCTGCCCACTGAATGGTGGCGGAGGCTGCTGTGGAGGCCCAAAGCTAGGTGGCACTGGCTGCGATGAAGTTGCCGCCGTCGGCCCAGGCTGGCTGGGGAATGCCGGCCGTTGCCCGCCGAACATTGGTGGTGCCGGCTGCAACGCCACTGCTGGAGGACCACCGAACGACGGAGGCTGTGAACCACGGGGGCCACGGAACGGCGGCACCTGGGACGCTGCGATGGAGGGGCCGCCGAACGGCGGAGGCCCCTGTGACGTCGCGGCGGGAGGGGCCCCAAGCAGCGGAGACGCCTGCGACACCGCTGCGGGAGGGCCCCCAAACGGGGGAGACGCCTGCGACGCCGCGGAAGGAGGGCCTCCGAACGGCGGCGGCACCCGGGACGCCGCCCCGGCGGGCCCGCCGAACGGCGGGGGCTGCTGCGACGCGGCACCTGGAGGCCCGCCCAACGGAGGCGGCGCCTGCGACACCGCCCCCGGCGGCCCGCCGAAGGGCGACGCGGCGGACGGCGCCGCCGCCGCCGTCGGCGCCCGCACGAACGGAGGCGCGGGCGGGCTGCCGGGGAAGGCGGGCCGGGCCGCGGCGGCGGCGGCCGAAGGCGGAGGACCCGGGCGCGCGGCGGCGAAGGCGGGCGGCGCCTGCTGCGGCGTGAGCGCGCGCGGCGGCGCGCCGGGCGGCGGGGCCGCGCCGCGGGAGATCTGGAGGTTGGCGAACGCCCCCGGGAGCGCCCCCGCCCCCGGCAGGCCCTGCGCGGCAGGGTTTTGCGCGGCGAACGACGGCGCCGGCGCCGGCTGCCGAGGCCGGTGCTGCTCCGGCGACGCCATGGATCGCGGCGGGGATCGGGATCTGGGCGCGGCGCGGCTGGAGGGGAGGAAAGGCGTTGGAGGATCTCCGCTTCCTTCCTTTCCTTCTTGTCAGAGCATGGATGGATCGACCGAAGGGTTTCGTGCGCGGCCCGGTCCCGCCTCGTGCTCGCGCCGGGCAGGTGGCCTACCTCATTGGGCCCACATGTCACGGATGGTTGCCTTCGTCGCGGCGGGTTTCGCTGGTGGCGTGTGGGCCCCGTTGAGCCAACGGGCCCGCATGGCGGTGGGGGACGTGATGGGCGACGTGGCGGTAGGCTATTGGGCGGGTTGCGTGGAGGGGCGTGGGGCCTCCGACGCGGACCGCGGCCACGTTGCCTCCGACTGACGCGGCGACGGAATAATGTTGGCAAGTTGGCAAGGTGTGTATAACGATCCTGGCGACCTGGTAGGGGGAACAGGGTCATAGCCTCTGTCGTGGGATTCCATGTGACTTGGCAATAGGCAAACTGGGACTACTCCAGTACTCCCGGTACTCTATCGAGACGTGATGGCGCTATGTCCCGGTCCAAGAGTGAAGAGTGCCACGCAAAGCTAGAGGTACAGCTGCGCGCTTCGCTGCGCCCGTGAAGTATGTACGTGCGATTTGATTTAAGGTGGTCTGTTTAGCAAGTAGGGTGACGAACGGTACAGGGCTGGCCTAAACTGAGATGTGTGTGGGACTGTAGCACAAAGCATACCCATGGATTGGCTATAGAGTATACACATGATTTATTTCATGCAGAAAATATTTTATATTATTTTCCTATGTCCAATGATCCCTTTATAGGGTACTTTAATTAGTTTCATATTTTTAGTTAGATACATAACTGAAAGCTACTATTTTGGAGTCGATGGCATTAATATTTTAGAGTCAATCTTCATGTTGTTCAACTCCATGCACCGTGCAAACATCATGTCCCTCTAACTGAAAGGATCGACTTCCCGGGTGACAAATAATTGCAAGGCATTATAGGGACAATAGAAAACTGATTACATGATGTCTAGAGAAAAAATTAATACCATAATAGCGGTGCAGAAGGCCTTCTACCAGCTTGTCTAGCCTACCGCAGACCTTTGTGCTACACAAGCGAATGACAGCGCCTACAAAATAGTGGCGAGAGGCGCATGATGACCCAATACGGCCCGTAACAACAGAAAAATGTGAGCAGCCATGCCAGCCAGAGGACGGTATAAGAAGTGAGCTGCGACAGGATTAGCTTTTTGAGACAGGAGAAACGAAAAATTGGGCAAGCACCAACGACGGCTCATGAAGAAGCCCAAAATGACACAGGCCGCAATGAAAGCAGCCCAGTGCACAAGAAAAAGAGCATATAGACACAACTCATGGTAAAAAAAAAAGCCACAGGTACACCACACGTCGCGTAGCAATTCGTTCCTACGGTAGAGCTATTCCCGTGCCGCGGACTTCTTCCGCCATAAAATGTTACTTATAACTCCCGTGCTGCGGACTTCTTCCGCCATAAGATGTTACTTATAACTGCTTTTCTATCTACTAGAACATTTTGCGCGCTTTGCGTGTCCTATCATATGAGAGATGAACAAAAAACGAATACTATAGATATAGATATAGCTCACTCACATTTTAACATTAATAATATTATGTGTTAAAATTGCAGGATGTTCATATATTTGATAAGAAAAAAAAAGATAGAAAATGACACTAAGGGCCTTGTGGTGCTAGTTATGTCCGTCCATCATTCTTCAAATTCAATAACTAATGGGTAATCTAAGCTTCCATATATCTCCCACCAGCCACCGTGCTCATTAACCTGCAAAATATCAATACTCGGTGTGAATATGAGATTTAAAAAACCATATGAAGGAAAAGTATTGCATCATTTAATATTTTTGGCATTCTGTCGACAAAAAAGAAAAGCTAAAATAAACTTAGCATAAGAAATTTATTACATGAAAAGATTAGCAATGTTTCCAATAGAAAGATAATGCAAAATTCGAATAACCTAACTCATGTTACTTAACAATGCTATAACTTTTATATCCTCACCGTGGCCCTGCTCAACTCAGAAACACCATCTCCTATTTGGTGAATATGGGTGTTGGTTTCGGAAATGACCGGCAGCTAAAGCTACTCGAAGTATGTCACGCATTGTGATCGGAGGTGGCCTAGCACACAATAACTCAAGATTTATAGTGGTTCAGGTAATCGTGCCCTACGTCCAGTCAGGGTCAATCGGATGTATTGCTTGATCCAGGTGCTCGTGAGAGTTTGAGGAAGTTACAAGCTTTCGAGTGGAGGATGAATAATGAGTCTACTTCTGAAGCGATGCCCCTTCCTGGACGGGTGACCCTCCCTTTTATAGTCCAAGGGGATCCCTCCTTAAAGGGGACTGGTACAGCGAGAGAAAGAGAGAAATAGAGAGAGGGTTTCCTCGTCCCGTCGGTCGGGGTCATCAGCTCTATCAATTGGAAGCTCCAACTCCGTTAGTCGGAGTCCTCGAGCGGCCACCGTCGAGGTCCTGTGTTGCGGAGTGACCGTCTTGTTCTGTCCCTATGCATTGTGCTTTGCCAGTTGCAGGGGTAGGCATGCGCTAATAAGTACGGTGTGGCAATCACGCTCCGTCCTCAGCATCACGCCCAGTCATTCCATTATGATGGAGGCATGTTCGCCGTATCGTGATGACGTTGCGCCCGGTCCTTTTGCGAGGACGGGCGGGTGGAATAGTGTCCCCTTGCTGTAGCAGCAAGGGGACTATAAACCCCGTGGAGGGAGTGGTTGACCCTGTACGGCAAGTTGACTTTGGTGTCCGCCCTTATCCTTAGCACTTGCTCCCGGAGGCCGTCAGTGCGCAGGGTCTGGCAGGCCCCCGACCTCGTCGGTCGGGGATGGTGACACGTTGTAACACCCTAATTTTCAAATTAGGAACTAAATAAATTTTGCTAGATTCTTTACAGGACCCATAAGGTTTTTATTCAATTATTTTAATTTTACAGCATTTAGGAAAATATAGGTTTTGTGCATTTCATGCCGCATTACATTGTTTTATTGTTTGTCTTCCATTTGAATTTAAATTTTAAATTCAAATTTAAATATATTTGAATGCAATTCTTTTTCTCCCACTCTCTTTCTTTTTCCCCTCTCTCTTTTGCTTCCACGTGGCTCAAGCCCAGCCGGCCTTTCCTCCTTTCCTTCCTTTCCTCCCGCACGGCCCAGCTGGCCAGCTTGCTCCGCCTCCCCCAGCGCGGCCCAGCGCGGCCCAGCCCGCGCACTCCTTCCCTCTACCCTTCTTTCTCTCGCTGACGGCCAGGACCCACATGTCGGGGTCATCCCTGTCCTCGAGGTCGAGCCAGGCTCGGACTCGCGCTGAGTCCGGCCGCGGCACGGCCTCCCCTGCCGCGCGACACCATGGGCCTGCATGCCCAGGGCCCCGCGACCGCCCTATTGAAAGATATCTAGGCCCCTTAGTGGGTTTTGGTGGTAGATGACAAAGCACATGTATATCTAATCATGTTATCGAGCATGTGTGCCGGGGCTAAGGGTGATGAAGCAAAGCGTATTACAAAACATGACCCCTCAAAAGGGAAATGAAAAGTGGTGTTTCAAATTTACTTGATTTTATTTTGAAATTGAGTATAGGAACGCCGTACTATCAAGTGGGACTTTGATCCACAGGTGTTGACGTGGTAGTTGTGCTCAAGAGAACCTACAAAAACTATGAGAATCAAACCTACCACTATAAACAGCCTTATGTGAAATTCCCTGTTATACCCGGATTGTCCGGTTCACAGTCCAGAATGTCCGGACATAGTGTTCCGGAGTATCCGGACAAACACCCGGAGTTTCCAGGTAACTGTTTCCCATCCGTAGTTTCTCTGAGACCGGAGTCTCCGGACCCCAGTGTCCGGAGTATCCGGACATATACCCGGAGTATCCAGGTATCTTTTACCCAACGGCTGGTTTTCTGTGAGAGGGGGCCCATACCCCTTCATTCGAAGGGCTCTTGCTCATTTCAACCAGAAAATACTTGCAAGCAAAAGAAGAGCTCTCTCACTCCCCTTTCTTCATTTTTGAGTGATTTCCTTTGGGGATTCAAGTAAGATTGTTGCAAGAGCAAAGATTTGTGCTAGTAAGCTTCCATTACATCTCTTGAACACAACATTCTTGTCTAGCCAGTGGATTCAAGTTCATTGCTCTTGGAGCTTCAAGCTCCTAGACGGTTAGGCGTTGCTTGTGAGTGCTCAAGCAAGTTGTGAGCACCACAAGAAGTTTGTAATCGTTATTCCTCTCGAAGGAACACATAGTAAGTAACGTTGGGTTTGAGCGTTGGTCTCACCCTTGGAAGAGGAGCATAGGGGTTCTTGAGTACTGTCTCTTAAATCCTTCCTCAACGGAGACGTAGCTCCTTTGGGAGTGAATTTCGGGAAACAAATTATGTCTCTCTCTTGTGCTCCTTACTTGTCTTTATTAGTTATTTGCTTGTCAGACTAAGTTTCTAGGATTTGGGGTTGATCTACTATTACACGAGTCTCTAGAGCAAGATAACTGGTAAAAAACGCTCCAAAGGTACCACTAGCTTGTCTAAATTTACTCGATCTAAATTGCAGCTTCAACATCTTTATTAGTGTGTACATTATTTCATACCCGGATTATCCGGACAATATTTCCAGAAACTCCGGACACAAAACCCAGAGTATCCGGACATATATCCAGAGTATCCGGACATCTGTGTTATTGACAGTGTTTAAAAGTGTTTTAAGTTTTAGGTTAGCCTATTCACCCCCCCTCTAGGCATCTTGAGATCCTTTTAATTAGTATCAGAGCAGGTTCTCCATCTTTGAAGCCTAACCGCTTGAAGAATCAAGATGTTGAGTGATACTTCATCAAAGGCTCCTATCGATCCAACCGATGAAGTTGACAAGGATAAGTCATCGGGAAAGCCTGAGGACAAGAAAAAGAATGGTCAACACGAAGAAGAAGAAGATGAGTTGGAAACAACCGATGATGAGATGTCATTCCAAGAGTAGAAGGTATGGAATAAGAAGAAGAAACTGCAAAGAAAGAAAGGAAAATTCAACACCAAGATCGTAATCAAGTCAAGTGATGACTCAGACACCGATTACAAGAAAAGATCCTCAAGCTCATCAAAAGTAAAGAAAAGAGCCAACTATCACCGAGTGGGTCATGACTACACCTTTCAAATTCCAAGTGAACACAATGCCTCAATTCACATGGAAAAGCCACCTCACTTTGATGGCATGGGCTATAATCAATGGAAGACAAAGATGTTTGGTTACTTGAGTGCTATTCATAAGAATCTTTGGAAGATTGTGGAAGTTGGTTGTGACATTCCAGATGATGATGAGACTCCTACACCGCTTCAAGCTTATGTTTTGCAACGCAACTACCAAGCTTTGAACATCCTCCACTCCCCCGTAAGTGCTGAAGAGTCTGACAAGATTGAAGATGCTCTCACCACCAAGGATGCTTGGGATACACTCCAAGTGAATCATCAAGGATCAAAAAAAGTTCATGAGTCAAGAATCAAAACATTAGAAGATGAACTAAGTCTTTTCTCCATGAAGAAAGATGAAACCATCAAAGAAATGTACAATCGAATGAAGAAGATCACCAATCAAATCAAGTCACTTGGTGGAGATGAATGGGGTGATCATGAGATAGTGGACAAGCTCTTGACTGTCTACATGGTTAGGGATGTCACACTACCTAGCTTGATAAGAGCTGAAAGGGGTTTTAAACACTTCACTGCCGAGAATGTTCTTGGAAGAATAGAAGCTCACCATGATCAATTAAAGAGGGTCAAGATCAATCAAGATTTGGCCGACCTCCAAGAGCAAGCAGTAAAGAACAATGGATTGGCTCTTCAAGCAAAGTTAAAGGGCAAGAAAAAGGCTACCCAATCCTCAAAGGATGATGACTCTAGTGATAATGAAGATGATGAGCTTGACGATGAGCAAACGGCTTTCTTCATCAAGAACTTTAGAAGGGTTCTAAGGAAGAGCAACTTCCGAAATCTTGGCAAGAACAAGTATGAATCAAGAAGAATATCAAGCAAGCCTTGTTTTGATTGCAAGAAAATTGGGCATTTCATTGCGAATTGTCCGGAAGAATAGAAGAAGAACAAGGACGCCAAGGAGAGCTCATCCAAGAGGGACAAGCCAAGATACAAAACGCATGCCGGTGAAGCTCATCTTAGTCAAGAATGGGATTCAAATGAATAGAGCAACTCCGATAATGAAGATGTCGCAACTATGGCATTCAAGACCTCCTCTTCGCATCAACCAAGTTTGTTTGAAGATCTCACCGATGATGAAGATCAAGGTCCAATCATGTGTTTGATGGCAAAGAACTCAAAGATAACATCCCCAAACTCATCGGATGATGAACTAGATGAGGAAGATGAAATTGCTAGTCTCATTAAACAATATGGCAAGAGTGCGGCAACTAGAATAATGAAACTAATAATGAAACTAGATGACCTAGATGAGACTCTTGAATCACAAGAAGAATTGTTTAGACTTGAGAGAGAAAAATAAGAAGCTCTTGAAAAGAACCTTACCAATGAAAGAAAGGAAAACAAGAGACTTGAGGAGTCCCTAAAAGCTAAGGATAGCATACTTTTTGAGGTAGAAGAGTCATTTACTAGTGAAAAGAGAAAAGTGAATGACTTAACTAAAGAACTCTCCTTAGTTGAAGATACTCATGCTAACTTGAAGAGAGATAATGAGAAAATTCAAGAAAGCTTAACAAGCTTGCAAGCCATTCACACGGCACTTGAAGTTAATACTCTTTTAGAAAGCTCCTCTAAAGCTTGTAAGTCATCAAAGTCATCTAATCTTTCAACTAGTAACGGTTGTGCATGATGCTTTAATATTGATATTCAAACTTGTGCTACTAACCATGCCGAAATACATGCCATGAAGAAAGAGATTACTAGACTCACTCAATTAGTGTAAGAAGAAGAACCATCTCACAAGTAAGTACTCAAGACAAATCCCCCACCAGGGATAGGTAAGTTTGAGAAGCATACTAAGAGATTTGGATCAAAGTACATGAGTAAGTATGGATTTGAGAAATGTAAGGGACTTGGAAAGAATGAAGATGGTGCATCTCAAACCATCTCATATGTCAAGAACAACAAGAAGGCCGCCTTAGGAGCAAATGGAGGTCTAGTGAACATGACGACTCCCATCCGTAAGGGAATTGGTGAGACACAAGGGACAAGTCATATCAAGTTTGTCAAGAGAGGCACAACATGTTATGAAGGTGCCAAAATTGTCGTATCTTTATTAAAGCAAGACAAGTTCCAAGCTCCTAAGACACAAGAGTCATTCTCTCAAATATACTTTTATGCGGATTATGTGTTAACTAGGAACCATCATAGTAAAATGGTTGCTATATTTGTAGGTCACCGCTCATGGAACACTAAGGTGAAAAGCCATGTGTGGGTACCCAAGGTGCTTGTGACTAACACTCAAGGACCCAAGTATTGTTGGGTACCTAAAAAGAAGGAATAATCTTGTTTTGTAGGAATACTTCTCCGGTGGATCCACATGGGTGATTGATAGCGGATGTACAAATCATATGACTGGAGAAGGAAGTATGTTTGAATCTTTGAAAGAATTTGATGGTGATCATTACATTACCTTTGCCGGAAATCAAAAGGGAAAAGTGTTTGGCACCGGTAATATTGATCTAAACTCAAAAATCTCTCTTTCAAAGATTCTCTTAGTTGAATCCCTTGGGTATAATTTGTTATCCATATCACAACTTTGTGCGTTGGGCTTCAACTGTTTATTTACTGATGAAGGTGTAACCGTCATTAGGAGAAGCGATGGCTCCATTGCCTTCAAGGGTGTACTCAAGAGAAAGCTTTATCTAGTGGATTTTTCACAAGAAAAAGCTCACCTTGATACATGCTTGGTGGCAAAGTCTAGCTTGGGTTGGTCATGGCATCGCCGACTAACCCATGTTGGGATGAGAAACCTCAACAAACTCCTAAGGGGGGTCACATTCGAGGACTAACCAATGTCTCTTTTGAGAAAGATCATATTTGTAGTGCTTGTCAAGCCGGAAAGCAAGTTGGTGTTCCTCATCCATCAAAGAGCATTGTCACCACCGTCAAGCCATTGGAACTACTACACATGGACTTATTCGGCCCGGTGGCTTATATGAGTATTGGTGGTAATAAATATGGTCTTGTCATTGTTGATGATTATTCTTGTTTCACTTGGGTATTCTTTTTGCATGACAAAAGTGTAGTGCAAGATACACTCAAGAAATTTGCAAAAAGAGCTCAAAATGAATTCGAAACCAAGATCAAGAAAGTGAGAAGTGACAATGGCACCGAATTCAAGAACATCAACATTGAAAAATTCCTAGATGAAGAGGGCATTGGTCATGAGTTCTCCATTCCATATACTCCACAACAAAATGGAATTGTTGAAAGGAAAAATAGAGCTCTCATTGAAGCTGCAAGGACAATGCTTGATGAATATAAGGTCTCGGATCAATTTTGAGCGGAAGCAATCAACACGGCATGCCATGCCATTAATCGCCTTTATCTACACAAGATCTTAAACAAGACAACCTACGAGCTTCTACTTGGTAAAAGCCGAACGTGTCTTACTTTAGAGTTTTTGGAAGTAAGTGCTTCATTCTTAACAAGAATCCCAAAAACTCTAAATTTGCATCTAAAATTGATGAAGTTTTCCTTCTTGGTTATGACTCAAATGCTCATGGCTATCGTGTCTTCAACAAAACCTCCGGTTGTGTTGAAGTTGCGTGTGACGTGATATTTGATGAATCTAATGGCTCTCAAGGGGAGCAAGTTGATGGTGTTGTAGGCATGGAAGAATCACCAAGCAAGGCAATCAAGAAGCTAGCCACTGGTGAAATAAAGCCTCAAGAACAAGGAGATCAAGATGATGATGATGATGATGATATGTTGATGTTGAGAGGGTCATCTACATCCACCTCTGCTGCGCAACCCGGAAACTCCGGCCATATGTCCGGAGACTCCGGATCCCCTATCTGGAATATCCGGACTGTGGACCGGACTATCCGGGTTACAGAAGATGAACCCTCAACTCCACATCAAGATCAATCTCAGGCTGAACAAGAAGTTGAATCAATACAACATGAAGCTCAAATTCCTCATCCAAGAATCCATCAAAATATCCAAAAGGATCATCCCGTAGATAACATCCTTGGAAGCATAAGTAAAGGGGTAACTACTCGTTCTCATTTGGCTAATTTTTGTGAACATTACTGTGGCAGCACCGACCTGAATTACACCGACTCAAGTACACAAGTCCTATCGCAAGGGCTCCAACGTACTTCAAACGGTGTAACCCCTTGGCCTGTCGGGTAATGTCCCGATAAACCACCGACTGCAGGATCAAACAAGGTACCTCGCACGAAGGCGAGTCCAGAGATACAATCACCATCATATTTTACATCACAGGCACTTATATTACAGGAGTTTATAGAGTAGCATAAGTTCTAGACTAATATGAGTTATTACAAACCATTTTGAAAATTTAAGTTCATAGCAGCAGAATTCAAAGTACGATAATTATACACGTCGCCAGTATGGACATCATGCTAAGCCATGGCATGACATCACTCGTTATGATCAGTGTTGACCGGGGACGGGTCCCACTCCACGGACCAACTATCAGGCAAAGCATATGGCCAAGGCATGGGAAGAGTAGGGTCTTCAGAGACATTACCTGAAATAAAATTCTATTGCAAGGCTGAGTACTCTAATACTCAGCAAGGATTACCCGGAATTAGGGTATATTTAGCCCATAACTAGACCATGAAGGTTTTGCAATGGTTCTGGGTTTAACTTTTGCTGAAAAGAAACAAAGAGTAGATCCTTAATTGCATATTTTAGCTTTCAGGCTCTAGTTCCTTTAACCATTCTAGGTAAGCACCTATAACTACTCAAGCAAGGTAGAGCCTTTTTAAATCATACATCAGTATTACTCATCATAAGATTGCTCTTGTTACTCTATGTGGCAGAAGAATTAAGCAGTCTCAATTTCTGTGAGAGATGGACGATTCTGAATCAAATTTCAACCCTTGCAAGGTAAACCTAATTCACACTCTTGGAACACCAACAGGTCGTTCCGAAGCAACCGTTTTCCTTTCATTCCGGGTTGTGGAACAAAGCCACCACAAGCGACTGTAGGATCATACGCACATCCAATGTACAGGAAATATGTCTGTAGCGCGACTACATGAGCATATTCCTGTCTACTCTGCAGAACGTACTCCCACAGTCGGTGCGTGTAAACATAAAATAAAAGTCGAGTGGTGGGGGACGAGTCCACTTTCCGGGCCGATTGGTTACTAGGCTTACCGCTTACCATATTTCGCGGCATGTGGCTAGTACTTTCAAACGCTTAACTGCCACTACCACACACTGCGACCTTAACCAAATTCATCAACACAGACAGGGTATCTTTTCTTTCCAAGATATTGCACATAACCCCGTCCGTCATCCTTATAGTGATTGCAGCATGTAAGCAACTAATTCCTATATCGCGCAAGTGATAGGAAATCACTCGACTTCTACCAGTCCTATTAGCAGAGCACTAATCGGACTCAGGTTCTAATATTCAGTACATTGGTTTCTAGGAATATGCTGTCGGTGTTTAACCGGCTGCCCACCGCGGGGTATACCCAAGGTGGTAAGTTTTAGGTGAGGGGACGCCGAGATCAGGAACTCAAAGGTGCAAGGAACACAAGACTTAGACAGGTTCGGGCCGCACGGAGCGTAACACCCTACGTCCTGTATGGTTTGTATTGCCTTCTGTATTGAATGACCTAATGATCTCCCGTTTTTAGGGGGGTCCCTGACCTCCCTTATATATCCGAGAAGCCAGGGTTACAAAGATGCTAACCAACTCCCTCCGAGGGATCACACCCAAACTGATCTCGAGTAGATCCTCTCTGTGTTGGTTAGCTCTATCTCCTATTTAAACGGGATAAACAAGAGATAAACAAAACAAATAAGAGACAAGACGGGCTTAATCTCTTAAACTTCGTAACGTGCCCAGCCCGGTGGCCCCGGGTCTGACAAGCCCCCGAGCTCTTCGTAGCTGAGCACTGCAGGCTTATCGAGTACTTTCGAAGCAGTCTTCGACTTCTTTCTGACGATTCGTCCTGAAGTCCTTCTTCGAGTACTTGCTTGGCTGCATCGAAGCTATGAGGTGCTCATGCCCCGAATTTTATTTCTGATATGGCGTGCGATTGCAAAATCGCACTCCATATGGAGTAGCCCCGAGCCTTAGGTTGAATCGGAGAATCAGGCTGGGGATCCCGCTTGTCAGTAGTCTTCCTTACCCTTCAAAGAAATTTGAAAAATAAGTAGTCGATGCCACGTACCCCGCAGCCCCCGAGCCTTGAATCCAAATCCCACAAAGTTTGGAGATAAGGGTCCAAAAATCGTGGCATACAGGCTAAACAATGACACATTAATGAGGAAAACAAAGGACTAGACCAAAGATTCGAAAAACCCCTTTTTCTGGGCTTATTAGCCCTGAAAAAATGATTAATCAAATATGCCATCTAATCAAATCACCAAATGACCCCTCATCTTCGGATTAGTCCATGAAACGGCGCTTGACCTTTAGAACAGTAATTTTCCCCCACTCCGCTGGTTATTTAACCCCGCGATAACTGGAGGGAAAAACCACGCTTTCAATCTGCATTCCATCGAGAACCACCAAATTCCCCAATCCAAACCAAGCGCCGCCGCCTTCCCCCAAGAAGAGCTCCCACCCCGACCTCCCCGCCCCTCTCCCCGCAGCCCCCGAGCATCTCGTGGCCGGCGCATCGGAGATGACGTCCAAGAAGTCGGAGATCGAGGGAGTGAAGAAGGATGCGGAACCAACAACCGCGGAGTGGACACACAGTAAGTGCTCCCTTAACAATCTGAAAAAACTTGTTTCCGAGGGGTTGCTGCAAGAGAAAAATCTCGTCAACTGGCGCCCCTCTTTCCGTGAACCGTTCCCCATGGAGAATGTCGACGAAATCGTCACATTCTACCATTTTGCCGAACGGGGATTGGCCCTCCCCACTTGTTCTTTCTTCCGCGGCCTCCTTTACTACTACGGGCTTGAGCTCCATCACCTCAACCCGAATTCCATCTGCCACATCTCCATTTTCATCCACTTTTGTGAAGCATTTCTCGGAATTGAGCCCCACTGGGATCTATTCCGCTTCCTTTTCCGCTTGAAACCCCAACCGACCACGAAAAAACTCGCTGTGGTAGGGGGCGCCGGCATCCAACTGCGACAGCAGGCCGGCGAAAAATACCTTGCATATAAATTCCCCTCCAACCTTCCTGGGTGGAGATCCCTCTGGTTCTACATCGAGAACCATGCGCCCCCCCTGCCGACGAAGTCGAGCAAACCGCCCGTGGTGAGGGGGGAATGGAACCTTGAACCCTCCGGTATGGAAATGATCCAAGTCAAGGAGCTGCTGGAGGCCATCGACGCACTGAAGAGGGAGGGGGTGACCGGTGCCTCCGTCATGTTCTCCTTTTACAAGCGCCGCGTCCAACCCATCCAACAGAGATGTTGCCTGGGCTTCGAGTACACCGGCCCTGCTGACCCTTCTCGTATGTGCACAGAAGAGGTGCCAGATGAGGTCGCGCTCCAGCGGGTTCAGCGGGTGCTGCTGGACGTGAACACCGTGCCGTACGTGCCCACCCTATACTCCGCGCAACATCCGCCCCCGCCGGTAAGTGCTCGACTTCTTGTTGCCGAAGAAATCGACTACTGCGCCGATACTGAACTGAGGGACTTTCCGCAGGGACACTCGGAACTGTACTGCAGCTACCCGCCGCAGCCGGACCTCCCCCGAGCGTATCACCTCCTTCCTTCTGCAGTTACGGCGGCCAAGAGAGCTCGCCTTGCTGCGATCCAGAGCCGCAACGATGCCACCGAACGCGGGGTCTCGCCAGCGGGGGAAGAAGCCGAGGGAGGCCCGCGCCCTGTTGCCGCCGTTGCCACCAAGGCGGCTCGCCATGCTGCAGTTCAAGGCGGCAGCGAGTCCACCGGGTGCGTGGGCTCGCAGGCGAGTGAAGGGACCGTGGAGGAACCGCACGGGGACAACTCCTCCGATCAGAGCGTGGAGTTGACCGACGCTCTGCCACCGGTGCCGAAGGGCCAGCGCCAGGTGCGCAAACGCAAGGCTCAAGAAGTCGAGTCCTCCAGGTAGGGAATTACTGTGTTGGCCAATTCCAAAGTTTCCATGGTGCTGAGAACTGACAGCGTCCCCTTGCAGCCTCCCTGCTCCGCCGCCCGGGACGGAGCCCGAAGGGGTGGAGGCGGGCCCTTCTGCCGCCACGACGGTGACCATCGCCGTGTCGGGGACCCCTCCATCGGCCGATCAGACCCCTCCGTCCGCGGTGGGGGGCTATATTCGAACTATAGAGAAGCTAGTTCGATTTGGCTGCCAAGAAGAAGTCGACACTGTGAGTTTTGCCTCGATCGCTTGAAAAGCTTGGCCGCGCCTGCGTGAATAACCATGTTGTCGATGTCGCCAGGGCTGCAAGTGCGGTGCGACTCCGGCTGGAACCGGACAGGGCTGCGGCGCCTGCCTCAGCTGCAGCAGCCCCCAAGCCCTCGGCGCCTGGGGGACCTGTACTCGCAGAGGCGGCCCCTGAAGCGGATGCGGGGCTCCCCGACTTGCCGCCTCCCGAGTCCCAACAAGGTGGAGCCGGGCCCGGTGGCGATGAACAAGTCGTGGCCCCGGAAGCGGATGCGGGGCTCCCCGACTCGCCGCCTCCCGGGTCCAGGCAAGAGGGAGCCGGGCCCAGTGGCGGGGAACAAGTCGTGGCCCCTGGTGCCGCTCCTACCAGTGGTACAGGTACGCGCTTACCCGCCCGCGGCTTGATGCCAGGGTCCGAGGGCAATATGGTGACTACTTCGTATGCTTGCAGGTGTCCAGCCGCCGCCGTCCGGGGATGCCGCCGGGCCCTCGGAGAGTCCCCGTGAGGTGCTGAGGACCGGGCCAGGGTACCAGAACATCATCACCACCGACCTGGTGGATGATCTTCTGCTAACGGCCGAGAACCTGGAGACCTTCAAGAGCACCTTCAAGGAGTTATACAACTTCTCCATGGTAGTACTCGCGTAAAGTTCCGGGTGTGTGCATTGGTGAGTTGTTTAGTACTCATTCTCCTCCTTTGGCGCAGCACGTGATTACCAAATCCCAGAAGAAGTCAGAGAAACTCCGCGCGGTTGTGAGCGACGCGCGGGAGTTAGGTGCCCTGCACAAGCGCATCTCCGAGGAGAAGACGAAGAACTGCTATCTGCAGCGCGAGCTGGACATGCTGAAGCAGGAAAGGACTCGAGAGACCTGGCTGCTCAAGAATGACCTGAAGAACCTTGAAGCGGCCAACTCCGAGCTCCACCAACGGGTCAAGGAGCAACAAGCAGAGTACCAGGAGCAGCTCAAGGCGGAAAAGAAGGCGCACCAAGGTAGGCCCCCGCTTCCCTCGAGTACTTTTCCTTAGTGGTTTCACTTGCTTGCTGAAACATCTTCACCACAGAGCTTAGGAAAGTAATAAAACACAAAGAGGAGCTGCTTACTGATGTGAAGAATATGCTGTATCGTCGTACAGATGAAGTCGAAAGGCTGCAGAAGGTGATCGACGACACTGAACGGCAGTTCGTCGACTGCCTTCAGCAAGTCAAAGCGCTGGGCGAGAGGGACGAGCAGCGGCGCAAGGAGCTGGAGGACCTCCAGGGAGCCGCCCAGGAACTGGTGGACATGGTGGACCCGCCCGAAGAAGGCGAGGCCGGCCCGCGGCCCCTGCTGGGACGGCTCCGTGAAGCCCCGAAAAAGATGCTCAAGTTCTTATCCGAAGCTCCAGTCGCTTGCGTAAGCAACGCCCTTGCGTACGTCAAGTCCTTCGTGCCGACCGCGCAGCTGAGCATCTTCGCGCAAGGGATGGCGGCGGACTGCTCGGACGAGCGGTTCGAGGAGTACCTGCAAGAGGCCCAACCTGTAGCAGAACAGATTGTACATAATGTACTGCAGGATTAGGGTGTATGAGGCACTTAATCATTCTCTTATGTAAATGCTTCCCTTGACATCTCTACGTATTTGCATGTCTTAGCTGAATTGGGATCCAGGCTTACGAGACTCAAGTAGAGACGCGTCCTTGGGTGCAACGACCCGAAGAGCAGCTAGAATTCGTCTAACAGAGTAGCCCCAACTCGATCGAGCGGGTCTAGACCTGTTAGGGAAGAACGCGAGCATCGTCGCGGGGGTGCCGTGCGTAGGGCGAAAAGTTAGGACTAGCTCGAGTGCGGTGACTCTGATTGTAGTCGAAAACGCTCGTGCTTATGAGCGTGCTCCGTAAGCTGGGTGAGACCCGGGCGGACGGATCAAGCTTGTTAGGAGCAGGTGCGGTCGTTGCCGCGTTTTGGCCATTCTTTTGGCAAAAACATGACTGTTCTGAGTGCAGCCACTCATGATGTAGTCGAGGTGGCTCTTTATGCGAGCCTTTCCAACGCGCTGTTTTTTAGCCAGTCGAGCGGATCAACTGAGTTGGACAAGGTGCGACTTCAGTCGCGTGCGACCACCTAAGGTCGTGGCGGAACTCGATATATCGAGGAGTTTTAGCCGGAGCGGATGGTTCGACAAAAAATGAAGTCGATAAGTTGTGAATGTAGTCATAACTTTATTCACGACGAGTAGCCAGCTTACACGAGAGTTTCGCCCGTGGCCGTGGCTGTTGTCGCCGGAAAAGGAGTGTTCAACCCGAATATTGTGGCTCGAAGCCTCCAATATGGATCGAGGAAAAGAGATCTTCAAGCCCCCGGGGAATTCGGATATCACCGGGCATTTGCTTACTGGTAGAACTTACGCAGGTGTTGGACGTTCCAGGAATTTGGGATGTCCTGGCCTTCGGGGCACTGTAGTCGATACGACCCTGGCCGTGTGACCTGCTTGACGACGAACGGGCCCTCCCACCTTGAGTTGAGCTTGTGTAGGCCAGATTCGTCCTGGATACGACGCAAGACCAAGTCGCCAACACTGAATGACCGCTCCTTGACGTTGCGATCATGGTATCGGCGGATCCCCTGTAGGTACCGGGCTGACTGGACAAGAGCGGTGCAACGAGCTTCCTCTACAGAGTCGAGCTCTAACTGCCGCGCCTCGTCTGCCTCGCCTTCATTGTACATTTCGACCCTCGGGGACTTCCACATGATATCGGCTGGTAAAATGGCTTCGGATCCATATACGAGGAAGAAAGGTGTTTGGCCTGTGGCTTTGGACGGCTGAGTCCGAAGCCCCCAGACTACATGCGGCAGCTCGTGTACCCATTTTCCTCCCTTCTTGCTGTTCTCGTCATATAGCCGCTTCTTGAGGCCGTCGATTATCAAGCCGTTCGCCCGCTCGACTTGTCCATTGGCCCGCGGGTGAGCAACTGAGACATACTTAACTGCGATGCAGGCATTCTCGCAGAATTCCCAGAACTGGTTGGCCGTGAAATTTGACCCCAAGTCCGTGATGATGGTGTTGGGGAAACCAAAACAGTACAAGATATCTGAGATGAAATCAACAACCCGGTCTGGCGTGAGCTTGGCGATTGGCTTGTACTCGATCCACTTCGTAAACTTGTCGATAGCCACCAGCACGTGGGTAAAACCGCCTGGCGCCGTCGTGAAGGGCCCGATCATGTCGAGACTCCAACAAGCGAACGGCCAAGATGGCGGTATAGTGATGAGGCTATGGGCCGGAACATGTGTCTGTTTGCCGAAGAATTGACAATTTTGGCACCTGCGCACGAGATCCTCCGCGTCGGTGACTGCGGTGGGCCACCAGAAACCAGCCCTGTACGCTTTCCCAACCAGCGTTCTTGATGCCGCATGGTTGCCGCAGACGCCTTCGTGAATCTCCCGCAGTATGTCGTGACCGTCCTCCTTCGTGACGCACTTCATGAGAACTCCTGACCGAGCGCCACGCCTGTAGAGCTTGCCTTTGACCAGGGCGAAGCCTTGCTCCTTCGCGATATGCGTGCCGCTTGTGCACTCTTGGCGTCGATTCCCGCCGGTAGCCGTTGGTCTTGAATGAAGTCGATAAAGGCCGCTCGCCAATCCTCCCCCAGCATCAGAACCTCTCGGTCGGGTTGTTGGGGACCCGAGTCGATGGTTACCGGCGGAGAAGGCTTGATGGATGGCTGAGCGAGCTCCTGGACGAAGACTCCCGGTGGGACTTGAGCGCGTGTTGACCCCAGTTTGGACAGGATATCCGCACCAACGTTGTGTTCTCGTAGCACATGGTGGACCTCCAAGCCGGAGAACTTGCTTTCCAGCTTGCGCACTTCCTGAACGTATGCCTCCATCGTCTCCTTGTTGCAATCCCATTCCTTATTTACCTGCTGAACGACAAGAAGAGAGTCGCCATATACAAGTAGTCGCTTGATCGCTAGTGATATCGCCAAACGAAGCCCGTGAAGCAAGGCTTCATACTCGGCTTCATTGTTGGATACCGCCCACAGGATCTGAAGGACGTATTTCAACTGCTCACCTCGTGGGGAGATAAGCAAGACACCAGCACCCCCGCCGTCGAGCTTGAGGGATCCATCAAAGTACATGGTCCAGTGCTCTGGCTTGTCCACTGGGGTTGGGACTTGATTCTCCCTCCATTCAGCCATGAAGTCGACTAGAGCCTGTGACTTGATTGCAGTGCGTGGCTTGAAGTTGATTGACAGAGCCCCCAGTTCCACTGCCCACTTAGATATGCGTCCCGTGGCATCTTGATTATGAAGAATATCCGCCAGCGGGAAATCCGTAACCACAGTGATCTTGTAGTCGTCGAAGTAATGGCGCAACTTCCTTGATGTGATTAAAATTGCATATAAGAGCTTTTGAACTGCTGGGTACCGTACCTTTGACTCGGAGAGGACCTCGCTGACGAAGTAGACGGGCCTCTGCACTCCAAACGCATGGCCTTCTTCGCCTCGCTCGACTACAATAGCGCTGCTGACAACATGGGTTGTTGCCGCAATGTAGAGTAGTAGGTCCTCTTCTGGTAGCGAAGCGGTGAGGATCAGAGGCGACTGGAGATGAATTTTCAGGTCTTGTAGGGCCCGCTCGGCCTCCTCCGTCCATTGGAATCTGTCTTGGCATTTTAGGAGCTTGAAGAAAGGTAGTCCTCTCTCCCCGAGTTGGGAGATGAACCTGTTCAAGGCCGCCATACAACCTGTCAGCTTCTGCACATCCTTGACTGTGGCCGGAGCCTCCATATCAGTGATGGCCGTGATCTTTACAGGGTTGGCTTCGATGCCCCGGTTGCTGACAATGAACCCGAGCAGTTTCCCTGAAGGTACTCCAAAAACGCATTTGGTGGGATTGAGTTTCCACCGATATCTGCGTAGACTGCTAAAAGTTTCTTCCAGATCTGTGATCAAGTTATCGGACTCCCTGGTCTTGATGACCACGTCGTCCACGTAGGCCTCGACGTTCCGGTGCAACTGATCCGCGAAACACATCTGGATCGCGCGTTGGTAAGTTGCTCCCGCATTCTTCAACCCGAAGGACATTGTTTTGTAAGCGTAGGTCCCGTACGGGGTGATGAAGGCAGTCTTGATTTGGTCCTCCTCCTTAAGCGCGATCTGGTGATAGCCTGAGTAACAATCGAGGAAACAAAGAAGGACGCAGCCGGCTGTTGAGTCGACAACCTGGTCAATACACGGCAGCCCAAAATGATCTTTTGGGCAATGCTTGTTGAGATCAGTGTAGTCGACACACATTCTCCATTCATTATTTTTTTTTCTTTACAAGAACGGGATTCGCTACCCACTCTGGATGGATTACTTCTTTAATGAATCCAGCCGCGAGAAGTTTAGCGATCTCTCGTTTGATGGCCTCACGCTTGTCGTGGGGCAAACCTCCGGAGGCGTTGCTTTTTGGGCGTGGCCTTCGGGTCTACATTCAAAGCATGCTCGATCAACTCCCTGGGCACCCCTGGCATGTCGCAGGTTTCCATGCGAATATGTCTCGGTTAGCCCGAAGAAAGCTGACGAGCGCGAGTTCCTATTTGTCGCCTAAGCCCGCGCCAATGACGGCGGTCTTAGACGGATCTCCCTCCTGGAGTTGGATCGACTTGAGGGCCACGCCATCAGTCGACTGGATGCTCGACTTGCTGGCCTTCTTGGAGGGAATTTCCAGCCCAGACTGGGAAAGCTGCTGCGCGGCCGCGAGTACTTCTCCCGAAGCATCTGGCACACGAGTAGTCGAAGCATATTGGATCGCCTCCTGGTTGCAGTCATATGACTTCTTCAAGTCGCCACGGAGGGTGAGAACTCCACCGAGCCCTGGCATCTTAAGAAGCAGATAAACATAGTGCGGCACTGCCATGAACTTAGCTAGTGCCGGACGACCCAATATTGCATGGTAAGAGGAATCAAAAGTAGCCACCTCAAACTTGATAAACTCGGTACGATAATTCTCCCGCGTGCCAAAGGTGACTGGGAGGACCACCATGCCAAGCGGGTGCGCCGCATTACCTGGGACGATCCCGTAGAAGGGAGACTTGCCTGGGCACCAGCATATCCTTGAAATCCAGGCCCATCTTCTTCAAAGTACTGACGAAGATGAGATTGAGCCCGCTTCCGCCATCGATGAGGACCTTGGTGAGCTTGACCTCCGCCACCACGGGATCCAGAACCAATGGGAACTTACCGGGCTCCGAGAAGCTCGTCCATTGATCGTTGCGAGAGAACGAGATGGGGACCTCCGACCAACGGAGCGGCCGTGGTACCGCCGGCTCGACGGACAAGATTTCACGAAGAAGCAGCTTCTGGTCCCTCCTGGAATCGAAATCCTCATCACCGCCGAAGATAACGTTGACGACCTTCGAGGCATCCTGAAACTTCGGATTACGCCCCTGGTCGTCGTGATCGTCATCCTCGGGTTTCTTTGTCGGCAGGCTTCTTATTCTTCTTTCCACCACCGGTGTTACTGAACGTCCTCCGAAGGTGGTAGCAGTCAATGGCGGCGTGGCTAGCGCCCGGATGCCATGGGCACTTCTTCTGCAGGAGCTTCTCGAACTCCTCCTGCGTCGTCGACTTCTTGCCCGCAAGGACGATCGATAGCCGCGATAACATTATCTGGCTTTCGTTTTCGGAGTGAACCCGAAAAGTCCCGCTGGCTTGTGTCGTTGCGGTTGTCGTTTGAGCGCCGCAAATTATTATCTTGACGCTGCGGGAACCGCTCCCGCATCTTCTCCTCTTGTTCGGACCAATCGTGCATCATGTCACGAAGGCCCGCAACAGTCTTTGGCCTGTTCGCCCGAAATCCCTGTAGATGCTGGGGTCGGTGATGCGTTGTAGAAACAGTCGATGATGTCTTCTTCCGAGATGTTCGCGATAGTGGCGCGGACGTCGAAGAAGCGACGCGTGTAGGATCGCAGGAGCTCGTTGCGTTCTTGCTTGCACTGGGCAAGATCATGTCGAGTTCCTGCACGACGATCGCTCCTGGAAATTGTCGATGAAGATTTTCTTAAGCGTTCCCAGGAGTCGATGTGTTGCTGCCGAGGCTCTCCAGCCAAGTGAGCGGCGCAGGGTCCAAAGCCATCGGGAAGTAGACGACTTTGGTGATATTTGAGCCCCCTGCGACGTCAATGGCCGTAGAGTAGCAACGAAGCCACTGCTGGGGAGCCTGCTTGCCGTCGTACTTGGTGATGCCGATCGCTTGAAGCCCTCCGGGTACTTGTAGCTGCTGAACGAGCGGAAAAAAGCAGGAAATCGATCGCTACAATCAGTACCTTCATTCTCGACTTCTTCACGGGTCTTGCGCTTGGAAGAAATCACGGTGCGCGCATCGCGGCCTTCATTGATGTGTTGACGCAGATCCTCCGGAGGGAGTCGATGATGGGCTTGTCGTGGCTGACCCCCTTGCGGTGGCTGCTGCCTCCCGCCAAGGGTCTGGCTCCCGCAAGCGTTGTCGTTGCTGGGTTGACATCGAGGACAGCCGCCAGCCGCTCGGCTGTGGTTTCTGACTTCGACTTTCACCCACACGCTCCTCCCTGATGGTAAGCGCCGGGTTGTGTTGATCCAACTGGATCCAAGCCCTCTGCGCGTACAAGAGTGCTTGACGTACCTCCGGGTCATGGCTGCGCTCGAGGATAGCCGTAACCCTGGCGATGTTGGCCACCGGAGTCCGAAACCCCCGTTCGCTGACGGCGGCGAACTCAGGATCGAGCTCACGATGCATAGATCTCCTACGCTCGTTGGCCCTCCTCCGCCGGATTGTGCGGGCCCTGTTTCTGGCCCTCCGCGCTTCACGATCGGCGTCGTTTTCGTCGCCGACGTTGGCTGTGATCTCATCCTCGGAGACCGCTTCAAAGTTGTCGATGGGAAAATCCCCATCGTCCTCGCCTTCTTCGGCCATCAGCACCTGGCGGGATGAAAGCTCATGAGAACTTTCGTCGACTAGTTCGGTCGACCCCTCAGCCTCGGTGGCCAACGGCCTGCCTTCTTGAAAAGGCAAGGGCTCGAGGTGGGCCACGAGTCGGCCCTCTGCCTCGAGTAGTTTGGGGGGCGTCATGCCCCTCCAGTACACCACGTGCCCCTCCGGCAGGGGGGTGACCACCAGATCACCGGTACCGGACAACCCGAAGCCCCCCGACACGCGGTGGCCTCAAGCTTTCGGTCTGGAGTAACAAGTCCAGGTCCTTCTCAGACATGGAGAAGGACCCAGAGTCGTGAGCCTCCTGAAGGTTAGTGGCCAAATCGCACAAACCGAGTTGATATCGGCTGTGCTGGTCCCTAGATTGGAACGAATCCAAACCAGGGGGAGTTGACACAATACCAGAAGAAGTCGAAGCTGGATCGGACTCCAACTCGATCTGTGCTGCGGAAGCGTGGAGCGGCAAGTTGTCGAGCCCGTCGACGAACTTGTCAAGGTTACTGCGGAGATCCGCAGCGGAGGTTTTTGGCTTCATGTCGACGAGGAATCGCCGGAAACTGCCCGCACCATCTGCGATGCAGACCCATGAACCAAAAACGAACGTCGTACCCTGAGAGGGAACTGATCTGATGAATCCGAACGATGCCATCGAGCTCGCCGGTGGATCTTCGACGTGCACCCCTACCTGGCGCGCCAGCTGTCGGTGTTTAACCGGCTGCCCACCGCGGGGTATACCCAAGGTGGTAAGTTTTAGGTGAGGGGACGCCGAGATCAGGAACTCGAAGGTGCAAGGAACACAAGACTTAGACAGGTTCGGGCCGCACGGAGCGTAACACCCTACGTCCTGTATGGTTTGTATTGCCTTCTGTATTGAATGACCTAATGATCTCCCGTTTTTAGGGGGGTCCCTGACCTCCCTTATATATCCGAGAAGCCAGGGTTACAAAGATGCTAACCAACTCCCTCCGAGGGATCACACCCAAACTGATCTCGAGTAGATCCTCTCTGTGTTGGTTAGCTCTATCTCCTATTTAAACGGGATAAACAAGAGATAAACAAAACAAATAAGAGACAAGACGGGCTTAATCTCTTAAACTTCGTAACGTGCCCAGCCCGGTGGCCCCGGGTCTGACATATGCATCTAGGGTTTTCAGACAACTCCTAAGAACTTAATGCACAAGTATGTATATATATATAAAGGTAAATTGCAGTGTAAATAAAATAGTGGGTTTATGTCCAGGGCTTGCCTTCACTGGCAGGGCTGGGGTCAGAGATGTTAACAATTTCTTCCGAACTCGGGTTCGGGGCCTCAATTAATTCTCCGACGATGAGCCCGGCGTCTTCAAAGACTTCTACTTCGGGTTCCGGGAGAATCTGATAGTTACCGTCGGCGAGAAGCGTCGAGTCTACATGTGATGAAAATGATGCAGTTTAGAAAATGCATAGAATTTTATTCTATTTCACGATACAGTTGCAATCCAATGAACATAACATTATATCTTAGCAAACAGCACAATTGCCCTTTACTGGGCAGTCATTTATCGGGTATTAGCCCATTTACTTAGCTACATTAAGCAACATGGGTGGTAATCCTAAACATTTAATTAACTACATGAAGTAGCATGTTTGATTATCTTAGATAATTAAATTAATTACATTTAACACCTTTATTTATTTGACTAGCTAATTATCTTTTATAACCCTAGGTTATTAATTAATATGGATCTACTTAACAAGTTCTATTTATTTTAGTTTTTCTACACCTGATCATGGGTTGAGAATTTGTGGTCATGCTACACTACTCAAGAGCAATATCTCAAAATATTTTCATAATTTTTCATGAACTAGAGCTATGGTTCATGAATTTCTCTTTGAATCTAAACTTAAATTCACTACTGGAGTTATACTTAGATTCTGACTCTTAAAGTTTTATTTTGGATTAAGCATGCTGAAGCAAAACTAAGGTCAAATTTTCAGCTTTAAACATGAAGGAATGCATCTAGAATTAAATATGAACTTTCTATCAACATACAACAAAGGTACTCGAATTTCTAAGCAAATGAGCAGTAAAGAACTTGAGATTTTTACACAGAGATATAAATGACACATACAACCTAGGTTCCAAAATTCAGCCACAACACATGTATATAACATGAGATACAAATAAAACACTCATTTCATAGTATTTAATTTACATCAAAAACTACACACATACAGCTCAAACTTGCTATATAAAAGTAGTGGAGTTTAACTTAAGGATTAAAAAAAAGTTGGTTTGGCATTTTTCTGAATTTTCTACAATTTTCTACACATTTTTGAAGTTCACAGCTTTTGAATGGGTGGGGGGCTCTGAATTTTACAGGGACACCCTTAGAACTTTTGAAATCATTTCAATCCGATCCTTGGCTCATCGGGGAAGAAGGCAGGGACGTTTGCTGGCCAAATTCGGGCGAGGGGAGTGGCGGGGGGTGGAGAAGGAGTGGTCAGCGAGCCTTAGGAGCTCAAGGCGCACCTGCTGGGGGCCTGGGGAAGGGGAGGGGATGGCCGGAGGTGGGGGTTCCCACGGCGGCCGAGGCGGCGGCGGAGGGGTGCTCGTCGGCGAGAAGGTTCCGGCGAGGTAGTGGGGCAATGCTCCAGTCCAGAACTATGATAAGAGGAGAGGAAGCTTTTGGTGCGGTTGAATCAAACGGAGGAGTGGAGGGAGGGGTTCGATGGTGACAGGAGCTCACCGGCGAGAAGGGAAACGTCGGCGAGGTAGCTCCGGTTGAGGTCCGGCCATGGGGAGTGGCTTGGGAGCGTCAGTGAGGTGAGGGGAAGCTTCCTAGGGGGTTATAGTGGGCAATGGGAGGTGGACGGCGGCGGCCCACGGCGAGCAGAAGGTCGCCGGAGTGGAAGAAGGAGGCGGCGGTGGTGTTCTGGACTCTGGTCGATTGGAGATCAAACGAGCAAGTGGAATGGAAAGAGAGGGAGCTAGTGCTACTCTTGAACCAGAAAAGAGGGGGCGAGGGGGCGTGTATAGGCAGCTGCTGCGACGGTGAGGTGGTGGGCGGGCGGCGCTTGGGTTGGCGTGGCGCGCGCGAGAGGGCCAGGGAGGAGGAGCTAGGGTGGTGACCGGCGTCCCGGTGACGCGTGGAGTGGCTAGGAGCTGGAGGTGGCGCCGGGGAACGGACGAGGCTCGGCACATGGCCGGGGAAGCGGCGCTGACACCGGCGGCAGAAGAGCAGCGGGCGAAGAAGAGCATGTGACAGAGGAGGAAGACGAGGGGAGGAGGTCCGAGGGACCTCATTGGAAATTGCAAAACCTCAGGGACTTTACTGTAAATAGAGTTTTTCCCACTGATCCAAATATCTAATGAGGAAGTGGTCAAAATAGAAGTTGTAGAACTTTTCAAATCCTACAACTTTGCTTTAGGGCTCAAGTTCATAAACCTAAACTGCACTGCTTTATTTTACAATTTTGCACTCATCTTAAACTTAGTAAAGTTTTTGTCCTTGGTAATTTTTGGATGTTACTTTTATACTTCAACTAAATTATATAAAAGGACTTGTACTTTCATAAATTTACACAAATACCCTTATTTTCATAACTTTACTTAGTTTTCACACAATTTAATCCACACCAAACATTCTTCCTGTTGGCTTGCTCTATTTGACACCTAGGGTGTCACAATTACTTGTTTGTTTCTTCCTTGGAACCGTTTAAGGTAGAAGAAGCGCTGGATGATCCGGATTGGGTGATGGCTATGCAAGAAGAATTGAACAACTTCATATGGAATGAAGTCTGGTCCTTTGGCAGAACCGCCTGGATTATTCCGGTTCATGTGCGCAGACCATCGCTATACAAGCGACAGGATCTCATTGCACTTCAAACGGAACAACTCATTGGTCTGTCGGGTCACCGCTCGATTGAACCACGGTTACATAGGATCGACATAGGTTTACCTCGCACGAAGGCGAGTCCAGCCTTACAACAGCTCACAACTTTTACACGACAGGATAATTAAACATTATTACAGAGGGTTTTATTTCATCCTAGCTAATACGAATTTATACAAGCATTGTTTGAAAACTTCAAGTTTTAACTGACAGTATTCAGAGGGGCAGCAGAAAAGATATAATAACGTGACTACTCATCGCAAAGCAGGCACCATACCTAGCCCAAAGCATGATGTCAGTCCGATGGGTCATTGCCAGCCAGGGCCGGATCCCATTCCATGGACCAGCCAAGCGGAACAGAAAAGAGTCATGGAGAACTAGCCACAGAGTCCTCGAATGGATACCTAAAAACCACATTACTAGCAAGGCTGAGTATACTAATACTCAGCAAGGCTTACCCGACAATTGGGTATACTTAGCCCATAGCTAAACCATGATAGGTTGAACGGCTTTAGTTTTCTTTTGCGGAAAAGCAACAAAGAGTATATCCTTACTTTCATATATTAGCTTTCAGATTCTAGTTGTCTTTTGACCATTCTAGGTAAGCACCTATACTAGTCAAGTAAGGTAGATATTAAGCATCCATCAAAATTATTCCCTTAACTGTTATTGTTATTACTCTATGTGGTAGAAGTATCAAGTAGTCTCAATTTCCGCGAGAAATGGACAATTCCTGAATCGAATTTCATAACCTTGCAAGGGATCCTAACTCACACGCTCGGAAACTTTCCTTTCCGGGCAACCGTTCCCATCTTATTCTGGGGCGTGGATCAGGGCCACCACAACAGAATTTTTCATATTTTTAAACCTAACAGAATAGTAGTATAAAAATGGACAAATTCAAACTTAAGATAACAAATTTTATTTTTATTTTGAAATCTACAGAGGTTCTGGCCTTGAATTTTGATAAATGTGTTCATCTCTATCAGATGAGCTTGCCATAAATTTTTCATAAATTTTTGAGAGTAGAAGCTAAGTTATTTGAATTAAATGCAAATTTCAGGTTTAAATCAAATCCTAAGGCAAAATAGGGCTATAAAAATATTCAAAATTCCCTATGAATTACTCTACATCAGAACAACACATGGTAAACAGATTTAAGTATGGAAGCATCAGTAGCATGCCTGAATAAATTTACTTAATTTCAAACTTACTTTGCACAAGTTTAAATTGGTACAAGTTAGAGTACAATACTGGTGGTGAAATTTGCATACAAGTTCACTTATATCACATACAAGTTGCATACCAAAAATCACATGAAGTAAAGCCAGCCTGCAAGAGATACATACAAGATTCACTTTTGTTAAACTTTAAAATAACTCTTAAAGCATTAATTTTCAAACTAAACTTTAGTAACAAAAGTTGTAGAACTGGACTTCTAGAGTATAACAGAGCTAGTTTGACAATTTTTGGATTTTTCTACAAATTTCTACAGATTTTCAAAGCTGGCTGATTTGAATTGAGGGGAGGGGGTACTGATATTTCGTAGAGAGGACCTTTACAAAGAAAAGAAAGTCTGCAATCGGGTCCTTGGCCGGTTTGAACCGAGGGACAGCAACGGCGGCGATCAAATTCCGGTGAAGAGGATCATCGGCGGCGAGGGGGAAGTGGGGAAAAAGTTCAGGAGCTCACAGCGGGCTTGGGGGTGGCCGGAATCGAGGAAGGAAGGTGCGAAGACGGCGGTTCGACGGAGAACCGAGCCGGTGCGGCAAGGTCCCGAGTCGGCGGCGGTGTTCCGGCGGCCGGAGTGCTGGAAGGCGGCGAAGAAGTGGCTAGGAAGCTTCCACGCGTAGATGTAGTGTTGGTGGTGAGCTCGGTGAGGGCCAAGAAGGGGCGGAGCAGCGGGACGACGGTGAGGCCGAGCGGCGGCGATGGACAGAACGGCCGGCGTGGCGTTCTAGTGGCGTGAGTGTGAGAGGGTGGAGAAGAACTGGTCAGGAAGCTTTAGTGGGTTGTAGTGGTGCCGGTGGAGCACGAAATTGCGGGCGTGGGGCGGCGGAGTTGGCTTACTGTGGCAGAACCGCCTGAATTGTTCCGGCTCAAGTGCGTTAGTCATCGCTATGCAGCCGACACTGTGGCAGAACCAACCTGAATTATACCGGCTCAAGTACGCGAGTCCACTCCAGAGGGCTCCAACGTACTTCAAACAGTATAACCCCTTGGCCTGTCGGGTAGCGTCCCGATAAACCACCGATACAGGATCAAATAAGGTTACCTCACACGAAGGTGAGTCCAGAGATACAGTCACCATCATATTATACATCACAGGGAATTACATTACAAGAGTTTCTAAAAGTAGTACGAATTTTCAAATCTAGAGAAAACATTACAAACAGTTAAAGTTATGGTTTTTGGCAGCGAAAAGCATACGCGACGATTCACAACACGTCGTCAAGACGGATGTCATGCTAAGCCCGGGCACGACATCACTTGATATCACCATTGTTGGCCAGGGACAGATCCCATTCCAAGGACCAACCATCTGGAAGAGCACCGGGGCAAGACAGGGGAAGAGTAGGGTCTTCAGAGACTTTACGTGAAAAACATATAACTAGCAAGACTGAGTATACTAATACTCAGCAAGGCTTACCCGGGATTGGGTATACTTTAGCCCGTAACTAGACTCATGAAGGCATTTCAAGGCTCTGGGTTTATTTTCAGCGGAAAAATGCAACAAGGAATGTGAATTAGTTTTCACATTTTAGCTTTCAGATTCTAGTTTCATTAACCATTCTAGGTAAGCATCTATACTAGACAAACAAGGTAGAAATTATCATCCATCAAGATTATTCCATCCATAGTTACACTTCTTACTCTATGTGGCAAAAGGGATAAGCAGTCTCAATCTTCGTGAGAAGCGGACGATTCTGAATCGAATTCAACCTTACAAGGTAAACCTAACTCACACGCTTGGAACATCCAACAATAGTTCCGAAGCAACCGTTTGCCTCTCATTCCGGGTCGTGGATCAGGGCCACCACAAGCGACTGCAGGACCATACGCACACCCTATATGTGCAGGACGTATGTCTGTAGCGCGACTACATGACCATACTCCTGGTTGCCCTGCAACACGTATTCCCACACATCGAATCGAGTAACAAGAAGAACCAAAATACGAGTGGTGGGAGGTATGTCCACTTGCCGGGCCGATCGGTTACTAGGCTTACCGCTTACCATATTTCGCGGCATGTGGCTAGTACTTTCAAACGCTTAGCCACCACTACCACACACTCGACCTTATCAACTTTTATCAACACAGATGGGGTAAACTTCCAGGTCATGTTACTGCACATGACCCCGTCCATGATCCTTATAGTGATTGCAGAATAGTAAACACTCAACTTCTATATCGCGCGAGTGACAGGAAATCACCCGACTTCTACCGGTCCTATTAGCAGAGCATCTAAACAATGAGGACTCAGGTACAGTACATTGGTTCCTAGGATTCATGCATCTAGGGTTCCATCTCAACTCTTAGACTTAATGCAAGGTA
Source organism: Panicum hallii (assembly GCF_002211085.1). Taxonomy (NCBI): domain Eukaryota; kingdom Viridiplantae; phylum Streptophyta; class Magnoliopsida; order Poales; family Poaceae; genus Panicum; species Panicum hallii. The sequence goes on along the minus strand of NC_038049.1, from coordinate 26,992,615 downwards.
TAATATATAAGTATAGAATTGCATAATGAAGTAATCTGAAATACTGGGTTATGCACCAGGGCTTGCCTTTACTGGTGGGGCTGAAGTCAGGGATGTTAGTATTGTTATCTTCCAAACTTTGGTTCGGGGCTTCAGATAATCCCTTGGTGACGTTCCCTTGGTCTTCAGAAGCATCCTCTGCAGACTCCTGGGAGATCTTGTAGGTACCATCTACGGAAGTAGTTGTATCTACATGCAATGCAATATTACATTCAAAGTGTGCACATAAAGCTATTTTACTTCACGATAAAGTTGCAATCCAACATTCATTTAACATATTACTCATATAACATCCAACAAGATCTGAAACTAAACTTAGATAGAGCTTTAGGTGGACACTAATTAAGATCGGTTACTTGTTGAAGATTACGATAGAACCAATTGGAAACAACAGGGGTTTAATCGATAGAATTGGCAAAGGAGGAAGCTATTTGCACAGTATTAGGAAATCTGCTGATTTCCGTTTAGAAGAGAAATCGGCATGAGTAGTTTATGTATATGAGCAGAAGAGATTAACCGGTTTGGTCCCACCAAAGGTTAAAACGGCTGATAGAGATAGGAATATTAAAGGTACAGTGTTACAAGGATAGATCAAGGGAGGATCTTGCCGATTAGATTATCAGCATGTTTCTGGTCTATCTAATTGGTTGGTGCATTGGTCTTAGCCTTAACCGATGAGGATGCATTAGGTTTAGCTGATTGATGTGCTTTGGTCGTGTCTAACAGAGGCTCTTACTGTGCTAACTTGCCGATCTGTGGTGGTGCGTTTCGGCAGGTGCAGCCGACATGCTATCTACATCGGATATCTAGCTGAGATGTGCTTAAGAGTTATCCTAGGTAACTAGGTGCGGTTGCATCGACTTGATTACGTCAGTACAACAATTGAGTGACGTACAGCCGATGGGGTTATCTAAGTCAGATCTGTTACAAGAACTAGGTGTAACAGAACACTAATATCGGACTAGGCTGATGAGACCACAAGTGCGGAACTAAACTGAAGAGGATGTGGCTGATGGGTTTGTGCCGATGGGGATATGTTCTACAGATGTGCCGCCGATTGGAGTGTAGTTGAGGGTGAGTGATCGATAGGCATATAGCCGATTTCTAGTCGATAAATCAGCTGATATAGAAGTGTGTGGATAAGGATGGGAAAACTAAGGATTGATCGGCCATATTTGACCGATATGGAAAATAGCTAGGATCAGCTTGGATCGGTCGATAGCAAGAACCCTAAGATCGTGTGTGCATCTCCGATACATTAACTATGTGCAGCCGATGTAGGACAGAACAAAAGAATTGTATCGGCAGTACCCGATATTAGAAGGGTAACAACCGGATCGGCTAACCAGCTAATGGTAGAAGCATATCAAAAGAATTGCATCGGCTAAGAGCTGTTACACAGAAACATCATAGACTCAAAGGAAACGGACGCTTAGCGGCTGAGCTGATAGCCGATGCTGAAGTATAGCTGCAAAGATGTATTAGCTAAGCAGCAGATGCACATGAAATAACAAGGATTCTTATATGAAAAGGACCTTAAAGAGACTGCAATCAAGACAAGGACAATATCTTGATGGCAGGGATATGAGCACTCGTGTGAAAAGATTAACTAAATATCACACATCTCCACTTGAGATATACATCCTATGATTACTTTTCAGCTATAACACATGCATATAACACAAGGTACAAATAAAGCATTCCTTCCCTAACATTTAACCTAGACCACAAATCAAAGACTTTCAGTTCAAGATCACAACATAAAACTTGTAGATTTTGACCTAAGGATTCAAACAAAACTGATTTTGTATTTTTATGAACTTCTTATGAATTCCTATGAAATGTAGAAGTTCACTAGTTTGAAATAAAGAAGGCTTTGGAAATTTTACAAAGGACACCTAGAAATTTCTAAATCAAAGCAATTAAGTCCCTAGTCGGGGAAAGCAGAGAACAGGAAGATAACGACGATATTCCAGCAAAGGGGTCGCCGGCATTAGGAAGATTCAGTGGGTCAGGGCAAACCTTGGGGTAGCTTTGGTTGTGGAGAAGAACGGGCGCAAAGTGAATTCCCGTGGTGAACAGGATCGGCGATGAGAAGTGCTCGACGGTGATGAGGTTCCGGTATGGGAAGGACGGTGAGGTGGGACTGGAGAGGTTCATCGGGTGATGAAGAAGCTTGCTGGGGATTGTAGTGGGTGAAGGATGGCCAGAGGGATATTCCTCACGGTGACCTATGGTGGCGGTAGTCGGTTGAGCGATCAACGAGGGGTAGGAATTGCTGGACGTCGTGGACCCTTGGGACGAGACGATAGAGCCGGATTGGTTCGCTATGCTAACTCCTCCGCGAACCTCAGGATCCTCCTGCTCACGGGCTAAGTCTCCTTTGCTCACGCACGTGTGCGGCAGAAACACGGTCGGCACACCCGCGTAGCCTCCTGCAGGACCGCCGCGCCTGGCCGCCTCTCCTGCACACTGCTCCCGTTCCGCTCTCACACCACTGGCCCTTAACATGTTCGCGTGTGGCCTGTTGCTTTGCACGCGCACGCGCCTGTGGAATTGAGCCGAGCCGAGCCAGCCACTGGTAGAACACTACCGCTCGCACCCGTGGACGCGCCGGTCCAATTCCGGCCGGACCTCCAGGTCCTACAACACTGCCGCCCTTTCCACCTGCTGTGACGCCATCAGGGCCGGCCTACCGCCGCCACCGGTCTTGCGCTGCGCGTCGAACCCGCGCCGCGTTGCTCCTGCTCCGACCCTGCATGAGTGGAGGGAGTCCGCCGTGCCTGGTTGCACCGCAGCTCCTCCGAGCTTGTCACGCCCGGCCGTCGCCTTCGCTTTGCCGCCTCTCCTTCCGACTTGCCGCGCCATAACTGCCCTCAGCCGCCGCACTGCAGCTCCTCCCGCACCGCGCGTGGCCTCCCTGCACGCCGTCGCCTTGCACGCCGTCGCCCTGCACGCCCGCGCAGTTGCTCCTCCTCTTCATGCTGCCGGACCCGCGTTTGCCCTGGCCTTGCCGGGTCGCCAGCGCGCCCGCTCACGCGCCTGCGCCGCACGTGCTCCAGCGCCTCCCGAGCCGCGCGCCCACGCTCCTGCGCCGCCACGCGCGCCCATGCTCCTGCGCCGCCCGTGTGCCGCCACGCCGCCGCCGCTCGCTCCAGCCCGAGCCACGTCCACTTCCGCGCCACCCATGCCCTCTGCGGCCGCCCGTGCCAGCGCTGCCAGCTTCCGCGCGCCCCGCGCCAGCGCCCGCGTGCCCGCGCCCGCGCCAGCTCCCTGCGCCCGCGCCCCAGCGCCTGCGCCGCGCCGCTCCAGCGCACCAGCGCCGAGCCGCACGCCAGCTCCCGCGACGCCCGCGTCGCGCGCTGCTCCAGCGCCGCCTGCCGCTCTGGGCCGCCCGTCCACGCCTGCGCCGTTGCCTGGAGCCGCGCCCTCTCGCGCCGCCCGAGCCGCTCGCCTCTGCTTGCGCCGCCGGTCTTGAAGCTGAGCGGAGGGAGGGAGGTAGGGGGGAGTTCCCAGTTAGAGCCACCGCTGATGGGGGAAGAAAAAGGGAACGGCAGAGAAAAGAAGAACAGAGGAGAAGGAGAAATGGAATTCTCCCAAGGACTTATGCGCAATTCTAGAAAATTGCAGGGACCTCTCTGTAAAGTCAAATTTCTCATTAATCTAAAACCCTAATGAAGAAATGCCCAAAACGAAAGTTGGAGAGTTTTTCAAACTCTACAACATTGCTTTAGGGCTCAAGTTCAAAAACTCAAAACTTATATCTTTACACGTTAAATTTTGAACAAAGGTTGGATTTGAATTACTTTTGTCCTAAAGAGTGTAATATCATAATTTTTAGGGCCTAAATGCAAGCATTTATGATACATCATGATGACGGGATAGACACGTCATAATGATTGGATAGACATGTCATGATGACTTGCACCTTTTTACACTTTAGCCCTGAGTAACTTTGAGAGTTACTTTTGTAATTCAACTGCTTGCATAAAAGGACTTGTACTTTTATAAAATTACATAAACACCCTTATTTTCACAACTTTACCCAAATTTTTACACAATTCAACACATACATTTCAAATGCAACTTTCGGATAAATATATATTTTTTACAGGGGATAAAGTAAGAAAAACATGTTTGCAAAACCACCCTTCACTTATTTTGAAGATACCTCCTATCCAATTACATTTTGCAAAAACAACCCTAGTTTTTCCATAATTACAAAAATACCCTTTTTACTTGCACTTTAAATTTTTAAAAGCTTCACATAAACACACACAAGCTTTACACTAACAAACATATACTTCACACTAACAAATTATATGCCTAGCTTATAGGTACATGAACTGTCACAAACACTAACTCAACGCACTTCAAACGGAACAACCTATTGGTCTGTCGGGTCTCCGCCCGATACAACCATGGTTCAACAGGATCGAAGCAGGTTTACCTCGCACGAAGGTGAGTTTACAATCACACAACAGCTCACCAACTTTTAATTACAAAATATTAAACATTATTACAAATCATTTCAAATTTATGGTCAACTTATACAAACATTGTTTAAAACGACAAGCTACACATGCTTGTCCAGGTTCACAGTGGAAGCAAAATTAACACGCGACTACACTTGTCGCGGAGGTGAACACCACACTCAGACCGAAGTGTGGAGTCATTCAGGAGGGTCACTGCCAGCCGGGGATGGATCCCACTCCATGGACCAGCCAAACGGAACAGAGGTTGGCCATGCAAGACTATCCGTGGGGTTTTTAAAGGTCATACCTGAAAAATTCACTAGCAAGACTGAGTATGCTAATACTCAGCAAGACTTAACCGGGTCATGGTATACTTTGCCACGTAGCTAGACTCATGCTGGCTTGTAAGAGTTCTGTGCTTAATTTCAGCTGAAAAGCAACAAAGAGTATGATCTACTTTCATATTTTAGCTTTCAGATTCTAGTCTTATTAATCATTCTAGGTTAGCACCTATACTAGACAATCAATGTAGAGATTAACATCCATCCAGATTATTCCATAATGATTACTGTTCTTACTCTATGTGGCAGAAGGAATAAGCTGTCTCAATCTCCGCGAGAAATGGACGATTCTTAATCGAATTTCATAACCTTGCAAGGCAAACCTAACTCACAGGCTTGGAACATCCAACGATAGTTCCGAAGTAACCGTTTGCCTTTCATTCCGACTCGTGGAACAGGGCCACCACATGCGATTGTAGAACCGTACGCACACCAATTGTGCAGGACATACGTCTGTAGCGCGACTACATGACCGTACTCCTGTCCACTGTGCGGAACGTACTCCCGCTCGTCGGTGCGTGAGAAAAATCAAATTACGAGTGGTGGGAGGTGTGTCCACTCCTCGGGCCGATTGGTTACTAGGCTTACCGCTTTACCATATTTCGCGGCATGTGGCTAGTACTTTCAAACGCTTAGCCACCACTACCACACACTGCGACCTTAACCACTTTTATCAAAACAGACAGGGTAAACCTCCAGATCATGATAGTGCACATGACCCTATCCATTATTCTTATAATGATTGCAAAATAGTAAACATGCAACTCCTATATCGCGCGAGTGACAGGAAATCACTTCACTTCTGCTGGTCCTATTAGCAGAGCAACTATGCGATAAGGACTCAGGCACAATACATTGGATTCCTAGGATTTATGCATCTAGGGTTCCATTCCAACTCCTAGACTTAATGCATGATATAATGTATATAAGTATAAAATTGTAGTAAATTAAATACTGGGTTATGCACCGGGGCTTGCCTTCTTGAGTGAGGTTGGGAGCAGGAGTGTCAGAGACTTCCGAACTTAGGTTCGGGGCTTCAGTTAATATCTCGGCGACGCTCGCAGGATCTTCAGAAAATCCAAGCTCGGGTTCCTGAACCAACTCGTAGATTCCGTCGTCGAGTGTTGTTGACTCTACATGATATGCAATGATTTAAGTGAGATGGTGCTTGAGTTAAAGATTTTATTTCATGATAAAGTTGCAATCCAATAAATTAACAAATATAAACTCATGAAACAAGGGGGGGTTTAATCTCAAGCTACCATTTATACTTAAGTTATGGTTATAGTAATGGAATTACTTTGAAGTAATTTGACAAGTTTGATTTTCATTTTAAAAACCGTAAAGGTTCTAACCTTGAATTTTTGTGGTTAAGCTTATGTTCAATACATAAGCTTATTGTGAATTTTTCATAATTTTATGAAAATGGAAACTAAAGCATTTGAATTTGCATACGAAATTCAAGTTTAAATTCAAATCTTGAGTAAATAGAACTTTAAATTCTTGAAAATTTAATCATGAACTAATTATCAAAAAGATCTAAACAGAAAAGCCTCAGGAACATGCTTAAATAAATTCAAACCACTTCAAATTTGATTTGCAAAAATTTAAAAGAACTTAAACTACAAAGTAGTACTAAGCATGAAATTTTTACACAAGCTTACTCATGACCTAGACAGGCTTCATACCAAAAACCATAAGAAAATAAGCTTATATGCAAAAGTTATGCATAAGATACCCTTTTACTTTAAGTTTGAAATAAATCAAAAAGCATTTAGTTTCAAACCAAACTTTATTAACAAAAGTTGTAGATTTATATTTCTAGATTCCATCAAAACTGGTTTGGTAATTTTTGGATTTTTCTACACATCCCTTTGAATTTTACAATTTGACAGCTAACACTAAACAATGATCTTGCAGAGAGGTCCTCGGGTTGATGCATAGAAGCCCTTAGAACAGGAAAATAATTTGCAAATGGGTCCTTGACAGCCCACGACGGCGGTCGGCGTGTCTGTCCGAAGCGTTCTCGCCGGCGGCGAGGTCCTGGGTGGGGAGGGATAGGTGCTACACGGCCTACAGGAGCTGCTGATCACGATGGTGGGTGATGTGCTCGAGGAGCAGTGGCGGAGCATGGCCGGCGATGAGAGATGGCGGTGGCCGTGGCGGCGCGCACATGTTCCCGGCGAGGGGCCGGCGAACGTGGATGGATAAGATGCGCACGAGCACCGTGGAGATGTGGGGGTGCTATTCTCGTACCTGGTTTGGCAGGAGATGGGGTGGAAGGGGGTCGTCGACGATGAGGCCGAGAGGGTGGCGGAGCTTGAGCTCGCCGGCGCTGCGGGGAACAACGCTCGGGTGCGAGAATACGGAATTGGGTGGGTCGATGAGCTGCAGGGAGTCACGGTGGTGCTCTAGGAGCACTGGATCGGGGTCCGGAGGCGGTGTGAGTGGCTGTCGACAGCGGCCAGGGGTGACGGCGGAGGTCCGGTGAGACGCGGGGTCGGAAACGAGAAATGGCAATAAAATTGTGGATGCAGGAGCAGAAGAGAGGGTGCATTGGGAGCTCAAGACGTGCTTTAAGTTAATAGAGAGGGCACAGTGGGCGAGAGACAGTGCTGGGGGTCGACGGCGCGCATGGTGGCCACGGACGGGGTTCGGGCAGGGGCGGGGGTAGCGTGGCGCGCGAAGAAGAAGATAGCGGGGAGAGCTAAGGCGGTGGCGGGCTGGGGAGCGACGCGTGGTTTTTGCCGGGAAACAGGAGGTGGCGCTGATCAGTTTGCGGCAACGGCGAGCGGCGGCGGGGGGCGGCTCGGGCAGATAGCCGGGCAGCGTGGCAAGGCGGGGAGAGGCCAGCGCGGCTCGGGGGAGCGGTGGAGTTGGGCTGATATGACACTCAGGTAATTAGAATTGTCACACACTAGATTTTAGTGTGGAATTGTGTGCAAAATGTGGAGAAAGTATGTTTAAAAATTTAAATGATAAGGAAAAAGGATTGTTTATATAATTATAAATTAATACAGGTCTTTTAGTGTTAAATGGGTAAGTATGGAAGGTAGAATTTAAATGTATGAGGGTTGTTTTGCAAAATTCAAAAACTTGCATTTAAATCGTAAACATAGGTGAAACTATACCTAGGATGTAAATGTAGTGTAGTTATTAACTCCAAATCCTTAGCTCTTCTGTAGATAAACCTTAAAGCAAAGTTGTAGATTTTGAAAAACCCTACACTTTTGCTTTTGGGCCCATCTTCATTTGAGCCCTGGTTTAAAAGTTACTTGAACATTACAGTGGAGTCCCTGTGTTTTTGGGATTTTGCTTTTCAGTCCTCCTTCGTCTACCTCCCTCCCACCTCCTCTGTTTCTTTGCCCGCGCGCCGCTGTCACACCCGATTTATAAGGACATAAATCGAGCAATCATATATGCGCCAGGATCCTACGGCTCGGGGCAATTGGGCGCGTGGGGTGGCCGCCGGAATCCGGTTTCCGCGGCGGCGCTTCGCCGGCGTTGGCCGATCTCGGCCGTCCGAACTTGGTTTTGGATGGGGTTTGGCCCGGGAGGTAGAGCACGACATGGCGAACTCACCTAGGCACTTAAGGCGGCTGATTAGGGTTTGGGTTGGGGCTCACCACGGCGGTGGCGGCACTGGTTCGCCGGCTTGCTATGACCTAGCGGTCCTGGCCCTAAATCGAGTGGGAAAACTGCCCTAGAAGCACCAGCACGGCAAGACAATCTTCCTAAAGGCATCGGGTCAGAACAAAAGCTAGCGGAAGGGAGCTTCCCCATGGCACGGCGGCGCCGCTTACACGGCAGCGAGGGGACCTCGCTCGCGGAGAGGAAAAGGGGAGGGAAAAAGGGCACCGCGTGTTCCTTACCACCCCTGGGAACTGCGACGACGGCTAGAGGTCGAGGATCGGTGGCGCCGATGTTGAATTGCGGCGGCGCAGGGGCTTGGGTCGACGGCAGCGCACTCTCGGCTCGAGCGATGGCGCAGCAGCACAGGGGCTCGGATGATGCCGGAGGTGCAGAGGCAGCTTAGGGTGACCACAAGGAGCGGCTGCAGCTAAGAAGGGGTTAGGGTGGCCTTGGCGTGCGGGTCGCCCGTACAACGGATTCCTCGCATCACGCAGGTTCGTTGCTGCTCGCCCAAATCGGAGCTCAGGGTGAGTTTCTAGAGGGGTCTAGGCGTGGGCAAGGCCGGCGTGCGGCTCAGGCTGGGTGCAGCGCGGGGGAGAGGGCCCAGGTGCAGGAGAGCGGACGGGGCGAAGCAGGTCAGCGAAGCAGAGGCGATGCGAGGAGGAAGGAGAAGAGGCTGACGAGCGGGCCCGGAGTGTCAGAGGAAAGAGAGGGGAGGCGCGGCTGTTGGCTTGGGCCGGGGGAAGCGCTCGGCCGAGGAGAGAGAGAGGGAGCGAAAAGAGAAGTCTGGCGCACGCGGGCCTTTGAGCCGGGGAAAGGAGAGGTGGCCAGGCCGTGCGTGGGCGGTTGAGGAGAGGGGAGAGCGGGCCGCGCGAGGGGGGGAATGGTGGGCCGCGGAAAAGGAGGCCACGCCCGAGGGGTCGAGGAGGGAAGTAGGCCGGGCTGGGCTGGATCTAGATTTGCTCTTTTATTTCCTTCCCTTTTCTTTTCTAATCCTTTTGAAACTCAAATCTATTTGAATTCAAATGAACTTTTGAATTCAAACCTTGTGCACTCACTCCTATAAAACATATGCACCAGCATGAATGCACAATCATGTTGACCCTAAATTAAATTTTTAATTACTTGTATACTTTAATTTGGTTAAATGCAAACTAAGCACAATAAATCCTGAGAAAATTACTGGAGCCAACTTAACTTCATTATAAATCCCGGAAATTTACATTAGGGTGTTACAGCCGCTGCCGCTCTGCCGGCCATGTGCTACGCCCTCGCCGTCCCCGCGCTGCTCTAGGCCGAGCCACGTGTGACATTCAGGTAATTAGAAAATAGGGACACTAGGTTTTGGTACTATACATGTATGCTTATTTGTATGCTGGCTATGGAATATGTGGGTAGTACATAAGGCTAGGGGTATATTTGTAATTTCTATAAAATATAGGCTCTTATGTGTTATTTGGGTTGAATAGAAGGTAGCACTAGAACCTAGGAGAAAAATCATGTTATGTGTTTAATTTTTATCTTTATAGTGAGAAAAGTGAGAAAGGGAGGTTAAATCTTAAGAACAATGGGTTTATGGTAGAAAGGTAGGGACCTATGTGTAATTAGAACAATAACTATAGGGCTTTTATGTAAAGTAAATGATGTATAAAAGTAACTTTTGTGTTTACTTGAGGACTAATGTGTAAGAATGCAAGTCATCATGACCTCCTTAAAATTTTTGCAAATATGTTCAAAATTTGATCAAATTTACCTTGGTAAGGACCAAGGTAATTCAAATTTTACTTCTATTCGAAATCTATCTTGTAAATCTGCAAACTTTGAGCTTTGGAACTTGCGCCCTAAAGTGTTTTTGTAGAGTTTGAAAAACTCTACAACTTTGTTTTTGGGCACTTTTTCATTTGAGCTTTGGATCAGCGGGGATTTTTGCTTTACAGTGAGGCCCTTGGATCTTTTTAGTTTTACATATGAACCCTTAGACGTTTCTTCCCTCTCTTCTTCTTCCGCTGAGCCTCTCTACTCCCCTGCTTTGCTCCTGCCGCCGCTGCAATGCCTTCCCCGGCCGCCGCCGTGCAGAGCGCCGCCATCCACCTCCTGCTCCTTCTCCATCCACGTGTCATCCTCTCCTCGAGCCCGGCTGTGTCTTCTGCCCCGCTGTCCTACTCCGAGCGCGCCACGGCTTCTCCGAGCGCCCGCTGGCCGCCACCTCGCCGCCGCAGCAAATTCCACATGAGCTCGCCTTATCTCTCCTCCCCTTCTGCTCAGCAGCATCAGCAACTCACACCCACTCCAATTGCACCGCTAATTTCCTTGCCATACCCACTCCGAGCTCCCTTCGCCTCCGCCGCCCAACTCCTTCCTCCGGTGGACTCCGGGTCACCGTGGGCAGCCGCATCCAGGCCGCCATTGCCCTCACCGACCCCTCCGGAAGCTTTCCCGGTCCTTGCTTGTACTTCCTAACCCCCAGCTGCCTCCCAACCCCGGCTAAGGAACCCCTCCCGACCAGCGCCGCCCGCCGCCGCCTCCTGCCCGCCGTGGGCCGGTCACCTCGGTCACACCCGCACCACCAAGACCCCACGGCTGGATTCCCTGTGACTAGTGAAGCTCTCCGGCCTACCCCACGCCACCTCCGACCACTGGACCGCCGCTCCCACCACCCACCTCCACCGCCGGCCGCCTGCCTCTGCTGTGCCGTCACTACCAGCCACCCCGCACGAATTCCAAGCAACCCTAGGTGCGCAAAAGGTCACTGGTGCTTCCCCACCCCTCCAATCCCGCCGCCGGTGATCGCTGTCACCGGTACACGCCGGTCAAACCCCACCACCTCTATTTTGAACCGGCAAGGATCTCAGGTTAGAAGGAGCAAAAGCCCAAGGGGCTTTTTGCAAGCTATAAGACTCAGGGAAATAGTGATGCTAAGGACCTCTGTGTAAACAAGTTTGTTATTTCATGTGAGAAGTGCTGCTGACTTGTAAAATCAATAGAAAAGTGTAGAAAAATCCAAAAATTGTAAAATTAGTTTTGTTGGAAACTAGATTTCAAACCCCACAACTTTTGTTAATGAAGTTTGATATGAAACTAAATACTTGTGCACCTATTTTAAATCTAAGGTTAAAAGGTATTTGATATACAACTTCTACATTTTAATTTTGTTTCTCATGATTTTTGGCATATAAATTCTATGAGCTATGTGTAACCTTGTGTTAAAATTTCAAACTTAGATTTATTTTATAACTTAACTTCTTTTGAATTTAGACAATTCAAATTTGAAAAGCTTTAAAATTAGCTAAGCATGTCCTTTAAACCTAATTAGTTAAGATCTTTGTATCATGCTCCAATGCGTTAATATTTAATGCATAATTAAATTTCCGAAACTTTATGATCCTGTAACTTAAAGTTTTGAGTTTAAATTTGGAATTCGAATTCAAATTTAAATGTTCTAGTTCCTGTTTGCAGTAAATTCAGTAATACTCTCATGACTCCTTTATAAATGGTGATTCAAACCTAAACCCTTTTTATTTCATGAACCCTTGTGTGTTGACTTGGTGAATTGCAACTTTTGTAATATAAGATCTTAAATTTAAATCTCATCTTACTTAATTAATTGCGTCTCATATAGAATCAACGACACTTGACGACGGAGATTACGAATTGGTCTTAGGACAAGACCAAGGGTTTTCTGAAGATCCTACCCAAACCGTCGAGGAACTAATTGAAGCCCCGAACGAAAGTTCGGAAGCCTCTGACACTCCTGCCCCTAATCCCACTCAAGAAGGCAAGCCCCGGACATATCCCACTACTTTATTTACACTGCAACCTATGTCTATTTATATTATATCTTGCATTAAGTCTAGGAGTTGTAATGAAACCCTAGATGCATGAATCTTAGGAACCAATGTATTGAACCCGAGTCCTCATCGCATAGATGCTCTGCTAAATAGGACCGGTAAAAGTCGGGCGATTTTCTGTCACTCGCGCAATATAGGAGTTGCTTGTTTACAATTTTGCAACCACTATAAGGATAATGGACAGGGTCATGTGCTGTATCATGACCTGGAGATTTACCCTGTCTGTTTTGTCAAAAGTGGTTAAGGTCGAAATGTGTGGTAGTGGTGGCTAAGCGTTTGAATGTACTAGCCACATGCCGCGAAATATGGTAAGCGGTAAGCCTAGTACCCGAATGGCCCGGTAAATGGACTTGTCTCCACCACTCGACTTTTATTTTATGTTTACACGCACCGACGTGTGGGAGTACATTCTGCATGGCAGACAGGAATACGGGTTTTGTAGTCGCGCTACAGACGTAAGTCCTGCACAATTGGTGTGCGTACGGTCCTGCAGTCGCTTGTGGTGGCCCTGATCCATAACCCGGAATATGAGGGAAACGGTTGCTTCGGAACGATCTTTTATGTTCCAAGCGTGAGTGTTAGGTTTACCTTGCAAGGTTAAATTCGATTCGGAATCGTCCGCCTCTCACGAGGATTGAGACTGCTTGTCCCTTTTGCCACATCGAGTAAAAAGAGTAATGTTCAATGGAATAATTTTGATGGATGAAAGTATCTACCTTGCTTGCTTAGTATAAGTGCTTACCTAGAGGACCAATCAAACTAGAATCTGAAAGTAAGTTATACTCTTAGTTGCTTTTCCGCTACAAATAACCCAGAACCCTTGCAATACCTTCATGAGTCTAGTTACGGGCTAAAGTATACCCAAACTCGGGTAAGTCTTGCTGAGTATTAGAATGCTCAGCCTTGCTAGTATCTGTTTCAGGTATAACTTTCAAAAACTTCATGGACAACCCTGCATGGCCAACTTCTGTTCCTTTTGGCTGGTCCGTGGAATGGGACCCGTCCCCGGCTAGCAGTGACCCTCCGGAGTGACACCAGGCCTTGGGCTAAGCATGGTGTCCACCTTCGCGACGTGTGTAGTCGCGTAATCTTTTCTTTCCGCTGTGAGTTTGGACAAGCTGTTCCGCTTGTCAGTTTGAACACTGTTTGTATAATTTTACTTATATTTGAACCCGGTTTGTAATAATATTTGAATGACTGTAAATTAAAAGTTGATGAGCTATTCTGTGTTTGTAAACTCGCCTTCGTGCGAGGTAAACCTGCTTCGATCCTGTTGAACTGTGGTTGAATCAGGCGGAGACCCGACAGACCAATGGATTGTTCCATTTGAAGTGCGTTGAATTAATGCCAGCTGTATAGCGATCATTAGCGCACTTGAGCCGGAATAATTAATGCCGGAGTGACACCAGGCCTTGGGCTAAGCATGGTGTCCACCTTCGCGACGTGTGTAGTCGCGTAATCTTTTCTTTCCGCTGTGAGTTTGGACAAGCTGTTCCGCTTGTCAGTTTGAACACTGTTTGTATAATTTTACTTATATTTGAACCCGGTTTGTAATAATATTTGAATGACTGTAAATTAAAAGTTGATGAGCTATTCTGTGTTTGTAAACTCGCCTTCGTGCGAGGTAAACCTGCTTCGATCCTGTTGAGCTGTGGTTGAATCAGGCGGAGACCCGACAGACCAATGGATTGTTCCGTTTGAAGTGCGTTGAATTAATGCCAGCTGTATAGCGATCATTAGCGCACTTGAGCCGGAATAATTCAGGCGGTTCTGCCACAGCTGGTATCAGAGCTGTAGGTTTACTATTACATCTGGAGAAGCTCTTAAAAGGTGTTTTCGGTATAAAAAAATTGCCAACAAATGAGTTTACAAAGTACGTTGGATCCGTTAAGGCTGATGTTTAGGACGTAAAGCCCTAGGGACTTATATGGGGAACATCAGGTGGTTATTATTATCTATATATGTATAGGTAGTTCTGACTTGCAGCACTACTTTCTGTCAAAATTTAAATTCCTGTACAATTCAACTTTACATTCTGTTACGACACCTACGATCATGAGGTAAGGAGGTAAGGATCCTCAGCTAACTGGGGAGTTAGCCTTCCCGTCGGTGATGCGAACCGAACGCTGTTTCTCAAGCAGTGGCTTACTTGAGATGCTGCCAATATACCAACTTAGGTTGATTATATTGGGAGTATATGTTTCGGCGCAGGGTATGGCGATCGCTGTTCATACCCCCGCATTTTGCGGTACCCCCGTGAATACGTTGTTTCGATAACGTATGTTAACGTTGTCTGTACGACGATAATTGTACAGATGCTGTTTCTATAGTGAACAGTATTGTCTGGGGACGCTTTCATGTTGTGCTGCCATGAAAGGTTCATGATATATATATATCTGTGTTCTTCTGCAGGTACACTAACCACGATTAAGAGGTTAGGACGAATAGGATTTATTGATTAGTTATATAGGGAGAGATGTATGGGTATGCCACCGGAATTAACCACGTAAGTCCGAGGATACTCGGCAGTTGTTTTGGTTGTGAGTGTGGCAGAACCAACCTGAATTATACCGGCTCAAGTACGCGAGTCCTCAACGAAGGGCTACCTCGCACTTCAAACGGTATAAAACTATTGGTCTGTCGGGTAACGTCCCGATGAACCACCGAACGCAGGATCCAACAAGGTACCTCACACGAAGGTGAGTCCAGAGATACAATGCCAAAATAATTTACACCACAGGCAGTTATATCATAAAAATATACAAAATAACATTTGTTCTCACTGAGGAGAATTTATTACAACCCAAGTTCAAGATTCTGATTAAAGCAGCGGAGTTTGAAAAGCGTAGTGAATATACACGACGTCATTACAGATACTATGCTAGCCCTGGCATAATATTATTCGGCGGAGTTGGTGTTGGCCGGGGACGAATCGCATTCCACGGACCAACCATCAGGCAAAGGGTAAGGCCATGGTGTAATGAATGCGGGCTCCTCAGAAGAATTACCTGAAGTAAATAAATGAAAGCAAGGCTGAGTATACTAATACTCAGCAAGACTTACCCGGAATTGGGTATATCTTAGCCCATAACTAGACTCATGCTGGCCTTTAGCTTTGGTAGGGTTTTCAGCTGAAAAGCAACAAAGAGTAGATCCTTATTTTCAATTTTTAGCTTTCAGGTTCTAGTTGAATTAACCATTCTAGGTAAGCACCTATAACTACTCAAGCATGGTAGAATCTTTACTCAAACATCATCTTTAATAATCACATGATTACTCTTGTTACTCTATGTGATAAAGGGGATAAGCAGTCTCATACATCGTGAGAGGCGGACGATTCTGAATCGAGATTCAACCCTTGCAAGGTAAACCTAACACACACGCTTGGAACACCACAGGGTTGTTCCGAAGCAACCATTTGCCTTTCATTCCGACTCGTGGATCAGATCCACCACAAGCGACTGCAGGTCATACGCACTACAAAAGTGCAGGACGTACGTCTGTAGCGCGACTACAAAACCCGTACTCCTGGTTGCCCAGCAACACATATGCCTACACGTCGAACAGAGTAACCAAAAGAAGCAAATACATGTGGTGGGAGGTATGTCCACTCCTCGGGCCGATCGGTTACTAGGCTTACCGCTTACCATATTTCACGGCATGTGGCTAGTACTTTCAAACGCTTAGCCACCGCTACCACACACTGCGACCTTAACAAAATTCATCAACACAGACGGGGTATCATCTTGACCATGATACCTCACAAAATTCCCGTCCGGCATCCTTATAGTGATAACAGGAATGTAAGTCATTACAATTCCTAAGTCGCGCGAGTGACAGGAAATCACTCGACTTCTACCGGTCCTATAAGCAGAGCAGCTAGTCGGACTCAGTTCTAGTGTTCAGTACATTGGTTTCTAGAATAATGCAACTAGGTTTTCAAACAACTCCTACGAACCTAATGCATAAAGAGATACATATAAAAGTAATATAAGTTGCAGTGTAATAAGGTAGGGGTTATGTCCGGGGCTTGCCTTCGCTAGCAGAGTTGGGGTTAGTCAAACTAGTTTCTTCCGAACCTTGGTTCGGGGCTTCAGAGAAATCCGTAACAAAAGTCCCGGGGTCTTCCAAACAAATTTCTTCTTGTTCTGGGATCAGTTGATAATCCCCGTCAGCGAGAGTGGTCGAGTCTACATGATATGCAAATTACACGTTATAGAATGCCTTTACCTTTAGTTTACTTCCCGATAAAGTTGCAATCCAATATAAATAACCTTTTATTTGGATATATTTCCTAATTACTTTGTACTGGGCAGTCATTTATTGAGCACTAATAAATTTACTTAAATTCATTAAACAATACATTGAGTTAGGTTAAGTGTTCAATTAGTAGTATGGAGCAGCAAGTGGTGTGGTTCCCATTAACAATTATATTAAAAGCTCTACATATTATCCTCTCAAGTGATATGATTTTTAAGTTACCATCACCTTCAAAATCAAATATATAATATACAATTTAATTAACATCTAATTCATGGTTGAAAATTTGATAATATGTTGCACTAATACTAAACAGAACAGTAATATATTTTTCATGATTTGTGAATATATGAAAGTGTGTGTATTAATTATACTACACATTATTTCTAACAAAATTTATACAACAAGAAAATATTATTGGAGTACAATATTAATTATTTTTCTTTAATTCTACATGTTAAAAGAAAATTATTGGCACTGGTTTTACTAATTTATCATTTTTCTATGAATTACTATGTAATTCTTAAGCCTACAAGCAATCAACTTTGACATTTAAATTAAGTCATTAATCATTCAAAAACTGAAGTCGACCCTTAAAACAAAGTTATAGATCTTTGTCTAAAGATTCCAACAAAATTTAGTTTACCATTTTATGATTTTTCCTTAAAGAGATATGGTATTTCTAAGTTAACAGCAAAAATTACATAAGGAGGTCCTTGGCTACTATTCCACTGAGTCTAGGGCTTTGCAAGAAACCCCCTGGGTTTCTTTTCCTTCTAACCCGAGGTCCCTGGGCTGGGAACCGAGCAGAGCAGAACAGTGACGGCCGTGTTCCGGCGACGGTGGTCGCCGGCGGCGAGGTCCAAGGGCAGGAATCGGGTCAGGGGCTTACTGCGGTCGTGTTGAGCTACGTGTCGTGGACGAGGACGGCCGGAACAGTGAAGTTCGACTTGAGCCCGAGGTGACGGCGGAGGGGTCAACGGCAACGAGGGTGCTCCGGCGATGAACGTCGGCCAACAACCTGCGCACGAGAACCAGTGAGCCGTGGGAAACGTGCACGTGTCATCAATTGGATGAATTCATGCTGGATCGAGGGAGTTCGACGGAGACCGAGGCGGCGGCGGCGAGGGAGATCGCCGGCGAGCGTCGGGAAGGCGCTGTGGTGCACCAGAGGGTCAATGGATGGGTCGGACAGCTTCAGGAGGATGATGTGGTTCTGTTAAGGGTGATGTGGTGGCTCGGGAGTACCTGCAACGGGCTGCCCACGGTGAGGCCGAGGGCGGCGGCGGATGGCGATCGTCGGCGACGAGGTTTCAACAGAAATTGAAGGACCACAAGTGGTCGGGGAGCACCAGTGGACTACGGGTAAGCTTGTGCAAGTGCTGGCTGGGGCGGAGGTGGTCCGATGTGGGCTGTCCACGGGCGGTTGGTGCACGGCCGGAGAGGAACGGGACGACGGCGAGGAAATGCCGTTCGGTTTCTGGAAATTGGACACTGGGAGTAGCAGCTCAGCGTGTGGGTGTGGATGTAGTACTGCTGCGCGCGAGAGAGAGGGAGTTAAGGCACTGCAGCGAGCTGGCCACGGCGGCGAGGAGGTGGCGGCCGGAGACGGCTCGGGGATGGCGTGGCGCGCGCGCGTGTGGCCAAGAAAGGAGAGGGAAGCGGTCGGAACGGAGGGAAAAGGACGCGTGGAGGTGTGCTGCAGCTGGAGGTGGCGCTCGGGGCGCGGGATCGACGGCGAGCGGCAGTGGCAGGAGCGGCGCAGAGAGGGAAGCGGCGCTTGCCAGAGGAAGACGAAGCAGGGGGTGTCAGGAGGACTAATTCGTAAATTCCAAAGAGTTCAGGGACCCCACTGTAATCTAAAATTTTCCTACTGCTACAAAGGTCAAATGGAAAAGTGCTCAACATGAAAGTTGTAGAGAATTTCAAACTCTATAAGATTGCTTTAAGGTTCGAGTTCAAAATCTCAAAGAATATAGTTTTATTTTAAATTTTAGAGCGTCATTCAATTTATAAACTTTGTCTTGTAATTCAAACCAATTGCTTTAATGCTTAGGGTCTTTTTGCGAGTTTTCCTGCAGTAATCATGACTAGTTTATTTTGCACTTTAGTCCTTAGGTAAAACTAAGTTTTACTTTTATCTTTTTACCATTTCACATATAAGTCCTTATATGTTTGTATAATTACATAAAGGTCCTTAATTTCATATTAAGCCTATTTCCCTTAGTGTTTATTTATCCTTTGCTCTTTTCTTTTCTATAACCATCTGAAATTTGACACTTAGGATCATTTCCACATACTTGCACAGGAAAATTTATAAGACTTGAAATTTACAAATGTACCCTTATTGCCTTGTACACTCGTATACACTATATCCTGCTTACATATTCTACACCTAAACTTAGTATCTATTTGATTACTACCTGGATATCACAGCCTTCCCCCCTTAAAAAGAATCTCGTCCCGAGATTCCGAAGCTGAACAGAATTGGATCATTAGATTTGGGGATTGGTTTGAAGAAAGTCTGGAAAATTCTGTTGAAGATAAGACTCAGTTTCCCAAGTCGCTTCTTCTTCGGTGTGATGATCCCATAGGATTTTGTACATCTTAACTGCCCTTCTTCTGGTGAATCTTTCCTTAGTGTCCAGAATTCGAAGAGGTTGTTCGATGTACGACAAATCAGGTTCTATCTCAAGGGTACTTGTCTCAATGATTTCTGTGGGTACTTTGACACACTTCTTAAGTTGAGAGATGTGAAAGACATTGTGAATAGCTGCCCATTGAGATGGAAGACGAAGTTTGTAAGCCACTGGGCCACAATCATCAAGAATTTCAAAGGGTCCGACATACCGAGGTGCTAGCTTTCCTTTTATGCCAAAGCGTTGGACGCCTTTGGTAGGTGATACTCGGAGATAGACAAAATCTCCTATCTGGAATTGCAGAGGTTTCCTCCTCTTATCTGCATAACTCTTTTGTCTGGATTGAGCGGTTTTAAGATTAGATTGAATAACCTTAACCTTATCTTCGGCTTCAATGACTAGATCTGGTCCGAAGATTTTGCGTTCACCAGTCTCAGACCAACTCAAAGGAGTTCTACATCTGCGACCATATAACGCTTCGAAAGGAGCCATTTGAAGACTAGCTTGGTAACTGTTGTTGTAAGCAAATTCAGCTAGACCAAGACACTTGTCCCAACTTGTACCATAATGAATAATACAAGCTCGGAGCATGTCTTCAAGAATTTGGTTAACTCGCTCAGTCTGCCCATCAGTTTGGGGGTGATATGCAGAACTTCGAATCAATTTGGTCCCTAGAGCTGATTGCAGTTGCTCCCAGAACCGTGCAATAAATTGGGGCCCACGATCAGATATGATAGTTTTCGGAACCCCATGCAATCGAACGATTTGTTCCAGATAGACTTCGGCATACTTCTTAGCAGAGTAAGTGGTATGCACCGGAAGAAAATGAGCTGTTTTTGTAAGTCTATCGATGATTACCCATATGGAGTCATATTTTTGAGGTGTGTTGGGAAGACCGACAATGAAATCCATACTAATGTCTTCCCATTTCCATGACGGAATGGGTAATGGCTGAAGTGTACCAGAAGCCTTGAGATGACTGGCTTTGACTCTCTGGCATGTATCGCACTCAGACACATATTTGGCAATTTCTCTCTTCATTCTGGTCCACCAAAAATGTTGCCGAAGATCATGATACATCTTGGTGCTACCAGGATGAATAGAGAATTTGGACAAATGTGCTTCGTCGAGAATTTGTTTACGAAGTTGATGATTCTTAGGCACAACAAGTCGATCGTTGAACCATAGGACTCCTTGACGATCAGTGTGAAAACACCGATATTTAGCTTCTCCTTGGGATAGCTTGGATTTGATAATCTTGACACCCTCATCATGGAGTTGAGACATGATGATTTTATCTTAGAGAGTTGATTCAATAGATAACAGATCCAAACTACCTTGAGAAATGATCTCTAAATTGAGTTTTCTCATCTGATGGCAAAGAGTGTCACTGAAAGTTGATATGGATAAACAATGACAGTGTGCTTTGCGGCTAAGTGCATCCGCAACCACATTAGCTTTGCCCGGATGATAGTGTACCTCAAGGTCATAATCTTTGATCAACTCTAGCCAACGCCTTTGCCTCATATTTAGATCAGCTTGAGTGAAAATATACTTGAGGCTCTTATGGTCTGTGTAAATGTTACACTTAGCGCCCATAAGATGATGTCTCCAGATCTTGAGAGCATGAATAACTGCTGCCAATTCAAGATCATGTGTTGGATAATTTTTCTCATGAGTCCGGAGTGCTCGGGATGCATAAGCAATAACCCGGTTGTTTTGCATAAGAACGCAACCAAGGCCAATTCCGGAAGCGTCACAGTAGACATCAAAAGGCTGGTTACTATCTGGCTGAGCTAGTACTGGAGCAGTCGTCAGAAGTTTTCTTAAAGTGTGAAATGCTTGCTCACACTTATCATCCCAACGGAACTTAACTTCTTTCTTGAGTAGCTCAGTCATGGGTTTAGCTATCTTGGAGAAGTCCGGAATGAATCGGCGATAATATCCTGCCAATCCAAGGAAACTTCGTATTTGATGGACTGAAGTGGGAGGATTCCAGTCCATAACTTCTTGAACTTTGATTGGATCAACCGATATGCCTTGACTAGAAATAGTATGTCCCAAAAATTTCACACTATCTAGCCAGAATTCACATTTGGAAAATTTAGCATAAAGGCGATGATCCCGTAATCGTTGAAGAACGACACGCAAATGATTAGCATGGTCTTCTTTGGTTCTGGAGTATATCAGAATGTCATCGATGAAGACCACGACGAATTTATCAAGCTCCGGCATAAATACAGAATTCATGAGATACATGAAATACGCCGGTGCATTAGTAAGTCCAAACGACATAACCAGATATTCATAAAGTCCATATCTGGTTGAGAAGGCCGTTTTTGGAATGTCACTAGGCCTGATCTTGATTTGATGATAACCAGAGCGTAAATCAATCTTAGAAAAGACTCTTGCTCCAGCTAGTTGATCAAACAAGATATCAATGCGGGGAAGAGGATACTTATTTTTAATGGTAACCGCATTGAGTGGACGGTAGTCAACACATAGTCTAAGACTATCATCTTTCTTCTTGACAAAGAGAGCAGAACAACCCCAAGGTGAAGCACTGGGGCGTATATAACCCTTATCAAGAAGATCTTGGAGCTGGACTTTCAGTTCTGCCAATTCGTTTGGAGGCATACGATACGGCCTTTTTGAAATTGGAGCAGTGCCTGGTTGAAGTTCAATGATGAATTCGATGTCTCGATCTGGTGGCATTCCAGGCAGATCGTCGGGAAAGACATCGGGGTATTCACATACTATAGGAATATCCTTGACTCTGATATCGGTGATAGCATAAGTACAAGGATACAGACATTCTGGCTGAGGCAAATAAAGAGTAACGGCCCCACGATGTGGTGAATCAACTTCGATAACTCGGGATGATATGTCCAACTGTACTCGATGTTCTGTCATCCAGTTTGTCCCCAGTATAACATCGATACCCTCCAAACTTAATAAAACTAAATCAGTTTTAATCTCTTTACTACCCAGTTGAATTGGCACACTTTTAACTATTTGGTTAGAAGTAATATTTCTGCCAGGGGTAGAAATCATATATGACCCCTGGATAGGACAAGAATCAAGTCCTAGTCGGGTTCCACAGTTGTTACTAATAAAGCTATGTGTTGCTCCAGAATCAAATAAAGTAACAACTGGTTGGTGGTGAATAGAAAATGTACCCGACATGACAGGAGCTCCATCTGGAAGTTCTGCAAGAGTGGTGAAGTTAACCCGTCCTTGACGAACTTGCATCACCGACTTCTTGCCCTTATTCTGGTTTCCCTGGGTGGAGCTCTGCCCTTGATTGGATTTCTTAGGCCGCGGGCAATCTCGGATGAGATGATCCGCACTTCCGCAATTGTAGCAGCGATAGTTGTTGCCCTTCAGTGGCACTTGCGGAAGATTTGGCCGTTGGCCAGATTGTTGTACTTGTTGCGGGGGCACAGGAGGTCTGAACCTTCCTTGCTGCTGAGGCGGCCTAAAAACCAATCTTCCCGTAGGGGCATTGCGTTGTGGTGCTCTGGGCGGCGTATTGGGAACAACCCGATACCTCGGTGGTTGCGCACTCGAGGATCCACCAGAGTTCTTCCGCTTCTTCTCGGCAGAATGTGCCACAATGCAGTCTTCTTGAGTTAAGGCCATGTTAACCAACTCACTGAAAGTATTTGCCTTAACAAGGTTCAGGCGTTCCTTGAGTTTGGTGTTCAGGCCTCGACGGAAGCGGTCTTGTTTCTTGGTATCATTATCTACATGATACCCTGCATACTGGCACAGATGATTGAAATTCTGTGCGTACTGTAAAACTGTATTGGCACCTTGGGTAAGAGCTAGGAACTCATTAAGTTTTCGCTCCAACAGTCCTGCGGGAATATAGTGCGCTCTGAAAGCGACCCGGAATTCATCCCATGTGATGACATGCCCTGCAGGTTGCATGGCATAAAAATTGTCCCACCAGATTCTAGCAGCCCCACGAAGTTGTTGAGCAGCAAAGGAAGCCTTGCTAGAATCCGCACAAGGTATGGTCAGGAGAGCGAACTTCGATTCAATAATGTGGAGCCAAGCATCGGCATCCAATGGTTCCTCGGCCTTACTGAAGAAAGGCGGTTGAGTACTGAGGAAATCCTGGTAACTAGCCACAGGAGAATTACGATCATCCCGGCCTCCTCGGAATTGTTGCTGTTGATTCAGTTGGGCTTGAACCAACATATTAAGTAATTCCGTTTGCCGAGCCATGACTTCGGCAAGGTTGGGAGGAGGTGGTGGGGGTTGCTGAGAACCACTGGCTTGATCAGCCCTGAAACCCTCCGGGGTTCCTCGTGTAGCTCCAACCATCTGAAATAAAGGAGATGTCCATTATTAACCATATATCCTTACTCCCAATTCCAGAAGACATAAACAATGCATATATTCCGCACAATCATCTCATCTCAGAATTAAAGATAATGAACAAGATGATGAAACCGGAAATTATATTACATTGCTAACTCAGATAGCTCTCATATTGCATGTCGAAAGTTTACTACATAGGCCATCTATGTTACATCAAATGGCGTGAAGTTTGACTACTTAAACTATTACATTCCCTTAGATTACATCTCGAAAGTTGACGATTTTACTAAAAATCGTCGAAATTTCCTACAGAAGACTGACTGCCAGAAAGAGAATGATGGGGACTAAGAACAGGATCCCCATGCTCAGAGTCAATCTCTGAAACACCCTCAATCTCTTCTGGATCTTCTTCTTCTTCTTCAGGTACTATGGGTATAGCGGGAAGTATCGGTTGCTGCTGCAATTCCTCAATGTGAGCCTGGGCATCATCAGCCACCAGTATCAGATCATGAATTTGTGCCTGTAGGAACTCAATAACAGTGTCACGCTGAGTGATAATATGATCACTCTCATTGATCTGATCTTCACGATGGAGGATTGTCTCATCTCTTGCTGCAATAATTTCATCCTTCTGAGTCACCAAAGCTTGCAGTTCTTCTATCTGGGTCACTTGGTGATCAGCATTCCGATAGTGGCTTTGAGCCACACCAGTTATCTGACTTACCCCATGACGCAGTAGCATCTGGTAATGGTATTGCACATCCATAAACCTGGTAACAATACGGACGGTTTCTTCAGCCAGATCTCCTAGCAGATGACCATGATGGTCTGTCCGAAAATCCCAGTCCGAATTACCCGGGTCTATGGTAGGAAATAACCCAATAGGATATGCAGCAACTTCAATCGGATGTTGATTGCAGAAGAGTTTGATACCTTCTAAAGCAGCAGTTTCAAGAGTATCCACTAGACGATATCCAACCACTTCTACTTCTATGGGAGGCCATAAGGAGCGGAAAGGGTGTTGAGGAATTATCATCTTAACCCTGCAGCGGGAAACTCCTTCTTCAAGATACTCTACCCCATCATACATAGGAGGCTCTGTATAATGGAACATACTCAAGGATTCCCACAAAAGACGAGGAAATCCCTCCCAATGTAAACCATTGGTGTGAAAGTGCCCCTCCTGATCCCAAAAGGTATTAGCAGGAGCAGCCATCTGCGACAACAATGCAAATGGTAAGATATTTTTACCCTGTTGAGAAAATTTACAAGGTAAAATTGGATTAAGATAGCTGATTCTGATAACAGCAAAAGCTGGAAATCAGATGGATGCCTAAGATACCCAACTAAGATTCTTAATTACCCAACTAAGAAAAACCAACATGTTGCCCATTTTCTTTAACAAGCATTCAATTTAGTTGATTAATGGATTATGCATGCACGTACTAACCGATCTCACAAACAAAAATTAACTGCCAAGTAATCTTGGTCTTACGTGGTTAGTTACGGTGGCATAACATAAATACGTCTCTCACTATTAACTAGTCGATAAATCCTATCCGTCCTAGTTTCGGAATCGTGGTTAGTGTACCTGCAGAAAACCACAATGCATATATATCCAATGAACCTTTCATGCCAGCATGTCATGAAAGCGTCCCCATTCATTACTGCTCACTATAGAAACAGTATCTGTACAATTACCGCCGTACAGACAACGTTAACATACGTTATTGAATAACGTATTCACGGGGATACCGCAAAAATGCGGGGGTATGAACAGCGATCGCCATACCCTGCGCCGAACCATATACTCCCAATGTAGTCAACCGAGGTTGGTACATTGGCAGCATCTCAAGTAGGCCACTGCTTGAGAATCAGCGTTCGGTTCGCATCACCGACAGGAAGGCCAAGCTCCCTCAGTTGGCTGAGGATTCTTACCTTCTTACCTCCCGATCGAAGATGTCGTTACAGAAAGTAAGGTTGGGTTGTGCATAAATTTAAGTTTCAACAGAAAGGTAATGCTGGAAGTCAGAATTATATATATATATATTACAGCCACCTGTAATTCCCCTAATAACATTACCCTAGGGCTTACGTACTATACATAATCCTTAACGAACCAACGTAGTTCGCAAATACTTGATTAATGAAATTTTATACTAAAAATTACTTTTTAAGGCTAATTATATCTCCGGGGTACACTTGTTAGCTCTGATACCAGCTGTGGCAGAACCAACCTGAATTATACCGGCTCAAGTACGCGAGTCCTCAACGAAGGGCTACCTCGCACTTCAAACGGTATAAAACTATTGGTCTGTCGGGTAACGTCCCGATGAACCACCGAACGCAGGATCCAACAAGGTACCTCACACGAAGGTGAGTCCAGAGATACAATGCCAAAATAATTTACACCACAGGCAGTTATATCATAAAAATATACAAAATAACATTTGTTCTCACTGAGGAGAATTTATTACAACCCAAGTTCAAGATTCTGATTAAAGCAGCGGAGTTTGAAAAGCGTAGTGAATATACACGACGTCATTACAGATACTATGCTAGCCCTGGCATAATATTATTCGGCGGAGTTGGTGTTGGCCGGGGACGAATCCCATTCCACGGACCAACCATCAGGCAAAGGGTAAGGCCATGGTGTAATGAATGCGGGCTCCTCAGAAGAATTACCTGAAGTAAATAAATGAAAGCAAGGCTGAGTATACTAATACTCAGCAAGACTTACCCGGAATTGGGTATATCTTAGCCCATAACTAGACTCATGCTGGCCTTTAGCTTTGGTAGGGTTTTCAGCTGAAAAGCAACAAAGAGTAGATCCTTATTTTCAATTTTTAGCTTTCAGGTTCTAGTTGAATTAACCATTCTAGGTAAGCACCTATAACTACTCAAGCATGGTAGAATCTTTACTCAAACATCATCTTTAATAATCACATGATTACTCTTGTTACTCTATGTGATAAAGGGGATAAGCAGTCTCATACATCGTGAGAGGCGGACGATTCTGAATCGAGATTCAACCCTTGCAAGGTAAACCTAACACACACGCTTGGAACACCACAGGGTTGTTCCGAAGCAACCATTTGCCTTTCATTCCGACTCGTGGATCAGATCCACCACAAGCGACTGCAGGTCATACGCACTACAAAAGTGCAGGACGTACGTCTGTAGCGCGACTACAAAACCCGTACTCCTGGTTGCCCAGCAACACATATGCCTACACGTCGAACAGAGTAACCAAAAGAAGCAAATACATGTGGTGGGAGGTATGTCCACTCCTCGGGCCGATCGGTTACTAGGCTTACCGCTTACCATATTTCACGGCATGTGGCTAGTACTTTCAAACGCTTAGCCACCGCTACCACACACTGCGACCTTAACAAAATTCATCAACACAGACGGGGTATCATCTTGACCATGATACCTCACAAAATTCCCGTCCGGCATCCTTATAGTGATAACAGGAATGTAAGTCATTACAATTCCTAAGTCGCGCGAGTGACAGGAAATCACTCGACTTCTACCGGTCCTATAAGCAGAGCAGCTAGTCGGACTCAGTTCTAGTGTTCAGTACATTGGTTTCTAGAATAATGCAACTAGGTTTTCAAACAACTCCTACGAACCTAATGCATAAAGAGATACATATAAAAGTAATATAAGTTGCAGTGTAATAAGGTAGGGGTTATGTCCGGGGCTTGCCTTCGCTAGCAGAGTTGGGGTTAGTCAAACTAGTTTCTTCCGAACCTTGGTTCGGGGCTTCAGAGAAATCCGTAACAAAAGTCCCGGGGTCTTCCAAACAAATTTCTTCTTGTTCTGGGATCAGTTGATAATCCCCGTCAGCGAGAGTGGTCGAGTCTACATGATATGCAAATTACACGTTATAGAATGCCTTTACCTTTAGTTTACTTCCCGATAAAGTTGCAATCCAATATAAATAACCTTTTATTTGGATATATTTCCTAATTACTTTGTACTGGGCAGTCATTTATTGAGCACTAATAAATTTACTTAAATTCATTAAACAATACATTGAGTTAGGTTAAGTGTTCAATTAGTAGTATGGAGCAGCAAGTGGTGTGGTTCCCATTAACAATTATATTAAAAGCTCTACATATTATCCTCTCAAGTGATATGATTTTTAAGTTACCATCACCTTCAAAATCAAATATATAATATCCAATTTAATTAACATCTAATTCATGGTTGAAAATTTGATAATATGTTGCACTAATACTAAACAGAACAGTAATATATTTTTCATGATTTGTGAATATATGAAAGTGTGTGTATTAATTATACTACACATTATTTCTAACAAAATTTATACAACAAGAAAATATTATTGGAGTACAATATTAATTATTTTTCTTTAATTCTACATGTTAAAAGAAAATTATTGGCACTGGTTTTACTAATTTATCATTTTTCTATGAATTACTATGTAATTCTTAAGCCTACAAGCAATCAACTTTGACATTTAAATTAAGTCATTAATCATTCAAAAACTGAAGTCGACCCTTAAAACAAAGTTATAGATCTTTGTCTAAAGATTCCAACAAAATTTAGTTTACCATTTTATGATTTTTCCTTAAAGAGATATGGTATTTCTAAGTTAACAGCAAAAATTACATAAGGAGGTCCTTGGCTACTATTCCACTGAGTCTAGGGCTTTGCAAGAAACCCCCTGGGTTTCTTTTCCTTCTAACCCGAGGTCCCTGGGCTGGGAACCGAGCAGAGCAGAACAGTGACGGCCGTGTTCCGGCGACGGTGGTCGCCGGCGGCGAGGTCCAAGGGCAGGAATCGGGTCAGGGGCTTACTGCGGTCGTGTTGAGCTACGTGTCGTGGACGAGGACGGCCGGAACAGTGAAGTTCGACTTGAGCCCGAGGTGACGGCGGAGGGGTCAACGGCAACGAGGGTGCTCCGGCGATGAACGTCGGCCAACAACCTGCGCACGAGAACCAGTGAGCCGTGGGAAACGTGCACGTGTCATCAATTGGATGAATTCATGCTGGATCGAGGGAGTTCGACGGAGACCGAGGCGGCGGCGGCGAGGGAGATCGCCGGCGAGCGTCGGGAAGGCGCTGTGGTGCACCAGAGGGTCAATGGATGGGTCGGACAGCTTCAGGAGGATGATGTGGTTCTGTTAAGGGTGATGTGGTGGCTCGGGAGTACCTGCAACGGGCTGCCCACGGTGAGGCCGAGGGCGGCGGCGGATGGCGATCGTCGGCGACGAGGTTTCAACAGAAATTGAAGGACCACAAGTGGTCGGGGAGCACCAGTGGACTACGGGTAAGCTTGTGCAAGTGCTGGCTGGGGCGGAGGTGGTCCGATGTGGGCTGTCCACGGGCGGTTGGTGCACGGCCGGAGAGGAACGGGACGACGGCGAGGAAATGCCGTTCGGTTTCTGGAAATTGGACACTGGGAGTAGCAGCTCAGCGTGTGGGTGTGGATGTAGTACTGCTGCGCGCGAGAGAGAGGGAGTTAAGGCACTGCAGCGAGCTGGCCACGGCGGCGAGGAGGTGGCGGCCGGAGACGGCTCGGGGATGGCGTGGCGCGCGCGCGTGTGGCCAAGAAAGGAGAGGGAAGCGGTCGGAACGGAGGGAAAAGGACGCGTGGAGGTGTGCTGCAGCTGGAGGTGGCGCTCGGGGCGCGGGATCGACGGCGAGCGGCAGTGGCAGGAGCGGCGCAGAGAGGGAAGCGGCGCTTGCCAGAGGAAGACGAAGCAGGGGGTGTCAGGAGGACTAATTCGTAAATTCCAAAGAGTTCAGGGATCCCACTGTAATCTAAAATTTTCCTACTGCTACAAAGGTCAAATGGAAAAGTGCTCAACATGAAAGTTGTAGAGAATTTCAAACTCTATAAGATTGCTTTAAGGTTCGAGTTCAAAATCTCAAAGAATATAGTTTTATTTTAAATTTTAGAGCGTCATTCAATTTATAAACTTTGTCTTGTAATTCAAACCAATTGCTTTAATGCTTAGGGTCTTTTTGCGAGTTTTCCTGCAGTAATCATGACTAGTTTATTTTGCACTTTAGTCCTTAGGTAAAACTAAGTTTTACTTTTATCTTTTTACCATTTCACATATAAGTCCTTATATGTTTGTATAATTACATAAAGGTCCTTAATTTCATATTAAGCCTATTTCCCTTAGTGTTTATTTATCCTTTGCTCTTTTCTTTTCTATAACCATCTGAAATTTGACACTTAGGATCATTTCCACATACTTGCACAGGAAAATTTATAAGACTTGAAATTTACAAATGTACCCTTATTGCCTTGTACACTCGTATACACTATATCCTGCTTACATATTCTACACCTAAACTTAGTATCTATTTGATTACTACCTGGATATCACAGCGAGGACGAGTAGTATGTGCATGCATAATTCATCATGGGACAAACGAATGTAATGTTTGTTTAAATCCTGTTAAGGATAAATAGTGTGTTGTTCATCTTTAGAAGGAGTTGATAGGGATTCTCATGATAGATTTAAGTTGGGTATCTTAAGGTACTTTAGACATCCATCTGATTTCCAGCCTTTGCTGTTATCAGAATTGATTATCACGTTCTATTTATCTGGTACTTTCTCAAGCAAGGTAAAAGGTTTCACCATTTGCATTTCTGTTGCAAATGGCAGCACCTCCTAACATCTTTTGGGATCCGGCAGGGCATCTCCATACAAATGCCCTGCATTGGGAGGGTTTTCCTCGTTTGTTTTGGGAATCTCCGAGATTGACTCTGAGCACGGAGACCTTGTCATCAGTCCCCATCATTCCTCTTCGGGTAGTCAGTCATCAGTAGGCAACTTTGACGACTTTTAGTTGTGGTTGATTGGGTGGTAGTTTAGTTGTGACTAGTGTAAAAAAATGTGACATAGGTAGTGTGTAGTCTATCTAGATGTAGAGCCATTTGTTGTATATGTGGCATGTGCTTTTAGGCAAAGGTGGGTAGTGGTTTGAGTGTGTTGATGTAAGATGTAAGGATCACCAGTGTTTATATAGCAATCTAAATCTTGTGTTTTGTTATCCGGTTCAATGTCCTTGCATCTGTTATGAGTGGATTGAATGGAACGTATGAATTACATCTCCATCTGGTATTTGCGTATCGTCTGAAATTGGAGTAAGAATATGGTTGATAATGGATATCTCCTTTATTTCAGATGGTTGGAGCTACTCAAGGAACCCCGGAAGGATTCCGGGCAGGTCAGCCTGTTGGTTCTCAGCAACCGCCACCGCCACCTCCAAATTTGGCCGAGGTTATGGCCCGGCAAACGGAGCTCCTTAACCAACTTGTACAAGCTCAAATGGGCCACTTCCATCAACAACCCCGAGGCCGAGATGAACTCCTGTCAGCCAGTTATCAGGACTTCCTCAGCACTCAACCACCATTATTCCATAAGGCAGATGAGCCTTTGGATGCAGACGCTTGGCTTCGAACCATTGAGTCCAAGTTCGCCTTATTACCAGCTCCATGTTCAGAGGAGAATAAGGTGCTCTTTGCAGCCCAGCAACTCCGAGGCACTGCCCGTTTATGGTGGGATCAGTTTCATGCTATGCAACCTGCCGATCATGTCGTCATCTGGGATGAGTTTCGGACTGCGTTTCGAGAGCATCACATACCGGAAGGACTCATTGAGCGAAAGCTCAATGAATTTTTGAGTTTGACCCAAGGTACCCGCACCGTTACGCAGTATGCACAAGTCTTCAATCATTTGTGCTAGTATGCAGGATCTCATGCGGACACTGATGCCCGCAAACGTGATCGCTTTCGCCGAGGCCTAAACACCAAACTTAAAGAATGGCTGAATTTGGTAAAGGCCGACAATTTTAATGAGTTGGTCAACATGGCCATTACTCAAGAAGATTGTATTTCAGCCCACAGGGCAGAAAAGAAACGGAAAGCACCTACAGGGCCTGCAACTCCACAATCGTCAAAGTATCAGTTGGTTCCAAGTAACGCCCCTCGAGCCCCACCTCGAGGCAATTTGTCTGGCAGATGGGTAGCCCGACCTCCTCAACAATCACAATTCAACCGACCACCGACACCACAAATTCGACAGCAACCTCAACAAGGTTCGCGACCGAGATTTCCGCCAGCCACTACAGGAAACAACAACTATCGTTGTTTCAATTGCGGAAGCCCGTCCCACTTCATCAAGGACTGCCCTCAACCTAGGAAATCTTTCCAAGGGCAGACATCTAATCCGACAACAAGGGTAAGGGCAAAAGGCAAGTGGTGCAGGTTCGTCAAGGGAGGGTGAATCTTACCACACTCTCCGAACTTCCCGAGGGGACACCGATAATGACGGGTACATTTTCTATCAACTATCATCCCGTTACTGTTCTTTTTGATACCGGTGCCACCCATAGCTTTATCAGTACAAAGTTTGGAAATAAAATAGGCTTGGATATTTATCCTGTTAATGGAGTATATATGATAACAACTCCGGGTGGTAACATCTCCTCAAACCAAGTTTGTAGAAGTGTACCGATTCAAATGGGTAACAATCTGATGAAGACAGATTTACTATTACTAGACCTAAAAGGAATGGATATTCTTTTAGGAATGAATTGGATGACCCAACACCATGTGTCTTTAGATATCTCTTCTCGAACCGTGGAGATAAATTCGCAAGAAAACGAGCCTACCATTCTTTATCTTCCACAATCAGAACCCTTCAACTCTTGCACCTATGCTGCATCTGGGATTAAGCTAAAGGACATTCCAATCATCTGCGAATATCCATATGTCTTTCTGGATGATTTACCTGGAGTGCCCCCAGATAGAGATATCGAGTTTATCATAGAACTCCAACCTGGCACAGCCCCTATCTCTAAGAAATCCTATCGCACGCCTCCCAATGAGTTGGCAGAATTGAAAATCCAACTCCAGGACCTCTTAGACAAAGGTTTTATTCGTCCAAGTGCATCACCATGGGGTTGTCCAGCTTTGTTTGTGAAAAAGAAAGACAATAGCTTAAGACTGTGTGTTGATTATCGTCCTCTCAATGCGGTGACTATCAAAAATAAGTACCCCCCTACCCCGCATTGACATTCTTTTCGATCAACTAGCCGGAGCTAAGGTATTCTCTAAGATTGATCTTCGTTCCGGCTATCATCAAATTAAGATCCGGCCCAGTGATGTTCCAAAAACAGCTTTCTCCACCCGATATGGTTTATATGAGTATCTCGTCATGTCGTTTGGTCTCACTAATGCTCTAGCCTATTTCATGTACCTCATGAATTCTGTCTTCATGCAAGAGCTCGACAAATTTGTTGTGGTCTTCATTGATGACATCCTGATCTATTCCAAAACTCCAGAAGATCATGTCAAACATCTTCATGTTATCCTTCAACGATTAAGAGACCACCGTCTGTACGCCAAGTTCTCCAAGTGCGAATTTTGGTTGGATACAATAAAATTCCTGGGCCATACTATTTCTGGTGACAGAATATCCGTCGATCCCAGTAAAGTACAAGAAGTGATGGATTGGAAACCCCCAACCTCAGTCCATCAGATCCGTAGTTTTCTTGGTCTAGCAGGCTATTATCGTCGGTTCATCCCGGATTTCTCCAGAATATCCAAACCTATGACCGAACTACTGAAGAAAGGTGTTAAACTCTCTTGGGATCAACAATGCGACGTTGCATTCCATATTCTCAGAGATTGTCTTACTACTGCCCCAGTCTTGGCTCAACCCGATGTGTCAAAACCTTTTGACGTCTATTGCGATGCATCAGGAACTGGGCTTGGTTGTGTACTTATGCAAGACCATCGAGTGATTGCATATGCATCACGAGCACTCAGGGTTCATGAACAAAATTATCCCACTCATGACCTTGAACTAGCTGCTGTCATCCATGCCTTAAAAATTTGGAGACATCATCTCATGGGTGCAAAATGTCATATCTATACTGACCATAAAAGCCTCAAATATATCTTCACACAAGCAGATTTGAATATGAGGCAAAGACGCTGGCTAGAACTGATCAAGGATTATGATCTAGAAGTACATTATCATCCAGGCAAGGCCAATGTCGTTGCGGATACCCTCAGTCGCAAGGCACATTGTTCTTGCTTGTCTGTTGAGGCTTTCAATGAAACTCTTTATTGGGAAATGAGAAAGCTTAATCTAGAAATCATTCCCCAAGGTAGCTTGAACCATCTTTCAGTTGAGGCCACACTTAGGGATGACATTATTCTAGCTCAACAGCGCAGTAAAGGAGTTAGGATCATTAAGCAAGCAATGACACAAGGAGAAAAGAAATATAAATGTTTCCGAGTAGATCCCGAAGGAGTTTTATGGTTCAACGAACGTATTGTTGTACCTAAAGATCATAAACTCCGTAAACAAATAATGGAGGAAGCCCACCTATCTAAATTTTTTGTACATCCTGGGAGTACAAAGATGTACCAGGATCTGAAGCAGAATTTTTGGTGGACCCGTATGAGACGGGAAATCACCAAATATGTCTCAGAATGTGATATCTGCCAAAGGGTCAAAGCCAGTCATTTGAAAACTGCTGGTACCCTCCAACCTCTAACCATTCCCTCTTGGAAATGGGAAGATATCAGTATGGATTTTATTGTTGGTCTGCCTAATACTTCTCTGAAACATGACTCTATTTGGGTAATCGTGGATCGATTAACCAAAACTGCACACTTTCTTCCTGTGCATACTACGTATCTGGCCAAAAGATATGCCGAGATCTATTTGGATCAAATTGTTCGTCTTCATGGCATACCTAAAACAATCATTTCTGATCGTGGAACACTATTCATCGCGCGGTTCTGGGAGCAACTCCAGGATGCTCTTGGAACTAAGTTAATTCGAAGTTCCACGTATCACCCTCAGACAGATGGACAGACAGAAAGAGTAAATCAGATCTTGGAAGATATGCTCAGAGCCTGTGTTCTCCAATACGCCAAGAATTGGGATAAATGCTTGTCGTTGGCAGAATTCTCGTACAACAACAGCTATCAGACCAGTCTCAAGATGGCCCCATTCGAAGCATTGTACGATCGCCGTTGTAGAACTCCTCTAAGTTGGTCACAAACCGGCGAACGTAAGATTTTTGGACCAGACTTTGTCAATGAGGCAGAAGAGAAAGTAAGGATTATACAGGCGAATCTGAAGACAGCACAATCTCGACAGAAAAGCTACGCGGATATACGAAGAAGACCCTCACGATTTCAAGTCGGAGACTTCGTATATCTTCGAGTATCTCCTACCCGAGGTATTCAAAGATTCGGCGTAAAAGGGAAACTTGCTCCTTGATACATCGGACCCTTTGAAATCCTTGAAATCTGTGGACCCGTAGCTTATCGTCTTCAACTTCCTCTTCAACTAGTAGCCATCCATAACATCTTTCATGTATCTCAACTTCGGAAGTGTGCCAAAGTTCCTACTGAAATTATCGATCCTCAGGTTATCGAAATCGAAGCCGACTTAACCTATACAGAACATCCCCTCAGAGTGCTAGATACCAAAGAAAGGAGTACTAGAAGGGAAACCATTAGGATGTACAAGATTCAGTGGAACCATCACACAGAAGAAGAAGCAACATGGGAAACAGAGTCTTATCTTCAGCATAATTTCCCAGACTTCTTCCAAGCCAATCTCCGACATTCATCATCCAACTTCTTCTATCCTAGAATCTCGGGACGAGATTCTTTTTAGGGGGGAAGGCTGTGACATTCAGGTAATTAGAAAACAGGGACACTAGGTTTTGGTACTATACATGTATGCTTATTTGTATGCTGGCTATGGAATATGTGGGTAGTACATAAGGCTAGTGGTATATTTGTAATTTCTATAAAATATAGGCTCTTATGTGTTATTTGGGTTGAATAGAAGGTAGCACTAGAACCTAGGAGAAAAATCATGTTATGTGTTTAATTTTTATCTTTATAGTGAGAAAAGTGAGAAAGGGAGGTTAAATCTTAAGAACAATGGGTTTATGGTAGAAAGGTAGGGACCTATGTGTAATTAGAACAATAACTATAGGGCTTTTATGTAAAGTAAATGATGTATAAAAGTAACTTTTGTGTTTACTTGAGGACTAATGTGTAAGAATGCAAGTCATCATGACCTCCTTAAAATTTTTGCAAATATGTTCAAAATTTGATCAAATTTACCTTGGTAAGGACCAAGGTAATTCAAATTTTACTTCTATTCGAAATCTATCTTTTAAGGCTGCAAACTTTGAGCTTTGGAACTTGAGCCCTAAAGCATTTTTGTAGAGTTTGAAAAACTCTACAACTTTGTTTTTGGGCACTTTTTCATTTGAGCTTTGGATCAGCGGGGATTTTTGCTTTACAGTGAGGCCCTTGGATCTTTTTAGTTTTACATATGAACCCTTAGACGTTTCTTCCCTCTCTTCTTCTTCCGCTGAGCCTCTCTACTCCCCTGCTTTGCTCCTGCCGCCGCTGCAATGCCTTCCCCGGCCGCCGCCGTGCAGAGCGCCGCCATCCACCTCCCGCTCCTTCTGCATCCACGCGTCATCCTCTCCTCGAGCCCGGCTCTGTCTTCTGCCCCGCTGTCCTACTCCGAGCGCGCCACGGCTTCTCCGAGCGCCCGCTGGCCGCCACCTCGCCACCGCAGCAAATTCCACACGAGCTCGCCTTATCTCTCCTCCCCTTCTGCTCAGCAGCATCAGCAACTCACACCCACTCCAATTGCACCGCTAATTTCCTTGCCATACCCACTCCGAGCTCCCTTCGCCTCCGCCGCCGAACTCCTTCCTCCGGTGGACTCCGGGTCACCGTGGGCAGCCGCATCCAGGCCGCCATTGCCCTCACCGACCCCTCCGGAAGCTTTCCCGGTCCTTGCTTGTACTTCCTAACCCCCAGCTGCCTCCCAACCCCGGCTAAGGAACCCCTCCCGACCAGCGCCGCCCGCCGCCGCCTCCTGCCCGCCGTGGGCCGGTCACCTCGGTCACACCCGCACCACCAAGACCCCACGGCTGGATTCCCTGTGACCTAGTGAAACTCCCCGGCCTACCCCACGCCACCTCCGACCACTGGACCGCCGCTCCCACCACCCACCTCCACCGCCGGCCGCCTGCCTCTACCGTGCCGTCACTACCAGCCACCCCGCACGAATTCCAAGCAACCCTAGGTGCGCAAAGGGTCACTGGTGCTTCCCCACCCCTCCAATCCCGCCGCCGGTGATCGCCGTCACTGGTACACGCCAGTCAAACCCCACCACCTCTGTTTTGAACCGGCAAGGATCTCGGGTCAGAAGGAGCAAAAGCCCAGGGGGCTTTTTGCAAGCTATAAGACTGAGGGAAATAGTGATGCTAAGGACCTCTGTGTAAACAAGTTTGTTATTTCATGTGATAAGTGCTGCTGACTTGTAAAATCAATAGAAAAGTGTAGAAAAATCCAAAAATTGTAAAATTAGTTTTGTTGGAAACTAGATTTCAAACCCCACAACTTTTGTTTATGAAGTTTGATATGAAACTAAATACTTGTGCACCTATTTTAAATCTAAGGTTAAAAGGTATTTGATATACAACTTCTACATTTTAATTTTGTTTCTCATGATTTTTGGCATATAAATTCTATGAGCTATGTGTAACCTTGTGTTAAAATTTCAAACTTAGCTTTAGTTTACAACTTAACTTCTTTTGAATTTAGACAATTCAGATTTGAAAAGCTTTAAAATTGGCTAAGCATATCCTTTAAACTTAATTAGTTAAGATCTTTGTATCATGCTCCAATGCGTTAATATTTAATGCATAATTAAATTTCCAAAACTTTATGATCCTGTAACTTAAAGTTTTGAGTTTAAATTTGGAATTCGAATTCAAATTTAAATGTTCTAGTTCCTGTTTGCAGTAAATTCAGTAATACTCTCATGACTCCTTTATACATGGTGATTCAAACCTAAACCCTTTTTATTTCATGAACCCTTGTGTGTTGACTTGGTGAATTGCAAATTTTGTAATATAAGATCTTAAATTTGAATCTCATCTTACTTAATTAATTGCGTCTCATATAGAATCAACGACACTTAACGACGGAGATTACGAATTGGTCTTAGGACAAGACCAAGGGTTTTCTGAAGATCCAACCCAAATCGTCGAGGAACTAATTGAAGCCCCGAACCAAAGTTCGGAAGCCTCTGACACTCCTGCCCCTAATCCCACTCAAGAAGGCAAGCCCCGGACATATCCCACTACTTTATTTACATTGCAACCTATGTCTATTTATATTATATCTTGCATTACATCTACGAGTTGAAATGAAACCCTAGTTGCATAAGATCTTAGGAATCCAATGTATCGTGCCTGAGTCCTTATCGCTTAGATGCTCTGCTAAATAGGGCCAGTAAAAGTCGGGTGATTTCCTGTCACTTGCGCGATATAGGAGTTGCTTGTTTACAATTCTGCAACCACTATAAGGATGATGGACAGGGTCATGTGGTGTATCATGACCTGGAGGTTTACCCTGTCTATTTTGTCAAAAGTGGTTAAGGTCGAAATATGTGGTAGTGGTGGTTAAGCGTTTGAATGTACTAGCCACATGCCGCGAAATATGGTAAGCCGTAAGCCTAGTACCCGAATGGCCCGGCAAATGGACTTGTCTCCACCACTTGACTTTTATTTTATGTTTACACGCACTGACGTGTGGGAGTACGTTCTGCATGGCAGACAGGAATACAGGTTTTGTAGTCGCGCTACAGACGTATGTCCTGCACAATTGGTGTGCGTACGGTCCTGCAGTCGCTTGTGGTGGCTCTGATCCATAACCCGGAATATGAGGGAAACGGTTGCTTCGGAACGATCTTTGGATGTTCCAAGCGTGTGTGTTAGGTTTACCTTGCAAGGTTAAATTTGATTCGGAATCGTCCGCCTCTCACGAGGATTGAGACTGGTTGTCCCTTTTGCCACATCGAGTAAAAAGAGTAATGTTCAATGGAATAATTTTGATAGATGAAAGTATCTACCTTGCTTGCTTAGTATAAGTGCTTACCTAGAGGACCAATCAAACTAGAATCTGAAAGCTAAAACTTGAAAGTAAGTTATACTTTTAGTTGCTTTTCCGCTACAAATAACCCAGAACCCTTGCAATACCTTCATGAGTCTAGTTACGGGCTAAAGTATACCCAAACTCGGGTAAGTCTTGCTAAGTATTAGAATGCTCAGCCATGCTAGTATCTGTTTCAGGTATAACTTTCGAAAACTTCATGGACAATCCTGCATGGCCAACTTCTGTTCCTTTTGGCTGGTCCGTGGAATGGGACCCGTCCCCAGCTAGCAGTGACCCTCCGGGGTGACACCAGGCCTTGGGCTAAGCATGGTGTCCACCTTCGCGACGTGTGTAGTCGCGTAATCTTTTCTTTCCGCTGTGAGTTTGGACAAACTGTTCCGCTTGTCAGTTTGAACACTGTTTGTATAAGTTTACTTATATTTGAACCCGGTTTGTAATAATATTTGAATGACTGTAAATTAAAAGTTGATGAGCTATTCTGTGTTTGTAAACTCGCCTTCGTGCGAGGTAAACCTGCTTCGATCCTGTTGAATCATGGTTGAATCGGGCGGAGACCCGACAGACCAATGGATTGTTCCGTTTGAAGTGCGTTGAATTAATGCCAACTGTATAGCGATCATTAGCGCACTTGAGCCGGAATAATTCAGGCGGTTCTGCCACAGTCGCGTAATCTTTTCTTTCCGCTGTG
Organism: Panicum hallii; assembly: GCF_002211085.1. Taxonomy (NCBI): domain Eukaryota; kingdom Viridiplantae; phylum Streptophyta; class Magnoliopsida; order Poales; family Poaceae; genus Panicum; species Panicum hallii. The sequence continues at coordinate 26,953,350 of NC_038049.1, read as the reverse complement.
AGTTTGGACAAACTGTTCCGCTTGTCAGTTTGAACACTGTTTGTATAAGTTTACTTATATTTGAACCCGGTTTGTAATAATATTTGAATGACTGTAAATTAAAAGTTGATGAGCTATTCTGTGTTTGTAAACTCGCCTTCGTGCGAGGTAAACCTGCTTCGATCCTGTTGAATCATGGTTGAATCGGGCGGAGACCCGACAGACCAATGGATTGTTCCGTTTGAAGTGCGTTGAATTAATGCCAACTGTATAGCGATCATTAGCGCACTTGAGCCGGAATAATTCAGGCGGTTCTGCCACACCACGTGCCCCTCCGCCCAGCGCCACCACTCCCCCGACCCCGCGCTGGCCCCTCCCCGCCGTGCCATGCCGCCTGTCGTCTGCCCGAGCCGCCTTTCACCGCCGCTCGCCGTCGTTGCAACCCGATTAGCGCCACCTCCTGCTTCCCGGCGACCCCACGTGTCGCTCTCCGACCGGCCGCCGCCGTAGCTCTCCTTGATGCCTTCTTCTCCGTGCGCCACGCCACCTCCGCCTCTGCCCGAGCTCCACCGCGGTCGCCACGCACGCCGTTGATCCCTAACACTGCCTCTCGCCCGCTGTGTTCTCTTTATAAACTTAAAGCACGTCTTGAGCCCCCACTGCATCCTCTCTTCTGCTCCTGCAACCACAATTTCACCGCCATTCCTTTCTCCCGACCCCGTGCCTCACCGGACCTCCGCCGTCACCACTGCCCACCATTGTCAGCCACCTACACCACCCCCGGACCCCGATCCAGTGCTCCTAGAGCACCACCGTGACTCCCTGCAGCTCATCGACCCACCCAATTTCCTTTTCTCGCACCCGAGTGTTGTTCCCCGCAGCGCCGGTGAGCTCCAGTTCTGCCGCCCATTCGGCCTCACCGTCGACAGTCCCCACCGCCGCTCCCCATCCCCGGTCCAGAGCTCAAATAGCATCCCCGTCACCCGCTGGTGCTTCCCAGCCCATCCAATCTCGCTCTGGTGCACCGGAATAGCCAGACCGCAGTGCCGATGAGCTCCTTGCTCCATGGCCGCTCGGCTTCGCCGTCGACCCGCTGATCCACCACCTTCTAGCCCCGGCCGAGCACCTCGTCAGCACCACATCATCACGTAGAAGCTTCTCGACTACTTTCCCGCCACCCTACAGCACCCTAGCCACCGGAACGCCGTCGACCCCCTCGGAGCTCCACCGCCCGCCCCTGTTCGCCGCCGTTTACGCTGCTACAGCTCCTCCCCGCCTCAGCCCCGATCACCCCCCGTACCCTCCGTGAGTCACTGGTCATTTTTCCCTACTTGCCCCTGCCGCCGGTGAGCCCCCTCGCCGGATTTTGCACGCCGTTGATCTGCCCTCTGTTGAATCCCGACCAAGGGCTGGATTGCAAGGATTAGAATACTTCCAAGGGTCTATCTGTGAATAGACAGTACCCCTCTCAAATTCAAAATGGCTACCTTGTAAAATTCGTAGGAATGTATAGAAAAATCCAAAAATTGTTGGAAACTAGAATTCAAGCTCTACAACTTTTATTAATGAAGTTTGGTTTGAAACTAAATGCTTTTGAATCTATTTTAAACCTAAGTAAAAGAGGTATTTTATGCATAACTCTTGCATACAAGCTTAGCTTCTTATAATCTTTGGTGTGTAACTTCTTTAGGTCATGGGTAAGCCAGTATAAAATTTTCATGCTTACAATAGCTTTGTAGTTTAAGTTCCTTTAACCTTTTTACAAATCAAAATAGAAAAGGTTTAAATTTATGTAAACATATTCCTAAGGCTCTTTTGTCTAGATCTTTTTACCATAGCCTAATACATTGATAATTAGATCATCATTAAATTTTCAAGAGTTTATAATTTTTATTGCTTGGGATTTGAATTTAACTTAAAGTTTGAATTCAACTTCAAATATTTTAGTTTCTGTTCCCAGAAAATTATGAAAAATTTACCATATGCTTATTTAATGAAAATAAACTTAACCACAAAAATCCATGGTCAGAATCTTTATGGTTTTCCAAAATAAAAATTAAACTTGTCAATTACTTCAAAGTAATTCCATGACTTAAGTATACATAGTAGTTTGGGATCAAACCCCCCCTTACTTCATGAGTCTATATTGATTAATTTATTGGATTGCAACTTTATCGTGAAATGAAATCCTTAACTTAAAAGCCATCTCACTGAAATCATTGCATATCATGTAGAGTCAGTAACGCTCGACGACGGAGACTACGAGCTAGTCCTGGAACAAGACCAAGGGTTTTCTGAAGGCCCCACAAACGTCACCGAGAATCTAACTGAAGCTCCGAACTAAAGTTCGGAAATCTTTGACACTCCTGCCCCCAACCCCACTCAAGAAGGCAAGCCCCGATGCGTACCCCAGTATTTTAATTTATTACAATTTAACTTATATATTATATATCTTGCATTACGTCTAGGAGTTGAAATGAAACCCTAGATGCATAAATCCTAGGAATCCAATATATTGTACCCGAGTCCTTATCGCATAGATGCTCCGCTAATAGGACCGGCAGAAGTCGAGTGATTTCCTTTCACTCGCGCGATATAGGAGTTGAATGTTTACTATCTTGCAATCACTATAAGGATGATGGACGGGGTCATGTGCAGTAACATGACCTGGAAGTTTACCCCGACTGTGTTGATAAAAGTTGATAAGGTTGCAGTGTGTGGTAGTGGTGGCTAAGCGTTTGAAAGTAGTAGCCACATGCCGCGAAATATGGTAAAGTGGTAAGCCTAGTAACCGATCGGCCCGGCAAGTGGACATACCTCCCACCACTCGTAATTTGGTTTTTCTCACGCACCGACGTGCGGGAGTACATTCCGCGCAGCGGATAGGAATACGGTCATGTAGTCACGCTACAGACATATGTCCTGCACAATTGGTGTGCGTACGGTCCTACAGTCGCTTGTGGTGGTCCTGTTCCACAAGCCGTAATGAAAGGCAAACGGTTGCTTCGAAATGACCTTTTGGTGTTCCAAGCATGTGAGTTAGGTTTATCCTTGCAAGGTTTGGAAATTCAATTCAGGATCGTCCATTTCTTACGAAGATTGAGACTGCTTATTCCTTCTGCCACATAGAGTAAGAAATGTAACTATTGATGGAATAATCTTAATGAATGTTAATCTCTACCTTGCTTGTCTAGTGTAGGAGCTTACCTAGAATGGATAATCAAACTAGAATTTGAAAGCTAAAATTTGAAAGTAGATCATACTCTTTGTTGCTTTTCAGTAGAAAATAAACCCAGAACCTTTTCAATGCCATCATGAGTCTAGTTACCTGGCTAAGTATACCACGAAGTGGGTAAGTCTTGCTGAGTATTAGTATACTCAGTCTTGCTAGCAAAATTTTTAGGTATGACCCTCGAGAACCCCACGGATAGCTCTGCATGGCCAACTTCTGTTCCGTATAGCTGGTCCGTGGAGTGGGATCCGTCCCCGGCTGGCACTGACCCTCAGTGACACCAGGCCTTGGGCTGAGCATGGTGTCAACCTTCGCGACGTGTGTAGTCGCGTGTTTATTTTCCTTCCGCTGTGAACCTGGACAAGCTGTTTAGCTTGTCGTTTTAAACACTGTTTGTATAAGTTTACATTAAGTTTGAAAAAGGCTTGTAATAATATTTTCGTTTCTGTAAATTAAAAGTTGATGAGCTGTGCTGTGATTGTAAACTCGCCTTCGTGCGAGGTAAACCTGCTTCGATCCTGTTGAACCGTGGTTGTATCGGGCGGAGACCAGACAGACCAATGGGTTGTTCCGTTTGAAGTGCGTTGAGTTAATATCGGCTGTAAACCGATGATTAGCGCACTTGAGCCGGAATAATTCAGGCGGTTCTGCCATAGCTGGTATCAGAGCTATAGGTTTATTCTTACAACTGCAGTAGCTCTTAAAAAGTGTTTTCCGGATAAAAATTGGCCCAACAAATGAATTTACAACGTGCGTTGGATCCGTTAAGGCTGTGCTTAGATCGTAAAGCCCTAGGTACTTATATGGGAATGATCAGGTGGCTATTGGTATATATATATATATGTGTATAGCTAGCTCTAACTTGCAGCACTACTTTCAGTCAGAACTTAAATTCATGCACAACCCAACTTTATTATCTGTAATGACACCTTCGGTGGTAAGGTAAGGAGGTAAGGATCCTCAGCCAACTGAGGGAGTTTGGCCTTCCCGTCGGTGATGCGAACCGAACGCTGTTTCTCAAGCAGTGGCCTACTTGAGATGCTGCCAATATATCAACTTAGGTTGGTTATATTGGGAGTATATGGTTCGGCGCAGAGTATGGCGATCGCTGTTCATTCCCCCGCATTTTTGCGGTACCCCCATGAATACGTTGTCTAACGACGTATGTTAACGTTGTCTGTGCGGCGGTAATAGTACAGATGCTGTTTCTATAGCGAACAGTACTGTTTGGGGACGCTTTCTTGTCGTGCTGCCATGAAAGGTTCATGTTATATATATGTGGTCTTTTGCAGGTACACTAACCACGATTAATAGGTTAAGACGGATAGGACTTATCGATTAGTTATTAGTGAGAGACGTATGGGTAATGCCACCGAAATTAACCACGTAAGTCTGAAGATATTCGGCAGTTGTTTTTGGTTGTGAGGTCGAATAGTACGTGCATGCATAATTCATCATTAAATAAGTGAATGCATGATATGGGTTGTTCTTTTAAGATGTATATAGTGTTGTCTATCTTTAGGATGGGTCAATAGGATTTTTGTGGTAACCTTGGTTGAGTACCTTAAGCATCCATCTGATTTCTAGCTTTTGCTATTATCAGAATCCATGGTTTCGTTCCATTTACCTTGGGAGTTCTCAGCAGGGTAAACATATCTCACCATTTGCATTCTTGTTGCAGATGGCAGCCCCTTCAAACGTCTTTTGGGATCCGGCGGGCATCTCCACACAAATGCCTTGCATTGGGAGGGTTTTCCTCGTCTTCTTTGGGAATCATTACGTTTGTTCTGCTATACCGAACCCCCACAGTATGACGTAGTGGAATATCAGGAAGAAGGTGTTCGTCGATGTTGAGTCAGAATGACTATTCCTCAACATCCCTTTCGCTCCCAATGGCAGCCCATCGAAGTTGACGTGGTAGGTTATTGTATAGTTGATATGATTGAGGGAGCAGCTCTGGAAGCCATCTACCTTTTCTGCAACCAGCATCTAAGGGAAGTTGCAGGATAGCCTATCGGTCTATTCCGTACAATATTTCCCAAGGATCCTGAGTGGAATCTCAGGGTAGTCCCTGAAAGTCACAGAATGGAAGGCTCAACGGAAGAAGCGCTTCGGGGTACTATCCGGTTCATGAATGTTCAGCAGCATTATCAACTTCTGCTACTTCGCGGTATGGGTCAGTTGATCAGTATCGCGCAAGGTCACTTCAGGAATACTGATCGACAAGTCACCTAGATTGAGCAGCTTCAAGCCTTGGTGACAGAGAAGGATGAAATCATCGCCGCCCGAGAGGAGACTATTCATCACCGGGAAGATCAAATCAACGAGAGTGATGCAATGATCACCCAACGCAACATGATCATTGAGTTTCTCCAGGAACAAATCCACGACCTCATCCTTGAGGTTGATGATGCCCATGCTCAAATCAATGAACTCCAACAGCATCCAGCACCTCCTGCTGTACCAGCACCCGAAGCCGAAGAAGAAGATCCAGAGGAAATTGTGGGAGTTTCAGACCTTGATTCTGAGCATGGAGGTCCTGTTCTTAGTCCCCATCATTCCTCTTCAGGCAGTCAGTCATCCGTGGGCAACTTCGATGACTTTTAGTTTTGTTTGAGTTGGTGACATCCTAGTTGTAATTAGTGTAGAAAGATGTGACATAGGTAGTGAGTAGTCTACCTAGACCTAGAGCCACTTGTTGTATTATATGTGGCATGTGTACTTATGGAATGGCTTGTAGTAGTCGAAGCGCCCTGATGTAAGATGTAAGGACCACCAGTGTTTGCGTAGTAATCTAAACCTCGAGTTTTACCATCTTGCTCAATATCCTTGCCTCTAAAATGAGTTGATTGAATGGAGCATATAAATTACATTTCTGTTTGGCAACTGTATATCATCTAAAATTAGGAGTAAGGATATGATTGATAATGGATATCTCCTTTGTTTCAGATGGTTGGAGCTACTCGCGGAACCCCGGAAGGTTTCCGGGCGGATCAGGACAGCGGTTCCCAGCAACCGCCACCGCCACCTCCAAATTTAGCCGAGGTTATGTCTCGGCAGACCGAACTTCTAAATCTGCTAGTACAGGCACAGCAGAACCAACAACGCCAGCAATCACGAGGAGGTCGTGATGATCCTTACCCTCAGGTGGCAAACTATTAAGACTTCCTCAGCACCCAGCCTCCACTATTCCATAAGGCGGACGAGCCCCTTGACGCTGACGCTTGGCTTCATACCATCGAATCCAAGTTCGCTTTATTGTCTACCCCATGTTCAGATGAGAACAAGGCACTCTTTGCAGCCCAACAACTCCGTGGCACTGCCGCATCTGGTGGGATCATTATCATACCATGCAGCCTGCCGGTCATGTCATCACTTGGGATGAGTTTCGGACCGCTTTTTGAGCGCACGACATCCCCAAAGGACTCATTGAGTGAAAGCTCAATGAATTTCTGAATTTGAGTCAGGGAACCCGCACCGTCCTGCAATATGCACAAGTCTTTAACCACTTGTGCCAGTACGCGGGATACCATGCGGACAATGATGTCCGCAAACGAGATCGTTTTCGCCGAGGCCTGAACACCAAACTTAAGGAATGACTGAATTTGGTAAGGGCCAATAATTTCATTGAATTGGTCAACATGGCCATCACTCAGGAAGACTGCATCTCAGCCCACAGAGCAGAAAAGAAAAGGAAGACACCTGTGGGGCCTTCAGCTACGCAACCATCAAGGTATCGGTTGGTCCTGAGCACCGCTATCCGAGCACCGTCTCGAAGTAACTTGCTTGGCAGATGGGTAACCAGGCCACCCCAGCAGGCACGATTCAATTGACCACCAACACCACAACCTCAGCAGCAACAGCAACAGGGTCCGTGGCCGAGTTTTCCGCCAGTTAACCAAGGAAACAACAATTATCGTTGTTTCAACTGCGGAAGCCCGTCTCACTTCATCAAGGATTGCCCTCAACCTAGAAGATCCTTCCAAGGCAAACATCCAACCCAATCAGCAAGGGCAAGGACAAGAAGCAAATGGTCCAAGTCCGCCAGGGAAGGGTGAACCTCACCACTCTCTCCGAACTCCCCGAGGGGACACCAATAATGACGGGTACTTTTTCTATCAACCATCAACCCGTGATTATTCTTTTTGATTCTGGTGCTACCCATAGTTTTATCAGTACAAACTGTGGAATTAAGCTACGCTTGGATATCTCTTCTACAAATGGGGCATATAGGATAACAACTCCTGGCGGGAAAATCTCTTCCAATCAAATCTGTAGGAAGGTGCCAATTCAACTGGGTAGCCATTTGATAAAAACGGACTTACTCCTACTAGACCTAGAAGGAATGGATGTTCATTTAGGTATGAATTGGATGACACAGCATCAAGTATCATTAGATATCTCTTCCCGAACCGTGGAGATAGATTCCCCTGAGCACGAACCTACCATTCACTATCTTCCACAATGGGAGTACATCAATTCTTGCACCAATGCTACAACCGGGATCAAGTTAAAGGATATCCCTATCGTCTGTGAATATCCAGACGTCTTTCCAGATGATTTTCCTTGAATGCCCCCAGATCGAGGTATTGAGTTTATCATAGAACTCCAACCCGGCACAGCTCCCATCTCTAAAAGACCTTATCGTATGCCTCCTAACGAGTTAGCCAAGTTAAAAATCCAACTCCAAGATCTCCTTGATAAGGGTTTCATTTGTCCGAGTGCATCACCATGGGGTTGTCCAGCCTTATTCGTGAAAAATAAAGATAATAGCTTAAGGCTATGTGTAGATTATCGTCCTCTCAATGCGGTGACTATCAAAAACAAGTATCCTCTACCCCGCATTGACATTCTCTTCGGTCAGTTAGCCGGAGCTAAGGTATTCGCTAAAATTGATCTTCGTTCCGGCTATCATCAAATTAAGATCCGGCCAAGTGACATTCCAAAAATAGCCTTCTCCACTCGATATGGTCTATATGAATACCTAGTCATGTCATTTGGTCTTACCAATGCTCCAGCATATTTCATGTATCTAGTGAATTCTGTCTTCATGCAAGAACTCGACAAATTTGTTGTGGTCTTCATTGATGACGTTCTGATCTACTCTAAAAATCCAGAAGATCATGCGAAACATCTTCATGTTATTCTTCAGCGATTAAGAGACCACCACTTGTACGCCAAATTCTCCAAATGTGAGTTTTGGTTAGATATTGTGAAATTTCTGGGTCATACTATCTCTGGTGACGGTATATCTGTTGACCCCAGTAAAGTACAAGAAGTGATGGATTGGAAACCTCCAACATCAGTCCATCAGATCCGTAGTTTTCTTGGTCTAGCTGGCTATTATCGTCGCTTCATTCCTGATTTCTCCAGAATAGCCAAACCTATGACCGAACTACTAAAGAAAGGTGTTAAATTCTCTTGGGATAAAAAATGTGAAGATGCATTCCACACTCTCCGAGATCATCTTACAACTGCTCCAGTCTTAGCTCAACCAGATGTGTCAAAATCTTTCGACATCTATTGTGATGCTTCAGGAACCGAACTTGGTTGTGTGCTTATGCAGGACAACCGAGTAATTGCATATGCATCACGAGCACTCAAGGTTCATGAACAGAACTACCCTACCCATGATCTTGAACTCGCAGCTGTCATTCATGCCCTGAAGATCTGGAGACATCATTTGATGGGTACGAAGTGTCATATTTATACTGATCACAAAAGCCTCAAGTACATCTTCACACAGGTAGACTTGAATATGAGGCAAAGACGCTGCCTAGAACTTATCAAAGACTATGATTTGGAAGTACACTATCATCCAGGCAAGGCCAATGTCGTTGCGAATGCACTTAGTCGCAAGGCACATTGTTCTTGTTTATCTGTAGAAACTTTCAACGAAACTCTTTGTTGGAAAATGAGGAAGCTTAATCTAGAAATCATTCCCCAAGGTGACTTGAACCATCTCTCAGTTGAAGCCGCGCTTAGGGATAGCATTGTTCTAGCTCAATAGCGCAATAAAGGGGTCAGAATTATTAAGCAGAAGATAACACAAGGAGAAGGGAAGTATAAGTGCTTCCGAGTAGATCCAGAAGGAGTTTTATGGTTCAACGAACGTATCATTGTACCCAAGGATCATAAGCTCCGTCAACAAATATTGGATGAAGCCCACCTATCCAAATTCTCTATGCACCCGGCAGCACCAAGATGTACCAAGATTTGAAGCAGAACTTCTGGTGGACTCGTATGAAACGAGAAATTGCCAAGTATGTCTCAGAATGTGATATCTATCAAAGAGTCAAAGCCAGTCATCTGAAAACTGCCGGTATTCTTCAACCTCTATCTATTCCCACTTGGAAGTGGGAGGATATCAGTATGGACTTTATTGTTGGCTTACCCAACACTTCTCTAAGGCATGACTGCATTTGGGTAATCGTTGATCGATTGACCAAGACTGCACATTTCCTTCCCGTGCATACTACATATAATGCCAAAAAGTATGCTGAGATCTACCTAGATCAAATTGTTCGTCTTCATGGAATACCTAAGACGATCATTTCTGATCGTGGAGCACAATTCATCCCTCGGTTCTTGGAGCAACTGCAACATGCTCTTGGAACTAAGTTAATTCGAAGCTCCGCATATCACCCTCAGACAGACGGACAGACTGAAAGAGTAAATCAGATTTTGGAAGATATGCTTAGAGCCTGTGTCCGTCAGTATGCAAGAACTGGGATAAATGTTTATCACTGGCAGAATTCTCCTATAACAATAGTTATCAGACAAGCCTTAAGATGGCTCCGTTTGAAGCATTGTACGGTCGCCGATGTCGAACTCCCCTGAGTTGGTCACAAACCGGCGAACGTAAGATCTTTGGACCCGACATGGTTATGGAAGCAGAGGATAAGGTGAAGACTATACAAACTAATTTAAAGGCAGCCCAATCTCGACAGAAAAGCTACGCTGACATACGAAGAAGACCATTACAGTTTCAAGTTGGAGACTTCGTATATCGTCGAGTATCACCTACCCGAGGTGTTCAAAGGTTCGGTGTAAAAGGGAAACTTGCTCCTCGATACATCGGACCCTTTGAAATCCTTAAAATCTGTGGACCCGTAGCTTACCGTCTTCAACTTCCTCCTCAACTAGCGGCCATCCATAACATCTTCCATGTGTCTCAACTTAGGAAATGCGTTAAAGTTCCTACTGAGATCATTTATTCCCAAACCATCGAAATCGAACCTGATCTAACCTATACCGAACATCCAATTAGAATATTAGACACCAAAGAAAGAAGCACTAGAAGAGAAACCATTAGGATGTTCAAGATTCAGTAGAACCATCATACAGCAGAAGAAGCAACATGGGAAACCGAATCTTATCTTCAGCATAATTTCCCAGACTTCTTTCAAGCCCACCACCGAACTTGATCATTCAATTCCATCTTGTTCCGGAATCTCGGGACGAGATTCTTTTTAGGGGGGAAGGCTATGACACTCAGGTAATTAGAATTATCACACGCTAGATTTTAGTGTGGAACTGTGTGCAAAATATGGAGAAAGTATGTTTAAAAATTTAAATGATAAGGAAAAAGGATTGTTTATATAATTATAAATTAATATAGGTCCTTTAGTGTTAAATGGGTAAGTATGGAAGGTAGAATTTAAATGTATGAGGGTTGTTTTGCAAAAGTCAAAAACTTGCATTTAAATCGTAAACATAGGTGAAACTATACCTAGGATGTAAATGTAGTGTAGTTTTTAAATAGGATTTATGTAAAGTTTAGAAACTTTGCTAAGTTTTATATTAACTCCAAATCCTTAGCTCTTCTACAGATAAACCTTAAAGCAAAGTTGTAGATTTTGAAAAACCCTACACTTTTGCTTTTGGGCCCATCTTCATTTGGGCCCTGGTTTAAAAGTTACTTGAATATTACAGTGGAGTCCCTGTGTTTTTGGGATTTTGCTTTTCAGTCCTCCTTCGTCTACCTCCCTCCCACCTCCTCTGTTTCTTTGCCCGCGCGCCGCCGCCGCTCTGCCGGCCATGTGCTACGCCCCCGCCGTCCCCGCGCTGCTCTGGCTGAGCCACGTGCCATCTCCGCCCAGCGCCACCGCTCCCCCGACCCCGCGCTGGCCCCTCCCCGCCGTGCCACGCCGCCTGTCGTCTGCCCGAGCCGCCTTTCACCGCCGCTCGCCGTCGTTGCAACCTGATCAGCGCCACCTCCTGCTTCCCAGTGACCCCACGTGTCGCTCTCCGGCTGGCCGCCGCCGTAGCTCTCCTCGCTGCCTTCTTCTCCGCGCGCCACGCCACCTCCGCCTCTGCCCGAGCTCCGCCGCGGTCGCCACGCACGCCGTTGATCCCTAACACTGCCTCTCGCCCGCTGTGTTCTCTTTAGCAACTTAAAGCACATCTTGAGCCCCCACTGCATCCTCTCTTCTGCTCGTGCAACCACAGTTTCACCGCCATTCCTTTCTCCCGACCCCGTGCCTCACCGGACCTCCGCCGTCACCACTGCCCACCGTTGTCAGCCACCTACACCACCCGAACCCCGATCCAGTGCTCCTAGAGCACCACCGTGACTCCCTGCAGCTCATTGACCCACCCAATTTTGTTTTCTCGCACCCGAGTGTTGTTCCCCGCAGCGCTGGTGAGCTCCAGTTCTGCCGCCCGTTCGGCCTCACCATCGACAGCCCCCCCCCACCGCTCCCCATCCCTGGTCCAAAGCACAAACAGCATCCCCATCACCCGTTGGTGCTTCCCAGCCCATCCAATCGCGCTTTGGTGCACCGGAACAGCCGGACCGCAGCGCCGACGAGCTCCTTGCTCCGCCGCCACTCGGCTTCACCGTCGACCCGCTGATCCACCACCTTCTAGCCCCGGCCGAGCACCCCATCAGCACCACATCATCACGTAGAAGCTTCTCGACTGTGGCAGAACCGACTGAATTGTTCCGACTCAAGTGCACTAATGATAGCTATATAGCTGACATTACCTCAACGCAGTTCAAACAGAATAATCCGTTGGTCTGTCGGGTCTCCGCCCGATACAACCACGGTTCAACAGGATCGCAGCAGGTTTACCTCGCACGAAGGCGAGTTTGCAATCACAGAATAGCTCATCAACTTTTAATTTACAGTCATTCAAACATTATTACAAACCAGTTCAAACAAAGTAAACTTATACAAACAGTGTTAAACTTGACAAGCGGAACAGCTTGTCCAAATTCACAGCGGAAATAAAAGTTTACGTGACTACACACGTCGTAAAGGTGGACACCATGCTTAGCCCAAGGCTTGGTGTCACTCCGGAGGGTCACTGCCAGCCGGGGACGGTTCCCACTCCACGGACCAGCCAAAAGGAATGGACGTTGGCCACTCAGGGTTGTCCGTGGGATTCTGGAAGGTTATACCTGAAACAGATATTGGCAAGTCTGAGTATTCTAATACTCAGCAAGGCTTACCCGAGTTCGGGTATACTTTAGCCCGTAACTAGACTCATGAAGGCATTGCAAAGTTTCTGGGTTACTTTTAGCGGAAAAGCAACTAAGAGTATAACATACTTTTAAGTTTTAGCTTTCAGATTCTAGCTTGATTAGTCATCTAGGTAAGCGCCTATACTAAACAAGCAAGATAGATATTCTCATCCATTCAAAATTATTCATCAGTAGTTACACTTGTTACTCGATGTGGCAGAAGGGATAAGCAGTCTCATTCATCGTGAGAGGCGGACGATTCCTGAATCGAGATTCAATCTTGCAAGGTAAACCTAACACACACGCTTGGAACATCCAAAGATCGTTCCGAAGCAACCGTTTGCCTTTCATTCTGGGTCGTGGATCAGGTCCACCACAAGCGACTGTAGGACCGTACGCACACCAATTGTGCAGGACATACGTCTGTAGCGCGACTACAAAACCCATATTCCTGTCTGCCATGCAGAACGTACTCCCGCACGTCGGTGCGTGAGGTAAACCAAAATACGAGTGGTCGGAGGTATGTCCACTTGCCGGGCCGATTGGTTACTAGGCTTACCGCTTACCATATTTCGTGGTATGTGGCTAGTACTTTCAAACGCTTAGCCACCACTACCACACATTTCGACCCTAACCACTTTTGACAAAACAGACAGGGTAAACCTCCAGGTCATGATACAACACATGACCCTGTCCATCATACTTATAGTGGTTGCAGAATTGTAAACAAGCAACTCCTATATCGCGCGAGTGACAGGAAATCACCCGACTTTTACCGGCCCTATTTAGCAGAGCATCTAAGCAATAAGGACTCAGGCACGATACATTGGATTCCTAAGATCTTATGCAACTAGGGTTTCATTTCAACTCCTAGACGTAATGCAAGATATATCATATAAGAATGGAACTGTAATAGATTGAAATATTGGGATAAGCACTGAGGCTTGCCTTCTTGAGTGGGGTTGGGGGCAGGAGTGTTAGAGACTTCCGAACTTTGGTTCGGGGCTTCAATTAGTTCCTCGACGGCTTGTGTTGGGTCTTTAGAAAACTCTTGGTCTTGTCCTAAGACCAACTCGTAATCTCCTTCGTCAAGCATCGTTGATTCTATATGAGATGCAATAAATTAAGTAAGACGAGATTTAAATTTAAGATCTTATATTTTAAATGTTGCAATTCACCAAGTCGACACACAAGAGTTCATGAAATAAAAAGGGTTTAGGTTTAAACCACCATTTATAAAGGAGTTATGAGGATATTACTGAATCTATTGCAAACAAGAACTAGAACATTTGAATTTGAATTTGAATCCCAAATTTAAATTGAAATTTGAAATAAAAAGGATCATAAGATTTTGGAAATTTAACCATACACTAATCATTAACATATTGAAGAATGACAAAAGATTTTAACTAACTAGGTTTACAAAACATGCTTAGCTAATATTTCAAATTTGGAATGCCCAATTCAAAAGAGGTCAAGCTACCAAACAAAACTAGGTTTGAAATTTTAATACAAGGTTACATGCAGCTTATAGAAGTTACATGTTGAAATTCATAAGCAACAAAGCAAAAATGTAGAAGTTATGCACCAATTACCCTCTAACTTTAGATTTAAAATGGATGCAAAAATATTTAGTTTCATATCAAACTTCATAAACAAAAGTTGTAGGGTTTGGAATCTAGTTTCCAACAAAACTAATTTTGCAATTTGTGGATTTTTCTGTGGTTTTCTATGAATTTTGCAAGACAGCAACATCACCCACATAAAATAACAGTACATAGAAAAGGGGGTCTCGGTATATTTGCATTGGGGCCCTTGGACTAAGTTTTCTATTTGCATAAGAGACCCTGCCGGGCCCCGACGCCGGTCAGCTTCTTGGCCCCTACGCGTTCTTGCCAGCGGCGAGGTTGCCGGCGGGGGAGAGCTGGCCAGGCATGACCTACAGGGCTCAAGAAACATATGGGGAGGGGTGGTGCTCGACGGGCAAAGGGGAAACCCTGCCGACGGCGAGGAGGGGCGGTGGCCGTGGCGGCGCGTCGCCGTTCCCGGCGAAGGGCCGGCGAACAGGAGGGGCTATCGCACGCATGAGCACCAGGGGGCAAAGGGGAAACGATCTCCCTACTTGGATCGGGTGAAGAGGCGGCGGGGTGTGCTGTCGACGACGAGGCCGAGCTTGGGCGGTGCCGGTGAGGGGCGGCTCGGGGTGAGACAATTCCGGCGAGGGGAATCACGGGGGCTGGACCGGATTAGGCTGAGGAGCTAGAGGAGGAGGTGAGGTAGCTCTGGGCTAGCGGAATCGGAGCGGGGTGGTGCGGTTGGGGAGGATTTCCAGCGAAAGATAAGTGGCGGCGCTTTGGTGCTGGTGGACGCAGAGAGGAGGACAGGGGAAGAAACAGCAGAAGGATGGAGCTCGGTCTGGTCTTGTAGCGAGACACGGTCTGCGGGAGAGAAGGAAAGGGAGAGGGAGATCACCCAGCCAGCGCAGACAGCGGGCGGCGCCGGCGGGTCTGGCGAGGCGGCGTGGCAGCCGCTCGGGACATCGGCCCGACGTGGAGGGACGAGGGGTGGCAGCGCAGGCAACGCGGGCGGCGGGAGGAAGAGCAGCACGACGCGTGGAGCAGGGCGCAGAGGGGCGCAGAGCAGCAGAGCGATGCTCAGGACCGGGCGGGGGCGGCGGCGTGCAGCAGAAGAAGAAACAGAGAGAGCTCGGGTTTGGGGAAGACGAAGGGGACTTGGTTGTAAAATGCAGAAAACACAGGGGTCTCACTGTAAAGTATAGATAACTTCCACACCAAAGCTCAAATGGAGATGGACCCAAAAGCAAAAGTGTGTAGTTTTTCAAAATGCACAACTTTGCTTTAAGGCTCACCCACAGAAGAGCTAAGGTTTTGCGATCAAATTGAAATTTAACAAGATCTCTAAACTTTGCATAAAACCTATTTTAAAATTACACCACATTTCAATCCAAAAGGTAGTTTCACCTATTTTTGCGTTTTAAACATAAGTTTTTAACTTTTACAAAACAACCCTCATACTTTCAAAATCTACCCTCCATGCTCACCCTTTTAGCATAAAAGGACCCTGATTTAAAAGCAATTATACAAGCAATCACTTTTGCTTATCATTAACATTTTTAAACACACTTTTGCTACATTTTGTACATAACTACACACTAAAGATCTAGGGTGTGACCATACTATTTACCTGAGTGTCACAGCCTTCCCCCCTAAAAAGAATCTCGTCCCGAGATTCCGGATCAGAAGAAATGGAATGATTAGTTTCGGAGATTGGCTTGGAAGAAATCTGGGAAATTATGCTGAAGATAAGATTAAGTTTCCCATGTTGCTTCTTCTTCGGTGTGATGGTTCCACTGAATCTTGTACATTCTAATGGTTTCCCTTCTAGTACTCCTTTCTTTGGTATCTAGCATTCTGATG
The DNA here is from genome assembly GCF_002211085.1 of Panicum hallii. Lineage (NCBI taxonomy): Eukaryota > Viridiplantae > Streptophyta > Magnoliopsida > Poales > Poaceae > Panicum > Panicum hallii. Next base: position 26,937,233 of record NC_038049.1, on the reverse strand, counting down.
GGGTGCTCTGTATAAGTTAGATCGGCTTCGATTTCAATAGTCTGAGGATCGATAATCTCAGTGGGAACTTTGGCACACTTCCGAAGTTGAGATACATGAAAGATGTTATGGACGGCCGCTAGTTGAGGAGGAAGTTGAAGACGATAAGCTACAGGTCCACAGATTTCAAGGATTTCAAAGGGTCCGATGTATCGAGGAGCAAGTTTCCCTTTTACACCGAACCTTTGAATACCTCGGATAGGAGATACTCGAAGATATGCGAAGTCTCCGATTTGAAACTGTAAAGGTTTCCTTCGTATATCAGTGTAGCTTTTCTGTCGAGATTGGGCTGCCTTCAGATTTGCCTGTATAATTCGTACTTTCTCTTCTGCCTCATTGACAAGATCTGGTCCAAAGATTCTACGCTCGCCGGTTTGTGACCAACTTAAAGGAGTGCTGCAACGGCGACCGTACAATGCTTCGAATGGGGCCATCTTGAGACTGGTCTGATAGCTGTTATTGTATGAGAATTCTGCCAGTGATAGGTATTTATCCCAATGCTTATCATATTGAAGGGCACAAGCTCTGAGCATATCTTCTAAGATCTGATTTATTCTTTCAGTCTGCCCATCTGTCTGAGGGTGATACGCGGAGCTTCGAATTAACTTAGTTCCAAGAGCATCTTGGAGTTGCTCCCAGAATCGAGCGACGAATAGTGTCCCACGATCGGAAATGATGGTCTTAGGTATGCCATGAAGGCGAACAATTTGATCCAAGTAAATCTCGGCATACTTCTTGGCATTACAGGTAGTGTGCACAGGAAGGAAATGTGGGTGAGACCAAACGACATGACTAGATACTCGTATAGACCATATCGAGTGGAAAAAGCTGTTTTTGGAACATCACTGGGCCGGATCTAGATTTGATGATAGCCGGAACAAAGATAAATCTTAGAGAATACCTTAGCTCCGGCTAGTTGATCGAAAAGGATGTCAATGCGGGGTAGAGGGTACTTATTTTTGATGGTCACCGCATTAAGAGGACGATAATCAACACACAGCCTTAAGCTATTGTCTTTCTTTTTCACAAACAGGGCTGGACAACCCCAGGGTGATGCACTTGGACGAATGAAACCTTTGTCCAAGAGGTCCTGGAGTTGGATTTTTAATTCAGCCAACTCGTTAGGAGGCATGCGATAGGATTTCTTAGAGATAGGGGCCGTGCCAGGTTGGAGTTTTATGATGAACTCGATATCTCTATCTGGGGGCATTCCAGGTAGGTCATCCGGAAAGACATCTGGATATTCACAAACGATTGGAATATCCTTTAGCTTGATCCCAGAGACAGCATAGTTGCAAGAGTTGAAGTGCTTTGGTTGTGGAAGATAAAGAATGATAGGTTCGTGTTCAAGTGAATCTATCTCTACAGTTCGAGAAGAGATATCTAAAGACACATGGTGCTGGGCCATCCAGTTCATTCCCAAAAGGACATCCATTCCCTTTAGGTCTAACAGAAGTAAGTCTGTTTTCATCAATTGACTGCCCAGTAAAAGTGGTACCTTCATACAGACTTGATTTGGTAGGGTTTTCCCACCAGGAGTGATTATCTTATAATCTTTATTAGTAGGATAAATTTCCAAACCTACTTTAATTCCACATTCCTTATTGATAAAACTATGGGTGGCACCAGAATCAAAAAGAACAATAACGGGGTGATGGTTGATAGAAAATGTACCCGTCATTATCGGTGTCCCCTCAGGAAGTTCGGAGAGTGTGGTGAGGTTCACCCTCCCTTGACGAACCTGGACCACTTGTCTCTTGCCCTTACCCTTGTTGATCGGATTAGAGGCCTGACCTTGAAAAGATTTCCTAGGTTGAGGGCAGTCCTTGATGAAATGGGACGGGCTTCCACAATTGAAACAACGATAGTTGCTGTTTCCTGGAGTGGCTGGCGGAAAGCTTGGCCGCGGGCCTTGTCGTGGTTGCTGTTGAATTTGTGGCGACGGTGGTCGGTTGAATTGTGCCTGTTGGGGAGGTCGGGCTACCCATCTGCCAAGCAAATTGCCTCGAGGTGGGGCTCGAGGGGCGTTACTCGGAACCAACCGATATGTTGACGCTTGTGGAGTTGCAGGCCCTGTAGGTGCTTTCCGTTTCTTTTCTGCTCTGTGGGCTGAAATGCAATCTTCCTGAGTAATGGCCATGTTGACCAACTCATTAAAATTGTCGGCCTTTACCAAATTCAGCCATTCTTTAAGTTTAGTGTTTAGGCCTCGGCGAAAGCGATCACGTTAGCGGGCATCAGTGTCCGCATGAGATCCCGCATACTGGCACAAGTGATTGAAAACTTGTGCATACTGCGTAACAGTGCGGGTACCTTGGGTCAAACTCAAGAATTCATTGAGCTTTCGCTCAATGAGTCCCTCTGGTATGTGATGTGCTCGAAACGCAGTCCGATACTCATCCGAGGTGACTACATGTTCGGCAGGTTGCATAGCATGAAACTGATCCCACCATAGACGAGCAATGCCTCGGAGCTGTTGGGTTGCAAAGAGCACCTTATTTTCCTCTGAACATGGAGCTGCTAGTAAGGCGAACTTGGACTCGATGATTCGAAGCCAAGCGTCTGCGTCCAAAGGCTCATCTGCCTTATGGAACAATGGTGGTTGAGTGCTGGGGAAGTCCTGGTAACTAGCTGACAGGGGTTCATCTCGGCCTCGGGGTTGCTGATGGAAGTGGCCCATTCGAGCTTGTACAAGTTGATTAAGAAGCTCCGTTTGCCGGGCCATAACCTCGGCCAAATTTGGAGGTGGTGGTGGCGGTTGTTGGGAACCACCGGGCTGATCTGCCCGGAATCCTTCCGGGGTTCCACGAGTAGCTCCAACCATCTGAAATAATGGAGACATCCATTACCAACCATATTCTTACTCCAATTTCAGATAATATGCAATTACTATTGGGAATGTAATTCATATATTCCATTCATTCTACTCAGAACAAATGTAAGGACATTGAGCAGGATAATGAAACACAAGATTTAGATTACTATATAAACACTAGTATTCCTTACATCTTACATCAACATACTCAAACCACTACAAACCTTTGCCTAAAAGCACATGCCACATGTACAACAAGTGGCTCTACATCTAGATAAACTACACACTACCTATGTCACATTTTTCTACACTAGTTACAACTAGACTATCACTCACTCAACCACAACTAAAAGTCATCAAAGTTTCCTACTGATGACTGACTACCCGAAGAGGAATGATGGGGGCTGATGACAGGGTCTCCGTGCTCAGAGTCAATCTCGGAGACTCCCTCTATCTCCTCAGGATCTTCCTCTTCTTCTTCAGGGGCCGGTACTGCAGGAGGTACAGGCTGCTGTTGAAGCTCATTTATGTGTGCATTAGCATCATCCACTTCGAGGATAAGATCATGAATCTGCTCTTGAAGAAATTCAATGATTGTGTTGCGTTGGGTGATCGTCGCATCACTTTCATTGATTTGATCTTCCCTGTTATGAATAGTCTCATTTTGGGTAGCAATAATTCCATCTTTCTCAATCACCAAAGCTCGAAGTTGATCCACTTGGGTGATATGTCTAGTAGCTTCCCTATGGAGACTTCACGCAGCATTAACCAATTGGCCCATCTCACGACGTAGCAACGATTGGTAATGATACTGCACATTCGTGAAATGCACCATCCCTTGAAGTACTTCTTCCGGTGACCCTTCCAGTCTGTGACTCTCAGGAATTACCTTGAGATTCCATTCTGACTCACTAGGATCTGTTGTAGCAAACAAACCAATGGGTTGTCCTGCGACTTCCCCGGGATGTTGACTATAGAAGACATAGATAGCTTCTAGTGCTGCCCCTTCAATGGTATCCACAATTCGATAGCCCATCATGTTGATTTCAATGGGCTGCCATTGCGAGCGAGAAGGATGCTGAGGAATGGTCATCCTGACGTGAGCTCTGTGAACTCCTTCTTCCAAATACTCAACAGCATCGTATTGGAGAGGTTCCATATAGTGGAGAGACTGTAAGGATTCCCAAAGTAAACGAGGGAAACCTTCCCAATGAAGGGCATTGGTATGAAGATGCCCTTCCGAATCCTAGAAGACATTAGTAGGGGCTACCATCTGCAACAAGAATGCAAATGGTGAGACTTTTTACCTTGTTAAGAAAGTACAAGATAAATAGAATGGAATAATCAATTCTGATAACAGCAGGGACTGAAAATCAGATGGAAGCCTAAGATACTATAAGATACCCAACTTAAAAGACAGTACATTCATCCTTAACAGCAGTAAATATACAGTACATTCTTTTGTTTAACAACAGATTATGCATGCACGTACTACTCGTCCTCACGACCAAAACAACTACCGAATATGTTCGGACTTACGTGGTTAATTCCGGTGGCATATCCATACATCTCTCACTATATAACTAGTCGATAAATTCTACTCATCCTAACCTCGTAATCGTGGTTAGTGTACCTGCAGAAGAACACACATATATGTATATCATGAACCTTTCATGGCAGCACGACGTGAAAGCATCCCCAAACAGTACTGTTCACTATAGAAACAGCATCTGTACAATTACCGTCGTACAGACAACGTTAACATACGTTATCGAAACAACGTATTCACGGGGGTACCGCACAATGCGGGGGTATGAACAGCGATCGCCATACGCTGCGCCGAACCATATACTCCCAATATAATCAACCTAAGTTGGTATATTGGCAGCATCTCAAGTAAGCCACTACTTGAGAAACAGCGTTCAGTTCGCATCACCGATGGGAAGGCTAACTCCCCAGTTAGTTGAGGATCCTTACCTTCTTACCTCACGATCGTAGGTGTCGTAACAGAATGTAAAGTTGAAGTGTACAGGAATTTAAATTTTGACAGAAAGTAGTGCTGCAAGTTAGGACTATCTATACACATATAGATACTAGTAGCCACCTGATATTCCCATGTAAATCCCTAGGGCTTTACGTTCTAGGCATCAACCTTAACGAATCCAACGTACTTTGTAAACTCATTTGTTGACAAATTTATCCCAAAAACACCTTTTAAGAGTTTTTCCAGATGTAAGAGTAAACCTACAGCTCTGATACTAGCTATGGCAGAACCGCCTGAATTATTCCGGCTCAAGTGCGCTAATGATAGCTATATAGCTGGCATTACCTCAACGCACTTCAAACAGAATAATCCGTTGGTCTGTCAGGTCTCTGCCCGATACAACCACGGTTCAACAGGATCGCAGCAGGTTTACCTCGCACGAAGGCGAGTTTGCAATCACAGAATAGCTCATCAACTTTTAATTTACAGTCATTCAAACATTATTACAAACCAGTTCAAACAAAGTAAACTTATACAAATAGTGTTAAACCTGACAAGCGGAACAGCTTGTCCAAATTCACAGCGGAAATAAAAGTTTACGCGACTACACACGTCGCAAAGGTGGACACCATGCTTAGCCCAAGGCTTGGTGTCACTTCGGAGGGTCACTGCCAGCCGGGGACGGTTCCCACTCCACGGACCAGCCAAAAGGAACGGACGTTGGCCACTCAGGGTTGTCCGTGGGATTCTGGAAGGTTATACCTGAAACAGATATTGGCAAGTCTGAGTATTCTAATACTCAGCAAGGCTTACCCGAGTTCGGGTATACTTTAGCCCGTAACTAGACTCATGAAGGCATTGCAAAGTTTCTGGATTACTTTTAGTGGAAAAGCAACTAAGAGTATAACCTACTTTTAAGTTTTAGCTTTCAGATTCTAGCTTGATTAGTCATCTAGGTAAGCGCCTATACTAAACAAGCAAGATAGATATTCTCATCCATTCAAAATTATTCATCAGTAGTTACACTTGTTACTCGATGTGGCAGAAGGGATAAGCAGTCTCATTCATCGTGAGAGGCGGACGATTCTTGAATCGAGATTCAACCTTGCAAGGTAAACCTAACACACACGCTTGGAACATCCAAAGATCATTTCGAAGCAACTGTTTGCCTTTCATTCCAGGTCGTGGATCAGGTCCACCACAAGCGACTGTAGGACCGTACGCACACCAATTGTGCAGGACATACGTCTGTAGCGCGACTACAAAACCCGTACTCCTGTCTGCCATGCAGAACGTACTCCCGCACGTCGGTGCGTGAGGTAAACCAAAATACGAGTGGTGGGAGGTATGTCCACTTGCCAGGCCGATTGGTTACTAGGCTTACCGCTTACCATATTTCGCGGTATGTGGCTAGTACTTTCAAATGCTTAGCCACCACTACCACACATTTCGACCTTAACCACTTTTGACAAAACAGATAGGGTAAACCTCCAGGTCATGATACAACACATGACCCTGTCCATCATCCTTATAGTGGTTGCAGAATTGTAAACAAGCAACTCCTATATCGCGCGAGTGATAGGAAATCACCCGACTTTTACCGGCCCTATTTAGCAGAGCATCTAAGCGATAAGGACTCAGGCACGATACATTGGATTCCTAAGATCTTATGCAACTAGGGTTTCATTTCAACTCCTAGACGTAATGCAAGATATATCATATAATAATGGAATTGTAATAGATTGAAATACTGGGATAAGCACCGGGGCTTGCCTTCTTGAGTGGGGTTGGGGGCAGGAGTGTCAGAGACTTCCGAACTTTGGTTCGGGGCTTCAATTAGTTCCTCGACGGCTTGTGTTGGGTCTTCAGAAAACTCTTGGTCTTGTCCTAAGACCAACTCGTAATCTCCATCGTCAAGCATCGTTGATTCTATATGAGATGCAATAAATTAAGTAAGACGAGATTTAAATTTAAGATCTTATATTTTAAATGTTGCAATTCACCAAGTCGACACACAAGAGTTCATGAAATAAAAAGGGTTTAGGTTTAAACCACCATTTATAAAGGAGTTATGAGGATATTACTGAATCTATTGCAAACAAGAACTAGAACATTTGAATTTGAATTTGAATCCCAAATTTAAATTGAAATTTGAAATAAAAAGGATCATAAGATTTTGGAAATTTAACCATACACTAATCATTAACATATTGAAGAATGACAAAAGATTTTAACTAACTAGGTTTACAAAACATGCTTAGCTAATATTTCAAATTTGGAATGCCCAATTCAAAAGAGGTCAAGCTACCAAACAAAACTAGGTTTGAAATTTTAATACAAGGTTACATGCAGCTTATAGAAGTTACATGTTGAAATTCATAAGCAACAAAGCAAAAATGTAGAAGTTATGCACCAATTACCCTCTAACTTTAGATTTCGAATGGATGCAAAAATATTTAGTTTCATATCAAACTTCATAAACAAAAGTTGTAGGGTTTGGAATCTAGTTTTCAACAAAACTAATTTTGCAATTTTTGGATTTTTCTGTGGTTTTCTATGAATTTTGCAAGACAGCAACATCACCCACATAAAATAACAGTACATAGAAAAGGGGGTCTCGGTATATTTGCATTGGGGCCCTTGGACTAAGTTTTCTATTTGCATAGGAGCCCCTGCCGAGCCCCGACGCCGGTTGGCTTCTTGGCCCCGACGCGTTCTCGCCGGCGGCGAGGTCGCCGGCGGGGGAGAGCTGGCCAGGCATGACCTACAGGGCTCAAGAAACAGATGGGGAGGGGTGGTGCTCGACGGGCAAAGGGGAAACCCTGCCGACGGCGAGGAAGGGCGGTGGCCGTGGCGGTGCGTCGCCGTTCCCGGCGAAGGGCCGGCGAACAGGAGGGGCTATCGCGCGCACGAGCACCAGGGGGCAAAGGGGAAACGATCTCCCTACTTGGATCGGGGGAAGAGGCGGCGGGGTGTGCTGTCGACGACGAGGCCGAGCTTGGGCGGCGCCGGTGAGGGGCGGCTCGGGGTGAGACGATTCCGGTGAGGGGAATGGCCGGGGCTGGACCGGATTAGGCTGAGGAGCTAGAGGAGGAGGTGAGGTAGCTCTGGGCCAGCAGAATTGGAGCTGGGTGGTGCGGTTGGGGAGGATTTTCGGCGAAAGATAAGCGGCGGCGCTTTGGTGCTGGTGGTCGCAGAGAGGAGGACAGGGGAAGAAACAGCAGAAGGATGGAGCTCGGTCTGGTCTTGTAGCGAGACACGGTCTGCGGGAGAGAAGAAAAGGGAGAGGGAGATCACCCAGCCAGCGCAGACAGCGGGCGGCGCCGGCGGGTCTGGCGAGGCGGCGTGGCAGCCGCTCGGGACATCGGCCCGACGTGGAGGGACGAGGGGCGGCCAGCGCGGGCAACGCGGGCGGCGGGAGGAAGAGCAGCACGACGCGTGGAGCAGGGCGCAGAGGGGCGCAGAGCAGCAGAGCGGCGCTCAGGACCGAGCGGGGGCGGCGGTGTGCAGCAAAAGAAGAAACAGAGAGAGCTCGGGTTTGGGGAAGACGAAGGGGACTTGGTTGTAAAATGCAAAAAACATAGGGGCCTCACTGTAAAGTATAGATAACTTCCACACCAAAGCTCAAATGGAGATGGACCCAAAAGCAAAAGTGTGTAGTTTTTCAAAATGCACAACTTTGCTTTAAGGCTCACCCACAGAAGAGCTAAGGTTTTGCGATCAAATTGAAATTTAGCAAGATCTCTAAACTTTGCATAAAACCTATTTTAAAATTACACCACATTTACATCCAAAAGGTAGTTTCACCTATTTTTGCGTTTTAAACATAAGTTTTTAACTTTTACAAAACAACCCTCATACTTTCAAAATCTACCCTCCATGCTCACCCTTTTAGCATAAAAGGACCCTGATTTAAAAGCAATTATACAAGCAATCACTTTTGCTTATCATTAACATTTTTAAACACACTTTTGCTACATTTTGTACATAACTACACACTAAAGATCTAGGGTGGGACCATACTATTTACCTGAGTGTCACATCGACTACTTCCCCGCCAGCCTCCGGCACCCTAGTCACCGGAATGCCGTCGACCCCCTCGGAGCTCCGCCGCCTGCCCCTGTTCGCCGCCGTTTACACTGCTACAGCTGCTCCCCGCCTCAGCCCCGATCACCCCCCGTACCCGCCATGAGTCACTGGTCATTTTTCCCCACTTGCCCCTCGCCGCCGGTGAGCCCCCTGTTGGACGCCGTCGATCTGCCCTCTGTTGAATCCTGACTAAGGGATGGATTGCAAGGATTAGAATACTTCCAAGGGTCTATCTGTGAATAGACAGTACCCCTCTCAAATTCAAAACAGCTACCTTGTAAAATTCGTAGGAATGTGTAGAAAAATCCAAAAATTGTCAAACCAGTTTTGTTGGAAACTAGAATTCAAGATCTACAACTTTTATTAATGAAGTTTGGTTTGAAACTAAATGCTTTTGAATATATTTTAAACCTAAGTAAAAGAGGTATTTTGTGCATAACTCTTGCATACAAGCTTAGCTTCTTATAATCTTTGGTGTGTAACTTCTTTAGGTCATGGGTAAGCTAGTATAAAAATTTCATGCTTAGCATAGCTTTGTAGTTTAAGTTCCTTTAACCTTTTTACAAATCAAATTAGAAAAGGTTTAAATTTATGTAAACATATTCCTAAGGCTCTTTTGTCTAGATCTTTTTACCATAGCCTAATACATTGATAATTAGATCATCATTAAATTTTCAAGAGTTTATAATTTTTATTGCTTGGGATTTGAATTTAACTTAAAGTTTGAATTCAAATTCAAATATTTTAGTTTCTGTTTCCAGAAAATTATGAAAAATTTACCATATGCTTATTTAATAAAAATAAACTTAACCACAAAAATCCATGGTCAAAATATTTATGGTTTTCCAAAATAAAAATTAAACTTGTCAATTACTTCAAAGTAATTCCATGACTTAAGTATACATAGTAGTTTGGGATCAAACCCCCCCCCCTACTTCATGAGTCTATATTGATTAATTTATTGGATTGCAACTTTATCGTGAAATAAAATCCTTAACTTAAAAGCCATCTCACTGAAATCATTACATATCATGTAGAGTCAGCAACGCTCGACGACAGAGACTACGAGCTAGTCCTGGAACAAGACCAAGGGTTTTCTGAAGGCCCCACAAACATCGCCGAGAATCTAACTGAAGCTCCGAACCAAAGTTCAGAAATCTTTGACACTCCTGCCCCCAACCCCACTCAAGAAGGCAAGCCCCGATGCGTACCCCAGTATTTCAATTTTTTACAATTTAACTTATACATTATATATCTTGCATTACGTCTAGAAGTTGAAATGAAACCCTAGATGCATAAATCCTAAGAATCCAATGTATTCTACCCGAGTCCTTATCGCATAGATGCTCTGCTAATAGGACCGGCAGAAGTCGAGTGATTTCCTGTCACTCGCACGATATAGGAGTTGAATGTTTACTATCTTGCAATCACTATAAAGATGATGGACGGGGTCATGTGCAGTAACATGACCTGGAAGTTTACCCCGTCTGTGTTGATAAAAGTTGATAAGGTCGCAGTGTGTGGTAGTGGTGGCTAAGCATTTGAAAGTACTAGCCACATGCCGTGAAATTTGGTAAAGCGGTAAGCCTAGTAACCGATCGGCCCGGCAAGTGGACATACCTCCCACCACTTGTAATTTGGTTTTTTCTCACGCACCGACGTGCAGGAGTACGTTCCACGCAGCGGACAGGAATACGGTCATGTAGTCGCGCTACAGACGTATGTCCTGCACAATTGGTGTGCGTACGGTCCTGCAGTCGCTTGTGGTGGCCCTGTTCCACAACCCGGAATGAAAGGCAAACGGTTGCTTCGGAATGACCTTTTGGTGTTCCAAGCATGTGAGTTAGGTTTATCCTTGCAAGGTTTGGAAATTCGATTCAGGATCGTCCGTTTCTCATGAAGATTGAGACTGCTTATTCCTTCTGCCACGTAGAGTAGGAACTGTAACTATTGATGGAATAATCTTGATGAATGTGAATCTCTACCTTGCTTGTCTAGTGTAGGAGCTTACCTAGAATGGATAATCAAACTAGAATTTGAAAGCTAAAATTTGAAAGTAGATCATACTCTTGGTTGCTTTTCAGCAGAAAATAAACCCAAAACCTTTTCAATGCCATCATGAGTCTAGTTACCTGGCTAAGTATACCACGAAGCGGGTAAGTCTTGCTGAGTATTAGTATACTCAGTCTTGCTAGCAAAATTTTCCGGTATGACCCTCGAGAACTCCACGGATAGCTCTGCATGGCCAACTTCTATTCTGTATGGCTGGTCCGTGGAGTGGGATCCGTCCCCGACTGGCAGTGACCCTCCTGAGTGACACCAGGCCTTGGGCTGAGCATGGTGTCAACCTTCGCGACGTGTGTAGTCACGTATTTATTTTCCTTCCGCTGTGAACCTGGACAAGCTATTTAGCTTGTCGTTTTAAACACTGTTTGTATAAGTTTACATTAAGTTTGAAAAAGGCTTGTAATAATATTTGCGTTTCTGTAAATTAAAAGTTGATGAGCTGTGCTGTGATTGTAAACTCGCCTTCGTTGGAGGTAAACCTGCTTCGATCCTGTTGAACCATGGTTGTATCGGGCGGAGACCCGACAGACCAATGGGTTGTTCCGTTTGAAGTGCGTTGAGTTAATATCGGCTGTAAACCGATGATTAGCGCACTTAAGCCGGAATAATTCAGGCGGTTCTGCCACAGCTGCGGCGGCACGTGGCTCGGCTCAGAGCAGCGCAGGGGCGGCGGTGCGCGGCACATGGCCGGCAAAAGCGGCGGTGGCACGTCGGACAGAGAAACAGAGGAGGCCGGGGCTGGAGGAGGAAGACAAGGACCAGTCTATGATTCTCCAAAAATGCAAGGACCTCACTATAATGTCTTGGTAACTTTCAAACCAGAGCTCAAATGGAAATGTGCCCAAAAGCAAAAGTGTAGGGTTTATCAAAATCTACAACTTTGCTTTAAGGTTCATTTGTAGAAGAGCTAAGGATTTGAAATTAATATAAAACTTAGCAAAGTTTCTAAACTTTATATAAATCCTATTTAAAAACTACACTACACTTACATCCTAGGTGTAGTTTCACCTATATTTGCGGTTTAAAGGCAAGTTCTTGCACTTTTTCAAAACAAACCAAGCAGAACATGACTTTACCTCTCATTCTTGCACACTTGCACAAAAGGACCTTTATTTAATTATAATTATATAAATACCCCTTTTCCCTTATCCTTTAAATTTTTAAACACACTTTCACAATATTTTGCACACAACTTTATACTAAAAATTAGTGTGTGTCAATACCAAGTACCTGAGTGTCACAACCCTCCCCCCTAAAAAGAATCTCATCTCGAGATTCCGGAACAAAATAGATTCGGGCGATTAGATTTGGGAGTTGGCTCGAAGGAAGTCTGGGAAATTATGTTGAAGATAGAATTCGGTTTCCCATGTTGCTTCTTCTTTCGTGTGATGGTTCCACTGAATCTTGTACATTTTGATGGTTTCCCTCCTAGTGCTTCTTTCTTTGACATCCAGGATTTTGATTGGATGTTCAACGTAGGATAGATCGGGTTGGATGTCAATAGTTTGAGATTCTATTATCTCAGTAGGAGTTTTGATGCACTTTCTAAGCCGAGATACATGGAAGACATCATGGATGGCCGCTAGTTGAGGAGGAAGTTGGAGACGATAAGCTACGGGTCCGCAGATTTCGGTAATTTCAAAGGGTCCGACATAACGAGGAGCAAGCTTCCCTTTTACGCTGAACCTTTGAACACCTCGGGTAGGAGATACTCGAAGATAGATGAGGTCTCCGATTTGGAACTGTATCGGTCTGTTTCGGATGTCAGCGTAGCTCTTCTGTCGAGATTGGGCTGCCTTTAGATTAGTCTGTATAGTCTTCACCTTATCCTCTGCTTCAACGACCAGGTCGGGTCCAAAGATCTTACGTTCGCCGGTTTGTGACCAACTCAAAGGAGTTCAGCATCGACGACCGTACAATGCTTCAAACGGAGCCATCTTAATGCGAGTCCACCAAAAGTTCTGTTTTAGATCCTGGTACATCTTGGTACTGCTAGGGTGCATAGAGAATTTAGATAGGTGGGCCTCGTCCAATATCTGTTTACGGAGTTTATGGTCTTTAGGTACAACGATACGTTCGTTGAACCATAAAACTCCTTCATGATCTACTCGAAAGCACTTATACTTTCTTTCCCCTTGTGTCATCTTCTGCTTGATGATTCTGACCCCTTTATTGCGCTGCTATGCTAGAATAATGCTATCCCTAAGCGTGGCTTCAACGGAGAGATGGTTCAAGCCACCTTGAGGAATAATTTCTAGATTAAGCTTTCTCATTTTCCAACAAAGAGTCTCATTGAATGCTTCCACAGATAAGCAAGAACAATGTGCCTTGTGACTAAGTGCATCCGCAATGACGTTGGCCTTGCCTGGATGATAGTGTACTTCTAGATCATAATCTTTGATAAGTTCCAGCCAGCGTCTTTGCCTCATGTTTAGATCTGCTTGTGTAAAGATGTACTTGAGGGTTTTGTGGTCAGTATAGATATGGCATTTTGCACCCATCAGATGATGTCTCCAGATTTTAAGTGCATGGATGACAGCTGCGAGTTCAAGATCATGGGTAGGGTAGTTCTGCTCATGAGTTCTAAGTGCTCGCGATGCATAAGCAATCACTCGGTTGTCCTGCATAAGCACACAACCAAGCCCAATTCCCGAAGCATCATAGTAGATGTCGAAAGGTTTGCATACATCTGGTTGAGCTAGAACTGGGGCAGTGGTAAGATGTGCTCTAAGAGTGTGGAACGCATCTTCACATTTTTGATCCCTGGAGAATTTAACACCTTTCTTTAATCGTTCAGTCATAGGCTTGGCTATTTTTGAGAAATCAGGAATGAAACGACGATAATAGCCAGCGAGACCAAGAAAACTACGGATTTGATGGACTGATGTTGAAGGTTTCCAATCCATCACTTCTTGAACTTTACTGGGATCAACGGATATACCGTCACTGGAGATGGTATGCCCTAAAAATTTAACAGTATCCAGCCAAAATTCGCACTTGGAGAATTTGACATACAAGTGGTGGTCTCTTAAACTTTGAAGAACAATACGAAGATGTATTGCATGATCTTCCGGATTCTTGGAATAGATTAGAATGTCATCAATGAAGACCACAACAAATTTGTTGAGTTCTTGCATGAAGACAGAGTTCATGAGATACATGAAATAGGCTGGGGCATTGGTAAGACCAAATGACATGACTAGATATTCGTATAGCCCATATCTAGTAGAAAAGGCAGTTTTTGGAATATCACTTGGCCTGATTTTAATTTGGTGATAGCCGGAACAAAGATCAATCTTGGAAAATACTTTGGCTCCGGCTAACTAATCGAAGAGAATGTCCATGCGGGGTAGAGGATACTTGTTTTTGATGGTTACCGCATTGAGGGGACGATAATCCACGCATAGTCTTAAGCTATTGTCTTTCTTCTTCACGAATAGGGCTGGACAACCCCATGGTGAAGCACTTGGACGAATGTAACCCTTATCAAGGAGGTCCTGGAGTTGGATTTTTAACTCGGCCAGTTCATTAGGTGGCATATGATTGGGTCTCTTAGAGATGGGGGCTGTACCGGGTTGGAGTTCTATGATAAACTCAATATCCCTATCCGGAGGCATTCCAGGCAAATCATCTAGAAATACGTCTGGGTATTCGCACACAATAGGGATGTCCTTTAATTTAATCCCTGTTGTAGCATAGGTGCAAGAATTGAGGCACTCTCGTTGTGGAAGATAAAGAATGGTAGGTTCATGCTCTGATGAATCTATCTCCACAGTTCGGGAAGAGATATCTAATGATACTTGGTGCTGGGTCATCCAATTCATACCTAAAAGAACATCCATTTCTTCTAGGTCTAGTAATAGTAAACCTGTTTTTATCAAATGGCTTCCCAGCTGAATTGGCACCTTCCTACAGATTTGATTAGATGAGATTTTTCCGCCAGGAGTTGTTATCTTGTAGGCTCCATTAGTAGAATAGATATCCAAGCCTATTTTGTTCCCACATGTTGCACTGATAAAACTATGGGTGGCACCAGAATAAAAAAGAACAATCACGGGTTGATGATTGATAGAGAAAGTACCCGTCATTATTGGTGTCCCCTCGGGGAGTTCGGAGAGAGTGGTGAGGTTCACCCTTCCCTGGCGGACTTGGACCACTTGCTTCTTGCCCTTGCCCTTGCTGTTCGGGTTGGAAGTTTGCCCTTGGAAAGATCTTCTAGGTTGAGGGCAATCCTTGATGAAGTGGGATGGGCTGCCGCAATTGAAACAACGATAATTGTTGTTTCCCAGGTTGGATGGTGGAAAACTCGGTCGCGGGCCTTGCTGCTGTTGCTGCTGAGGTTGGGGTGTTGGTGGTCAATTGAATCGAGCCTGTTGGGGTGGTCTGGCTACCCATCCGCTTGGAAGATTGTTATAGGGTGGTGCTCGGGTAGCAGTGTTCTGGACCAATCGATACCTGGATGGTTGCGCCGTTGAAGGTCCAGTGGGTGTCTTCCGCTTCTTTTCTGCCCGGTGGGCTGAGATGCAGTCCTCTTGGGTTATGGCCATATTGACCAGCTCATTGAAATTGTCGGCCTTTACCAAATTCAATCGTTCCTTAAGTTTGGTGTTCAGGCCTCGACGGAAGCGATCTCGTTTGCGGGCGTCTATGTCCGCATGATAACCAGCATACTGGCACAAGTGGTTGAAGACCTGTGCATATTGCATGACGGTGCGGGTTCCCTAGGTCAGATTTAAGAATTCATTGAGCTTTCACTCAATAAGTCCTTCTGGAATGTGATGCACTCGAAAGGCGGTTCGGAATTCATCCCATGTGATGACATGACCCGCCGGCTGCATAGCATGGTAGTGGTCCCACCATATGCGGGTATGCCGCGAATTTGTTGGGCCGCAAAGAGCGCCTTGTTCTCATCTGAACATGGGGCAGACAATAGTGCAAACTTGGAATCGATGGTGCGAAGCCAAGCATCAGCGTCGAGAGGTTCATCTACCTTATGGAACAATGGAGGCTGGGTACTGAGGAAATCTTGATAACTGGCCGACGGGGGTTCATCACGACCTTGAGGCTGGTGATGAAATTGGTCCATCTGTGCCTGCACAAGCTGGTTGAGGAGTTCTGTTTGTCGGGCCATGACCTTGGCTAGATTTGGTGGGGCTGGTGGCGGTTGCTGGGAACCGCTAGCTTGATCGGGCCGAAAACCTTTCGGAGTTCTGCGAGTAGCTCCAACCATCTGAAACAAAGGAGATATCCATTATCAACCATATTCTTACTCCTATTTTCAGATGATATATTGTTGCCAAACAAATAGGTAGTTCACATGTTCCATTCAACCAACTCATTTCAGATGCAAAAATATCAAGACACAATAACAGAACACGAGGCTTAGATTACAAAACAAACTTAATACATTAGGATGGTTCGATTGCTATGGGTCAGACCATATGTACACAGGCCACAAATGGTACAACAAGTGGCTCTAAGTCTAGGTGATCTACTCACAACCTATATCACACCACTTTTTACAACTAAGATATCGACGATTTAGATAAACTAAAAATCATCGAGGTTGCCCACGGAGGACTGGCTATTGGAGGAGGAATGATCTAGCTGAGGATTGGGTTCTGGATCTCCATGCTCGGAATCGAGATCGGACACTCCCTCGATTTCCTCCGGGTCTTCTTCTCCACCTTCAGGGGCTACAGGTACAGCAGGAGGTACAAGCTGCTCCTGGAGTTCGTCGAAGTGAGCGTGGGCCTCGTCGACCTCAAGGATAAGGTCGTGGATCTGCTCCTAGAGGAACTCAATGATCGTGTTGTGTTGAGTGATCATTGCATCACTCTCATTGATTTGATCCTCCCGATGAAGAATAGTCTCATCCCGGGCTGTGATAATCTCCTCCTTCTCCGTGACCAAAGCTTGAAGCTCCACTATCTGGGTGACCTGTCGATCGGCATTTCGATAGTGACCTTGGGCTATGCCAATCAACTGACCCACACCACGGCGTAGCAGAATCTGATAGTGATTCTGAACATTCATGAACCTGATAAGACCATGGAGCGTTTCTTCAGCTGCATCTCCCAACAAGTGACCATAATGAGCTGTCCGAAATTTCCATTCAGGATCACTGGAATCTATTGCAGGGAACATGCAGATAGGATACCCTGAAACTTCCATGGGATGCTGGTTGCAGAAGAGATGGATAGCTTCCAAAGCTGTAGTCTCGATAGTGTCAACTAGACGGTAGCCCACCACATCAACCTCGATGGGCTGCCACTAGGAACGGAAAGGATGTTGAGGAATCGTCATTTCAACTCGGCATCGGGGAACACCTTCTTCTCGATACTCCACTCCGTCATATTGAGGAGGCTCGGTGTAGAAGACCAAACTTAGTGATTCCCAAAGAAGACGGGGAAAACCCTCCCAATGCAAGGCATTAGTTTGGAGATGCCTGCGTGATCCCAAAAGACGTTGGAAGGGGCTGCCATCTGCAACAAGAATGCAAATGGTGAGATATATTTACCCTGCTAAGAACCCACAAGGTAAATAGAACGAGATAATCAATTCTGATAACACCAAGGACTGGAAATCAGATGGATGCTTAAGATACTCAACTAAAGCTACCACAAAAATCCTATTGACCCATTCTAGAGACAAGCAACACACTACATGTCCTTAGAAGAACAAAACATACATTGCATTTGTGTAATTGATGATGGATTATGCATGCACGTTCTATTCGACCTCACAACCAAAACAACTGCCGAATATCTTCGGACTTACGCGGTTAATTTTCGGTGGCATAACGCATACGTCTCTCTCTAGTAACTAGTCGATAAATCCTATCCATCCTAACCTCCTAATCGTGGTTAGTGTACCTGCAAAAGACCACATATATGACATGAACCCTTCATGGCAGCATGACATGAAAGTGTCCCCAAACAATACTGTTCACTATAGAAACAGCATCCGTACCATTACCGCCGTACGGACAACGTTAACATACGTCATTAATACAACGTATTCACGGGGATACCGCAAAATACGGGGGTATGAACAGCGATCGCCATACCCTGCACCGAACCATATACTCCCAATATAATCAACCAAAGTTGGTATATTGGCAGCATCTCAAGTAGGCCACTGCTTGAGAATCAGTGTTCGGTTCACATCACCGATGGGAAGGCCAAGCTCCCTCAGTTGACTGAGGATCCTTACCTTCTTACCTTACCATCGAAGGTGTCGTTACTGAAAGTAAAGTTGGGTTATGCATGAATTTAAGTTTTGACCCAAAGTAGTGTTGTGAGTTAGAACAGGACTATATATATATATTTGACCCAAAGTAGTGCTGTGAGTTAGAACAGGACTATATATATATATATACATTAGCATTCACCTGATAATTCCCATATAGTTCCCTAGGGCTTTACGTTCTAAGCACCAACCTTAACGAATCCAATGTATGTTGCAAATTAATTTGTTTAGCAAATTTTATCCTAAAAACACATTTTTTTAAGAGCTGCTGCAGTTGTAAAACTAAACCTACAGCTCTGATACCAGTTGTGGCAAAACCGCCTGAATTGTTCTGGCTCAAGTGCGTTAGTGTGACAGTTCGTGTACTTGTAATGCTAGACATGTATTTTGTTAGTGTGAAATATGTGTTTGATAGTATAAAACTCATGTGTGTTTGTGTGAAGCTTTTGAAAATTTACAGTGCAAGTAAAAAGGGCATTTTTGTAATTTCAGAAAAACCTAAGATTGTTTTTGCAAAATGTATTTGGATGGGAGGTAATCTCAAAATGAGTGAAGGGTAGTTTTGTTTTGCAAATATGTTTTTCTTATTTTATGTCTTGTAAAAATATATCTTTACCCAAAAAGTTGCATTAGAAATGCATGTGTTGAGTTGTGTAAAAATTTTGGGTAAAGTGGTGAAAATAAGGGTATTTATGTAATTTTATAAAAGTATAAGTCCTTTTGTGCAAGTAGTTGATTTACAAAAGTAATTTTTAAAGTTACTCAGGACTAAAGTGTAAAAAGTGCAAGTCATCATGACATGTCTATCCAACCATTATGACGAGTCTATCCCGTCATCATGACGTGTCATAAATGTTTGCATTTAGGTCCTGAATTTTATAAAGTTATGCTCTTTAGGACAAAAGCAATTCAAATCCAACTTTTGTTCAAAATTTCATATTTAAAGATATAAGTTTTGAGTTTTTGAACTTGAGCCCTAAAGCAATGTTGTAGAGTTTGAAAAACTCTCCAACTTTCATTTTGGGCATTTCTCCATTAGGGTTTTAAATCAATAGGAAATTTTGCTTTACAAATAAGTCCCTGCAGTTTTCTGAAATTGCGCATAAGTCCTTGGGAAATCTCTTTTCCCCTTCTCCTCTGTTCTCTTATCCCTGGCGCCTTTATCCTTTTCCCCACCGGCCCTGGCTCCATTCCTATCCCCGCTTTCTTTTTCCCCTCTCTCTCCTCTAAGCGCAGCTGGCGGTGGCGGAACGGGGTGTTTCTGCCCCGGTGGCGCAGGCACACGGCGCAGCACAGCCGGCGGCAGCGGCCCAGGCGGCCCGGCGTGGGCCCCGAGCGGCGGCCGCAGGAGCACTCGGGCGCGGCTTCGGGGGCGCGTGGAGCGGCGCGGCTCGGGGCAAGCGGCGCGCGGCGCGGGCAGGCCCGGGCGGGAGCGAGCCGGCGCAGGAGCGGCGACGGCTCGGTTGGTGCGAGGCGCGCAGGCGCGCAGAGCGACAGTGGTGTAGGCGAGCGGCGCAACCAAGGGCGCTGGCGCGGCTCAGGCGCGTGGACGCACAGGGGCACACGCGAGCCGGCGGCGCGCATGTGAACTGGGCGAGCGCAAGGGGGCGCAGCGCGTGGGGGTGGCTCGGCTGGTGTGGACCGGGCGCAGGCGACAGCGCGCGGGCACCAGCAGAGGCAAGCAACGGCGCGTGGTGGCACTGGAGCACGGAGACGGCACCAGGGGACGGCGCCGGGCTTGGACGGAGAAGAGCGGCTAGGGACTGGCGGCGCAGGGGCTCGCTGCGGTTGGCGCAAGCGCTGCGCGGGCGTGCGGGAGGCATGGAGCAAACGCGTGAGCAGCAGTGCGATGCGGGCCAAGGCAGCGCGCGGTTCGGGCGTGCGCGGATGGAGGTGAGGCGTGGTGGCTCGGGACCGACTCGCACGGAGGGCAACGAGGTCGCGCACGGCGGTAACTTGGCAAGGACGGCCGCGGAGGGACCTGCGACGCGGCAAGGCCGAGGCGAGCGCGAGTCTGGCAGTAGGAAGGGCTGTGCAGGGCGACAACGTGCAGGGCAACGGCGTGCAAGACGACAGCGTGTAGCGCATAGCGGTGTCTCCGCTGGGCGAACTCAGGCCGCGACCGAGTTGGTGTGCAGGAGGGTCACGCGTGATGGACATGAGAGGCCGTCGAGGAAAAGGCAGCGGAAGGCACGGCCCTAATACAGGCAGACCATGGTCCTCGCGAAGGTGGAGGTGTGAGTATGGCGTGGCGAATCGGAAAGAGAAGCCGCGAAGCGAAGGCAGTGGTCGGGCGTGACGAGCTCGGAGGAGATGCGGTGCAGCCAGGCATGATGAGCTCCCTTCACCCATGCGGAGGTTGACGCGGGAGCAACGCGACGCGGGTTTGACGTGCAACGCAAGACCGGTGGCGGTGGTGGGTCAAACCGGATAGCGTCGCAACAGGTGGAGAGGGCGGCGAAGTTACAGGACCGAGAGGTCCGAGCGGAACTGAACCAGCACGCTCGCGAATGCGAGCGGAAGCGTTTTACCGGTGGCCGGCTTAGCTCATGAGCAGGAAAACCCTAGGGTTCGCGGAGAAGTTGGTATAGCGAACCCATTCGGCTCCATCGTCTCGTCCCATGATCCACGACATCCAACAGTTCTTACCCTCGTGGATCGCTCAACCGCTATCACCACCAATCACCACTGGGATTACCTCTTCGGCCATTCTCTACCCACTACAATCCCCGACAAGCTTCTTCGTCACCCACGGAATCTCAGCACCGTCGAACTCATCTTATCGCCGATCTTGTTTGCCACGGGAATTCACTTTCCGCTCGTTCTCCTCTACAACCAATGCTACCCCAAGGTTTGCCCTGATTCACTGAATCTTCCTAATGCCAGCGACTCCTTTGCCGGAATGTCGTCGTTATCTTCCTGTTCTTTGTTTTCCCCGACCAGGGACTTAATTGCTCTGATTTAGAAAGTCTAGGGTGTTCTTTGTAAAATTTCCAAAGCTTTCTTTATTTTAAATCAGTGAACTTCTACATTTCATAAATTTTCATAGGAAGTTCATAAAAATGTAAAATCAGTTTTGTTTGAAACCCTAAGTCAAACCCTACAAGTTTTATGTTGTAATCTTGAGTGAAAGTCTTTGATTTGTGGTATAGGCTAACTATTAGGGAATGAATGCTTTATTGTACTTTATATTGTATGCTTGTGTTATAGCTAAAGAGTAAGCCATAGAATATATGTCTTAAGTAGAATTGTGTGATATCTAGTTAATCCTCTTACACGAGTGCTCATGTCCCTACCATCAAGACTTTGTCCTTGTCTTGATTGCAGTCTTCTTAAAGTCCTTTCCGTATAAGGATCCTCGTTAGTTCATGTGTGTCTGCTGCTTAACCAAAACATCTCTGCAGCTGTGCTTCAGCATCGGCTATTAGCTCAGCCGCTAAGCATCCGTTTCCTTTGAGTCTATGATATTTCTGTGTAACAACTGTCAGCCGATGCCCTTCTTTTGGTATGCTTTTACCCTCGGCTGGTTAGTTGATCCGGTTGTTACCCTTCTAATATCGGCTACTGCCGATATAATTCTTTTGTTCTGTCCTACATCGGCTGCACATAGATGATGTATCGGAGATGCACACATGATCTTAGGGTTCTTGTTATCGGCGGATCCAAGCCGATTCTAGCTGTCTTCCATATCAATCTAATATGGTCGATCAATCCTTAGTCTTCCTATCCTTATCCACACACTTCTATCAGCCAATTTATCAGCTGAAAGATCGGCTATATATCTATCGGTCACATATCCTCAACCACACTCCAATCGGCTGTACGTCACTCAATTGTTGTGCTGACGTAATCGAGCCGATACAACCACACCTAGTTACCTAGGATAACACTTAAGCACATCTCAGTCAAGACACAACTGTTTTAGGAATTATCCCTCTGCTAAAGTGATTGGTGTTTTCATCGATCAATCAGGAAACCGGTGCACCTGCCAATCGACTACTCAGACCAAAGTACACAACCCTCGATCAGTAAGATCGCACAGTAGACACGCCTCTATTAGGCACGACCAAAGCATATCTATCGGCTATACCTCTGTTGTTTCCAATCGGCTCTGTTGTAATCTTCAACAAGTAGCCAGTTCTAATTAATATTTCCTTAAAGCTCTGTCTAAGTTAGTTTAGATCTTTCTGGTTATTATATGAGTAGTATGTTAAATGAGTGCTAGATTGCAACTGTATTGTGAAGTAAGGTAGTTTTATGTGCACACTCTGAATGTAATGTTGCATTGCATGTAGATACGACTACTTCCGCAGACGGTACCTACAAGATCTCCCAGGAGTCTGCAGAGGATGTTCCTAAAGACCAAGTGAATGTCACCAAGGGATTAACTGAAGCCCCGAACCAAAGTTCGGAAGATATTGACATCTCTCACTTCAGCCCCACCAGTAAAGGCAAGCCCCGGACATATCGCACTATTTTAATTACACTGCAATCTATATCTATTTACGTATTCTATGCATTAAGTTCTTAGGAATTGCTTGGAACCCTAGCTGCATTCTCCTAGGAACCAATGTGTTGGATACTAGCACTTGAGTCCGACTAGCTGCTATGCTAATAGGACCGGTAGAAGTCGGGTGATTTCCTGTCACTCGCGCGATATAGGAGTTGTAATGTTTACATTCCTGTAATCACTATAAGGATGATGGATAGGGTCATGTGCTATATCATGACCTGAAGATTACCCTGTCTGTTTTGATAAAAGCTTTAAGGTCAAAATGTGTGGTAGTGGTGGCTAAGCGTTTGAAAGTACTAACCACATACCGCGAAATATGGTAAGCGGTAAGCCTAGTAACCAATCGGCCCGGCAAGTGGACATACTGACCACCACATGTATTTGGTTCTTCTGGTTACTTGATTCGACGTGTGGGAATACGTGTTGCAAGGGCAACCAGGAGTACGGGTTTTGTAGTCGCGCTACAGACGTACGTCCTGCACACATTGGGTGTGCGTATGGTCCTGCAGTCGCTTGTGGTGGCCCTGTCCACGACCCGAAATGAAAGGTAAACGGTTGCTTCGGAACTATCGTTGGACGTTCCAAGCGTGTGAGTTAGGTTTACCTTGCAAGGTTAAATTCGATTCGGATCGTCCGCCTCTCACGAGGATTGAGACTGCTTATTCCTTGTGCCACATCGAGTAAAAAGTGTAATTATTGATGGAATAATCTTGATGAATGATAAGCTCTACCTTGCTTGTTTAGTATAGGTTCTTACCTAGAATGGCTAATCCAGTTAGAATCTGAAAGCTAAAACTTGAAAGTAGATTATACTCTTTGTTGCTTTTTCGGCTGAAAATAAACCCAGAACCCTTGAAATGCCTTCATGAGTCTAGTTATGGGCTAAAGTATACTCAAACCCGGGTAAGCCTTGCTGAGTATTAGTATACTCAGCCTTGCTAGTTTTATGTTTTTCAGGTAAAGTCTTTGAAGACCCTACTCTTCCCCTGTCTTGGCACTATGCTCTTCCAGAAGGTTGGTCCGCGAAGTGAGATCCGTCCCCGGCCAACATTGGTGATACCGAGTGATGTCGTGCCTGGGCTTAGCATGACATCCGTCTTGACGGCGTGTTGTGAATCGTCGCGTATGTTTTCCACTGCTAAAAACCATAACTTTAACAGTTTGTAATGTTTTCTCTAAATTTCAAACTTTGTGCTATTGATGGAAACTCTTGTAACGTAATTCTTTGTGATGTAAAATATGATGGTGACTGTATCTCTGGACTCACCTTCGTGTGAGGTAATCTTATTTGATCCTGTGTATCGGTGGTTTATCGGGATGTTACCCGACAGACCAAGGGATTATACCGTTTGAAGCACGTTGGAGCCCTCGGGAGTGGACTCGTGTACTTGAGCCAGTATAATTCAGGTTGGTACTGCCACAGTTAGTCATCGCTATGCAGCCGACACTAACTCAACGCACTTCAAACGGAACAACCCATTGGTCTATCGGGTCTCCGCCCGATACAACCACGGTTCAACCGGATCGAAATAGGTTTACCTCGCATGAAGGCGAGTTTACAATCACACAACAGCTCACCAACTTTTAATTACAAAATCTTAAACATTATTACAAATCGTTTCAAATTTATGGTCAACTTATACAAACATTGTTTAAAACGACAAGCTACACATGCTTGTCCAGGTTCACAGCGGAAGCAAAATTAACACACGACTACACTGGTCGCGGAGGTGAACACCACACTCAGCCCGAAGTATGGAGTCATTCAGGAGGGTCACTGCCAGCCGGGGACGGATCCCACTCCACGGACCAGCCAAACGGAATAGAGGTTGGCCATGCAAGACTATCCGTGGGGTTTTCAAAGGTCATACCTGAAAAATTCACTAGCAAGACTGAGTATGCTAATACTCAGCAAGACTTAACCGGGTCATGGTATACTTAGCCATGTAGCTAGACTCATGCTGGCTTGTTAGGGTTCTGTGTTTAATTTCAGCTGAAAAACAACAAAGAGTATGATCTATTTTCATGTTTTAGCTTTCAGATTCTAGTCTCTTTAATCATTCTAGGTTAGCACCTATACTAGACAATCAATATAGAGATTAACATCCATCCAGATTATTCCATAATGATTACTGTTCTTACTCTATGTGCTAGAAGGAATAAGCAGTCTCAATCTCCGCGAGAAATGGATGATTCTGAATTGAATTTCATAACCTTGCAAGGCAAATCTAACTCACATGCTTGGAACATCCAACGATAGTTCCAAAGCAACCGTTTGCTTTTCATTCCGACTCGTGGAACAGGGCCACCACAAGCGACTGTAGGACCGTACGCACACCAATTGTGCAGGACATACGTCTGTAGCGCGACTACATGACCGTACTCCTATCCGCTGTGCGGAACGTACTCCCGCACGTCGGTGCGTGAGAAAAACCAAATTACGAGTGGTGGGAGGTATGTCCACTCCTCGGGCCGATTGGTTACTAGGCTTACCGCTTTACCATATTTCGCGGCATGTGGCTAGTACTTTCAAACGCTTAGCCACCACTACCACATACTGCGACCTTAACCACTTTTATCAAAACAGACAGGGTAAACCTCCAGATCATGATACTGCACATGACCCTGTCCATTATCCTTATAATGATTACAAAATAGTAAACATGCAACTCCTATATCGCACGAGTGACAGGAAATCAGCCGACTTCTGTCGGTCCTATTGGCAGAGCATCTATGCGATAAGGACTCAGGCACAATACATTGGATTCCTAGGATTTATGCATCTAGGGTTCCATTCCAACTCCTAGACTTAATGCATGATATAATGTATATAAGTATAAAATTGTAGTAAATTAAATACTGTGTTATGCACCGGGGCTTGCCTTCTTGAGTGGGGTTGGGAGCAGGAGTGTCAGAGACTTCCGAACTTTGGTTCGGGGCTTCAGTTAATATCTCGGCGACGCTCGCAGGATCTTCAGTAAATCCAAGCTCGGGTTCCTGAACCAACTCGTAGATTCCGTCATCGAGTGTTGCTGACTCTACATGATATGCAATGATTTAAGTGAGATGGTGCTTGAGTTAAAGATTTTATTTCACGATAAAGTTGCAATCCAACAAATTAACAAATATAAACTCATGAAACAAGGGGGGGGGGGGTTTAATCTCAAGCTACCATTTATACTTAAGTTATGGTTATAGTAATGGAATTACTTTGAAGTAATTTGACAAGTTTGATTTTCATTTTAAAATCCATAAAGGTTCTAACCTTGAATTTTTGTGGTTAAGCTTATGTTCAATACATAAGCTTATTGTGAATTTTTCATAATTTTCTGAAAATGGAAACTAAAGCATTTGAATTTGCATACCAAATTCAAGTTTAAATTCAAATCTTGAGTAAACAGAATTTAAATTCTTGAAAATTTAATTCTGAACTAATTATCAACAAATTAGATTATGGTAAAAAGATCTAAACATAAAAGCCTCAGGAACATGCTTAAATAAATTCAAACCACATCAAATTTGATTTGCAAAAATTTAAAAGAACTTAAACTACAAAGCAGTACTAAGCATGAAAGTTTTACACAAGCTTACTCATGACCTAGACAGGCTTCATACCAGAAACCATAAGAAAATAAGCTTATATGCAAAAGTTATGCATAAGATACCCTTTTACTTTAAGTTTGAAATAAATCAAAAAGCATTTAGTTTCAAACCAAACTTTATTAACAAAAGTTGTAGATTTATATTTCTAGATTCCAACAAAACTGGTTTGGTAATTTTTGGATTTTTCTACACATCCCTATGAATTTTACAATTTGACAGCTAACACTAAACAATGATCTTGCAAAGAGGTCCTCGGGTTGATGCATAAAGGCCCTTAGAACAGGAAAAGAATTTGCAAATGGGTCCTTGACAGCCCACGACGGCGGCCGGCATGTCTGTCCGAAGCGTTCTCGCCGGCGGTGAGGTCCTGGGTGGGGAGGGATAGGTGCTACACGGCCTACAGGAGCTGCTGATCACGATGGTGGGTGATGTGCTCAAGGAGCAGTGGTGGAGCATGGCCAGCAACGAGAGATGGCGGCGGCCGTGGAGGCGTGCACATGTTCCCGGCGAGGGGCCAGCGAACGTGGATGGATAAGATGCGCACGAGCACCGTGGAGATGTGGGGGTGCTATTCTCGTACCTGGTTTGGCAGGAGATGGGGTGGAAGGGGGTCGTCGACGATGAGGCCGAGCGGGCGGCGGAGCTAGAGCTCGCCAGCGCTGCGGGGAACGACGCTCGGGTGCGAGAAAATGGAATTGGGTGGGTCGATGAGTTGCAGGGAGTCACGGTGGTGCTCTAGGAGCACTGGATCGGGGTCCAGAGGCGGTGTGAGTATCTGTCGACAGCAGCTAGGGGTGACGGCGGAGGTCCGGTGAGACGCGGGGTCGGAAACGAGAAATGGCAATAAAATTGTGGATGCAGGAGGAGAAGAGAGGGTGCAAGGACCTCACCGTAATGTCTTGGTAACTTTCAAACCAGTGCTCA
This sequence comes from Panicum hallii, assembly GCF_002211085.1. Classification (NCBI taxonomy): domain Eukaryota; kingdom Viridiplantae; phylum Streptophyta; class Magnoliopsida; order Poales; family Poaceae; genus Panicum; species Panicum hallii. Next base: position 26,909,948 of record NC_038049.1, on the reverse strand, counting down.
AATGGAAATGGGCCCAAAAGCAAAAGTGTAGGATTTATCAAAATCTACAACTTTTCTTTAAGGTTCATTTGCAGAAGAGCTAAGGATTTGAAATTAATATAAAACTTAGCAAAGTTTCTAAACTTTATATAAATCCTATTTAAAAACTACACTACACTTACATCCTAGGTGTAGTTTTACCTATATTTGCGGTTTAAAGGCAAGTTCTTGCACTTTTTCAAAACAACCCAAGTAGAACATGACTTTACCTCTCATTCTTGCGCACTTGCACAAAAGGACCTTTATTAAATTATAATTATATAAATACCCCTTTTCCCTTATCCTTTAAATTTTTAAACACACTTTCACAATATTTTGCACACAACTTTATACTAAAAATTAGTGTGTGTCAATACCAAGTACCTGAGTGTCACACTGACGACGGTGAGCAGAGCCGGCGGCGATGGTCTGGCGGCGGTGCCGAGCGAAGAAGAGGCCGAGGAGCGAAAATGCGGGTGCGTGAGAGTGTAAATGAAGTCGAGGAAGACTCCTGGATGCGCTGCGGGAACAAGAAGGGCACGGGTGAGCTGGAGCAGCTGCTGGTGACCGGCGGCACGACGTGGCGGCTTCAGGTGACGGCGGAACGATGTGGCGGGGCGGGGGAAAGGCAGCAGAGGTCGGGAAGCGGCGGGCTAGTGAGCTGGAGGGCCAGGTGGTGGGGTTAGAGCGGTGAGGGGCAGCTGGTAGCGTGGGAGCTCGCTGGCGAGGTGCGGCGGTCGGTGGAGCAGAGCAGCAGAGAAACAGAGAGGGAGGGGAGAGAGGAAGACGACGAGGACTTCTCCATAATTTTCTAAAAGAGCACGGGGTGCACTATAAAGTAAAATTTTCTTTCAAACCATAGCCCAAATGAAAATATGCCCAAAAGCAAAAGTGTAGAGTTTAAAAAGATCTACAACTTTGCTTTAAGGGTCAGCTTCAAAAGAGTTAGGGTTTTGAAACTATTTCAAAATCCGACAAACTATCAAATTTCACATAAAACCTATTTAAAAATTCACATTCCAATTGAAACCTTATGGTGATTCTAGTTATTAAAGTGATTTAAAAGTAAATTCTTGCCTTTACAAAACTAACCTTCATACAATTTGAAATTACCCTACCTTCAAACATATTTAGCAAAAGAACCCCAATTTTTCCATAATTACAAAAATACCCTTTATCATATATTTAAATTTTTAAAGTCATTCATCCAAAACAAACACACACTAAGCGCCACTTCATACTAAAGATTAATGTGCCTAGCTCCTAAGTACCTGAATGTCACAGGTCCTTAGTAGAAAGACCCAAGCAAAATGTTATTGGAACGAAGTGGGTTTTTTGAAACAAACAAGATGAACATGGCGTGGTGACAAGGAACAAAGCAAGGTTGGTTGCTCAAGGCTTCACACAAATCGGAGGTTTGGATTTTGGTGAGACTTATGCCCCCGTAGCTAGGCTTGAGTCAATTCGTATCTTGCTTGCCTTTGCAACTCACCATGATTTCAAGCTATACCAAATGGATGTGAAGAGTGCTTTTCTTAATGGACCAATCTCCGAATTGGTATATGTTGAGCAACCACCAGGTTTTGAAGATTCCAAGTTTCCTAACCATGTCTACAAGCTCCATAACGCGCTCTATGGGCTCAAGCAAGCTCCTAGAGCATGGTATGAATGCCTTAAGGATTTTCTCTTAAGGAAAGGCTTTGAGATAGGCAAAGCCGATCCTACTCTTTTTACTCGTAAAGTTGATAAAGATATTTTTATATGCCAAATATATGTCGATGACATTATATTTGGTTCTACTAATCAATCTTGGTGCGAGGACTTTAGTAGGATCATAACAAAGAGATTTGAGATGTCCATGATGGGTGAGTTAACTTTCTTCCTTGGATTTCAAATCAAGCAATTAAAGGAAGGCACTTTCATTTGTCAAACCAAATATACTAAAGATATGTTGAAAAAGTTTGACATGGAGAATGCCAAGCCTATCAAGACACCCATACCAACTAATGGACAATTTGATCTAAATGAAGATGGCAAGGCCGTAGATCAAAAGGTATATCGCTCCATGATTGGATCCCTCCTTTACCTTTGTGCATCTAGGCCCGATATCATGCTTAGTGTGTGCATGTGTGCAAGGTTTCAAGCTAATCCTAAGGAATGTCATCTTATGGCTGTTAAGAGAATTCTAAGATATTTGGTTTATACTCCATACCTTGGCTTGTGGTATCCCAAGGGCTCCACTTTCAATCTACTTGGCTATTCCGATTCGGATTATGCCGGTTGCAAAGTAGATAGGAAGAGTACATCGGGGACTTGTGAATTCCTTGGTCGGTCCCTTGTGTCTTGGAGTTCTAAAAAACAAAATTCTGTTGCTTTATCTACTGCCGAGTATGTTGCTGCAGGTGCTTGTTGTGCGCAACTACTTTGGATCAGATTTACCTTGAGCGACTTTGGTTGCAAGTTTAGTAAGATTCCACTCTTGTGTGACAACGAGAGTGCCATCAAGCTAGCTAACAACCCTGTAAACCACTCAAGAACCAAATACATTGATATAAGACATCATTTCTTGAGAGACCATGAGTCCAAAGGAGATATCATTTTGAGTCATGTAAGCACCGATAAATAACTAGCCGATATCTTCACTAAACCACTTAGTTTGAGATCATGCACATGTTTGATTGCTATAGAGTAATTTTCAAGAAAATTTGAATCTTTTCTTGCTTACTTGAGACTATTGTTTCCATTGTTGATTGTTGGCTAGTCTCAAGCTAAGTGAGCCTCTCACATCATGAGATCTCTCTATCGAAATTCAATCCTATCCTTCACTAAAATTCTGCTTAGGGAGAGCCGGATACTCCGGTCCTTTGTCCGGATACTCCGGAAATTTGTCCGGATACTCCGGATGGTAAAACCATCCCTTATTTACCATAGAGGGGGTCGGTTAGAAACGTTTCATTCATTCTTCCTCACCGACGCCTCCTCCCTCTACTTCTCCTCTTCCTCCCTCTCGCCCAAGGGGCGATTTTCACCATCCAAGCACATAAATCTTGCAAATCTTTGAAGGAAGGGCATTCTCTCCTCCGGAAACTCCGGGGAAGCATTGGATTTGAAGTTTACCGCGTGTTCAACTTCCTTAAGGTATTCAAACTTCGAATCGCCCGATCTCTCAATGTAGCTGATAAACTGAGTATCCTTTAGGGCATTATTTCCACTCATGTCTAGTAACTCATACCCCAAGTTTCACTCAAATCCCATGGTAGAATCTTTCAATTTCTTGAACCTAGGGTTTGGACCACGATGCCCGGAGACTCCGGAAATTTGTCCAGATACTAGGCTTACCGCTTACCATATTTCACGGCATGTGGCTAGTACTTTCAAACGCTTAACCACCGCTACCACACACTGCGACCTTATCAAATTTTCATCAACACAGACGGGGTTTTTTACCAAGGTCATGAATTAAAATCACAACCCCGTACGACATCCTTATAGTGGTTGCAGTAATATAAACATTGCAACTCCTATAAAGCTCATGAGTGATAGGAAATCACTCGACTTCTACCGGTCCTATTAGCTTAGCAGCTAGTCGGACTCAGGTTCTATTATTCAGTACATGGGTTTCTAGGAATATGCAACTAGGATTTCAATACAATTCCTGGAAACTTAAATGCACAAGTAGATATATATGAATATATAATTTGCAGTGTCCGGGGCTTGCCTTGGTTGGTGGGGCTGGGGTCAGAGATGTCAATAGTAAAATTTTCCGAACTGGGGTTTGGGGCTTCAGTGATATCTCCGATGATATTCCCGGGGTCTTCAGAATTATCCCCTTCTTGTTCCGGGATCAGCTGGTAGTCTCCGTCAGCAAGAGTTGTCGAGTCTATATGATATGCAAATATTACAGTTACGGAAATGCATATGTTTTTATTTCATTTCACGATAAAGTTGCAATCCAATAATTCAATAGTCAAAGCATCACAAGGCAAGGATTTTAATTCTAAGGTTTCTAATCTACTTCTTATAAATTAAACTTATGGTAACAAGTTTGATTTTTATTTTGAAATCCACAAAGGCTATGGTCTTAAATTTTTGTGGATAAGCTTACTTCTAACAGATGAGCTTACTATGAATTTTTCATAAATTTCCAAAAATAAAAACTAAAGCATTTGAATTAAGTTCAATTTCAAGTTTAAATTCAAACCTTAGGTAAAACAGTGCCATAAATTCTTGAAAGATTTACTAGAAATTACTCAATTATAGAACATCCTATGGTAAAAAGATCTAAGCATGAAAACCTTAGTAATATGCTTGAATAAATTTAAACCATTTCAAGCTTGATTTGCATAAGTATAAATTAGTTTAAGCTAGGGTTCAGTACTGTAAGTGAAATTTGCACACAAGCTCACTCATACCCTAAACAGGCTACACACCAAAAATCACAAGCAATAGAGCTAGCATGCAAAATTTACACATAAGATACCCTTTTTGCTAAACTTTAAAATGGTTCAAAAAGCATTTGGTTTCACCTTAAACTCTAGTAACAAAAGTTGTAGAATTTACTACAAGGATTCAAACAAAACTAGTTTGATATTTTTCTAAATTTCCTACAAATTTCTAAAGATCACTGATTTTCAATTGAGGGGAGGGACTGGAATCTTGCAGCCAGGCCCTCAGGAAGATTTAAATCAACGCAATTGGGTCCTTGGCTCATCGGGACAGAGGAGCTGGAACTCGCTGGCTAAATTCCAGCGACGGTGATCGCCGGTGGCGAGGGGGAACTAGCCAGGGAGGACCAGGGGGCTAGGGGGAACCTTGCTGGAGGTGATGTGCAGGTCGGTGTTGACCGGAGGAGGTGGAACGGCGACGACCCGAGACGGCAGCGGTGGAGCTCGACTATGGCGGCGGTGTTCCGGCGTGCTGGAGATTGGAGAGGGGTGAGGGTGTGGTCTGGGAGCTGCGCCGGGGTGATGTGGTTCGGTTGGTACGCTTGTCGAGGGCGAAGAACGACGGGAGCGGCGAGTCGACTGTGAGCCGAACAGCGGCAGAGAAGAACTACGACGGCGAGCGTCGGTAGAGCAATCTAGTGGGGAATTGGCATCGGGGTAAGTTCGGGGAGCACCAGTGGGCGATGAGGAAGGTTGCTCAGGGGTCAATTTGAGCAGGGGCAGGCTGATTGCGGCTGCCCATGGTGAGCAGAGCTCGCCGGGGATGAAGAACGGGCGGTGATGGCGGATCCGGGGCTGTGATCTTGTTCTGCACTTATCAAGTGGTGTAATAGCACAACAGTGAGCTTAGGAAGTGCCGGGGCAAGAAAAGAGAGGGTTTTATAGGCTGCTGGGGTGCTGGCCACGGTGACGGTGAGGGGGTGGCTCGGTCGGGCGGCGGAGGTCCTGCGCAAGTAGTTGAGCAGAGGAAGAGGAAGGCAACAGCGGGCGCGTGAAGGGGTAGAAGAAGTCGAGGGGTGTCCTGGGGCATGCTTCAAGTTCAGGAGAAGGCACGGTGAGCAGTAGCTGCTGCTGGCGACCAGTGGCGCGGCGTGGTGGCCGTGCGGAGCTCGGGCTGAGGCGGGGCGGCGTGTCGCGCGCGGAAGAAAGCCTGCAGAGGGAAGCTAGGGTGGCGGCTGGTTGGAGACGACGCGTGTGAGCTAACAGAGTAGAAAATGGCGCCGGCAGAGCGGCAGCGGCGGTGAGCACCGGCGGCGATGGCAAGCAGCTGCTGGTGGCCCGGGCGGCGGTGTGGCGCGCTCGAGGAAGGCCAGCAGGAAGGAAGTGAGGCGGTGGGCGAGCTCGGGGGCGACGCGTGGAGGTTAGGAGAGGCAGGGGGAGACCTTGTGTGGCGCGGCACAATGGCTTGCAGCGGCGCTGCGGCGCGGCAGAGGAAGAAGAAGGGGGGGGGGGGGGCGCCCGGGGCTAAATTGTGAACTTTAAAACTCCAGGGACCTTAATGTAAATCAAAATTTCCCACTGTTCTAAAGCGCAAATGATAAAATGGTCAAAATAAAAGTTGTAGAACTTTTCAAAACCTACAACTTTTATTTAGGGTTCGACTTCAAAAACTCAAAGGATAGAGTTTTATCTTAAGACTTTGGACTTAATTCAAACTTTATAAAGTTTTTGTCCTTAGGTAAATTCCATATACTTTTGGACTGAATTGTAAGTTTAGGGGTAAATTCCATATACTTTTGGACTGAATTGTAAGTTTAGGTAATGTAATGATGACTAACATTCTTACACTTTGACCCCTAGTGAAATTTAAGAGTTACCTTTGTAATTCAGCATTTTACACAAAAGGACTCATATTTTTTAAATAATTACACACAAGTCCTTATTTCCACATATTCACACAATTGCACACAATTCAATACACACATTACACATTCCTTCCTAGTGTTTTAAGGAATCTCGTCCCGAGATTACAGGAATGACATAACTTGGAAGATGGATACCTAAGGAGCTTTAAGGAAATCGGGGAAGTTTTTCTGAAGATAATCTTCAGTTTCCCAGGTGGCTTCATCAATGGTATTGTGGTCCCATAAGATCTTATACATCTTAAATCTCTTTCTTCTAGTGACTCTTTCTTTGGTATCTAGAATTTAGAGGGGTTGTTTGACATAAGATAGATCAGGCTCGATCTCGATGGTTTGTTGTTCAATGATCTCAGTAGGCACTTTGATGCACTTCTTGAGTTGAGATATATGAAAGACATCATGAATGGCAGCCAACTGAATAGGAAGATGAAGTCTGTAAGCCACTGGGCCACAGGCTTCAGTGATTTCAAAAGGTCCGATGTATCGAGGTGCTAATTTTCCTTTTATACCAAAACGTTGAACACCTTTAGTAGGAGATACTCAAAGATAGACATAATCTCCTACTTGGAATTGTAATGGTTTTCTCCTTTGGTCTGCATAACTTTTCTGTCTAGATTGAGCTGCCTTAAGGTTAGCTTGGATAAGCTTAACCTTATCTTCAGCTTCGATAACTAAGCCTGGTCCGAAGATTTGGCGTTCACCGATCTCAGACCAACTCGAAGGGGTTCAACATCTTCGACCATATAACGCCTCAAATGGAGCCATTTGAAGACTAGACTGATAGCTGTTACTATAAGAAAATTCGGCCATGGCTAGACATTTGTCCCAGTTTGTACCATAGTGAATGATACAAGCTCGAAGCATGTCTTCAAGAATTTGATTGACTCGCTCAGTCTATCCATCAGTTTGTGGATGGTATGCAAAGCTTCGAATAAGCTTGGTTCCAAGAGAAGACTGCAATTGCTCCCAGAAGCATGCAATAAATTGTGCCCCTCGATCAGAAATGATGGTCTTAGGGACACCATGTAAACGAAGAATCTGATCAAGATAGACTTCAGCATACTTCTTAGCAGTATAAGTTGTATGCATAGGAAGAAAGTGGGCAGTTTTGGTGAGTCTATCAATGATTACCTAGATGGAGTCATGCTTCTGAGATGTGTTGGGAAGACTAACAATGAAATCCATACTAATGTCTTCCCACTTCCACGATGGAATAGGCAGGGGTTGGAGTATACCGTATACTTTTAGATGATTGTCTTTGACTTTCTGGCATGTATCACACTCGGATACATACCTAGCAATTTCCCTTTTCATCCTGGTCCACCAAAAATTTCGCTTAAGGTCTTGATACATTTTAGTACTACCAAGATGAATAGAAAACTTGGACAGATGTGCTTCATCATGGATTTGTTTACGAAGTTGATGATCCTTAGGTACAACAATATGATTGTTGAACCATAGAACTCCTTGATGATCAGTGTGGAAACACTTATATTTTGCTTCTCGCTGAGATAGTTTCTGTTTGATAATTTTGACACCTTCATCATGTAATTGCGACATGATGATCCTATCTTGAAGAGTAGATTCGATAGATATGAGATTCAGGCTACCTTGAGGAATAATCTCCAGATTGAGATTTCTCATCTGATAACAAAGAGTTTCCCTGAAGATTTCTACAGATAAGCAATGACAATGTGCCTTGCGGCTAAGTGCGTCCGCAACCACATTGGCCTTGCCGGGATGGTAGTGTACCTCAAGATCGTAGTCCTTGATCAGTTCTAACCAACGACTTTGCCTCATATTTAGGTCAGCTTGAGTAAAGTTGTATTTGAGGCTCTTATGCTCAGTGTAAATGTTACACTTGGCGCCCATAAGATGATGTCTCCAAATCTTGAGAGCATGAATAACAGCTGCTAACTCAAGATCATGGGTTGGATAATTTTGTTCATGATTCTGGAGTGCTCTAGAAGCATAAGCAATAACCCGATTGTTTTGCATAAGCACACAACCAAGTCAAGTTCCGGAAGCATCACAATAGACATCAAAAGGCTTGGTACTATCTGGCTGAGCTAGCACTGGAGCAGTGGTTAGAAGTTTTCTCAGTGTGTGAAATGCTTCTTCACACTTATCATCCCAATGGAATTTAATCTCTTTCTTGAGTAGCTTAGTCATAGGTTTGGCTATCTTGGAGAAGTCCGGAATGAATCGTCGATAATATCCTGCCAATCCAAGGAAACTACGGATTTGATGGAATGAAGTTGGAGGCTTCCAATCCATAACTTCCTGAACTTTAGTGGGATCAACCGATATGCCTTTACTGGAGATAGTATGTCCCAGAAATTTCACACTATCGAGCCAGAACTCGCATTTAGAGAATTTGGCATAAAGACGGTGGTCACATAGTCGTTCAATAATGACACGTATATGATTAGCATGATCATCTTCAGTCTTAGAGTATATCAGAATATCGTCGATAAAAACCACAACAAATTTATCAAGCTCCAGCTTGAAGACTGAATTCATAAGATACATGAAGTACGCTGGTGCATTAGTGAGTTCAAAAGATATAACCAGATATTCATAGAGTCCATATCTGGTTGAGAAAGCTATTTTTGGAACATCACTAGTCTTGATTTTGATTTGATGGTAACCAGAGCGTAGGTCAATCTTTGAAAAGACTTTGGCTCCAGCTAGTTGGTCGAACAAAATGTCAATGCGGGGAAGAGGATATTTATTTTTTATAGTAACCGCATTGAGTGGATGGTAATCGACACATAGCCTTAAGCTATTGTCCTTTTTCTTTACAAAGAGAGCGGGGCATCCCCAAGGTGAAGCACTTGGGCGTATGAAACCCTTGTCCAGAAGATTTTGAAGTTGGATTTTTAGCTCGGCCAATTCATTGGGTGGCATTCGATATGGTCTCTTGGAAATAGGGGCTGTGCCAAGTTGGAGCTCAATAATGAATTCGATATCCCGATCTGGTGGCATTCTAGGCAAATCGTCTGGAAAGACATCGGGATACTCACAGACTATAGGAATGTCTTCTAATTTGATGTCTGTGGTTGCATAAACACAAGAGTAGAAGTACTCTTGTTGGGGTAGATAGAGGGTAGTGGTTCCATTATGTGGTGAGTTAACCTCAATAACTCGGGAAGAAATATCTAACAACACCTTATGCTCTGTCATCCAATCCATCCCAAATATGATATCCATACCTTCTAAAGGGAGCAAAACCAAATCAGTCATTACTACCTTACTACCCAACTGTATTGGCATATGTCTAATCAGTTGATTGGAACCAATCTTTCCCCCCAGGGTGGAGATCATGTACGACCCCTTGGCTTGACAAGAATCAAGTCCCACTCGGGCAACACATTTGTCACTAATGAAGCTATGAGTTGCATCGGAATCAAATAAGATAATAACGGATTTATGGTCGATAGAAAAGGTACCCGTTATTATGGGGGCTCCTTCTGGAAGTTCTGCAAGGTGGTGAAGTTGACTCGCCCTTGCCGGACTTGCATTACTCGCTTGTTTCCCTTGCCCTGATTGTTCTGATTAGAATTCTGCCCTGGAAGAGGCTTCTTGAGCCGAGGACAGTCTCTGATGAAGTGATCCACACTCCCACAGTTGAAACAACGATAAGTGCTGCTTCTCTGCTGAAATTGTTGAACATTTGGCCTTGTACCAAACTGTTGCGGCTGTTGCGGAGGCACTGGAGGTCTATACCCTCCTTGCTGTTGGGGCAGGCGGAAAACAAATCTGCCAGGTGGAGTATTCCGCTGCGGCGCTTTGAACTATGCATTGGGAATAACACGATACCTCGGTGACTGAGCGCTCGAGGGTCCAGTTGGGTCTTCCGTTTCTTCTCGTCACGATGTGCCGTGATGCAATCCTCCTGGGTTAGGGCCATATAAGCCAACTCACTGAAGTTATTAGTCTTAACAAGGTTCAGGTGTTCCTTGAGTTTGGTACTAAGGCCACGACGGAAACGATCCTGTTTCTTGGCATCATTATCCGCATGATAACCTGCATATTGGCACAGATGATTAAAAGTCTGTGCATACTGCAGTACTGTTCGGGTGCCTTGGGTAAGTGCCAGGAATTCATTCAACTTTCGCTCCATCAGCCCTTCAGGTATGTGGTGTGCTCTGAAGGAAGTCCCAAATTCCTCCCAGGAGATAACATGGCCATCAGGTTGCATGGCACAATAGTTATCCCACCAAATACGGGCGGCACCACGAAGTTGCTGGGCGGCGAAGTGAGCTTTGCTCGAGTCCACACATGGTATAGTAAGAAGACCGAACTTCGATTCCATGGTATGAAATCAGGCGTCGACATCCAAAGGTTCTTCGGCCTTACTGAAAAATGGGGGCTGAGTACTAAGGAAATCCTGATAGCTTGCCACTTGGGAGTTGAGGTCATCATGACCTCCTCGTGGTTGTTGACGATACTGGTTTTGTTGTGCCTGTACTAGCAGATTGAGAAGCTCAATCTGCCGATACATAACCTCAGCTAGATTTGGGGGGGGGTGGTGGTGGTTGTTGGGAACCGCTAGCCTGGTCTGGCCTAAAACCTTCAGGAGATCCACGCGTAGCGCCAACCATCTGAAAAACATGGAAGATGTCCATTACATCAGGTTATTCTTGCTTCCATTTTCAGATCATACCGCACACAAAAAGGAACAGATAGAGAGATTATACAACAGATTGACAGATCGATAGATGACTTGAACAGAAACTTGAGTTTATAGATCATAACTGGTGGTCTGTATATTACATTCTGGTAATCTACCAATTACCATTCATCCATACCTACTCTTGCCACATGTAGTACAACAAGTGGCCCTTAGGTCAAGCTAGATTACACACTCCCTATGTCACACCATGGTACACTAAACACATCTAAGATATCAACAAAAAAGATGAATTAGAAGTCATCGAGGTTGCCCACAGAAGACTGGCTGCCAGATGAAGAATGGCTGCCGGATGAAGAATGATTGAGCTAAGGATTTGGTTCTGGATCCCCGCGTTCCGAATCTATCTCAGACACGCCTTCAATTTCCTCAGGTTCTTCTTCTGAATCTTCCTCTTCTTCTTCTAGCTCATTTGGTACAAGAGGAGGCATCTGCTGTTCTTGGAGCATCTCAATATGTCCAAGGGCATCACCTAACTCTTGGTTCAAGTCATAGACCTGTTCCTGCAAAAAGTCAATTACAGTGTTGCGCTGGAGAATTTGAGCATCACCTTCCAAGATCTGCACCTCCAAATGTCCAATAGTAGTATCTCTCCCGGCAATTCCTGACCAAGCGAATGAATCTGGTCATCTTTCAGGGTAAGATCCCTATGAAAATCCTGGGCCAGATTCACCATGTCGTCCGTACACCTTTGCATAAGTGACTGGAGGCGATACTGAGCGTTCATATACCTAATTACTGCCCTGAGGGTTGTCGATGTTTAACCGGCTGCCCACCGAGGGATATACCCAAGGTGGTAAGTTTTGGGTGAGGAGACACCGAGATCAGGAACTCGAAGGTGCAAGGAACACAGAACTTAGACAGGTTCATGCCGCAAGATGCGTAACACCCTACGTCCTGTATGGTGGTTTGTATTGCCTTTTGTGTAGAATGATCTAGAGATTATGTTTTTAGAGGGGTCCCTGTCCTCCCCTATATATCCGAGAAGCCAGGATTACAAAGATACTAACCAACACCAGCTAAGAAATCGTACCAGAACATGTCTCGAGTAGATTCCCCCTGTATAACGCCTTGTCTCCTATTTAAACGGAATAAATAAGAGATAAACAAGATGAATAAGAGATAAGACGGACTTAATCTCTTAGACCTCTTTAAACTACATTATGTACCCAGTCCCGTGGCCCTGGGTCTGATAAGCCCCCGAGCTCTTCGTAGCTGAGTACTGCAGGCTTATCGAGTACTTTTGAAGCAGTCTTCGACTTCTTTTGAAGCTTTGTCTTGAAATTCTTCTTCGAGTACTTGCTTGGCTGCGTCGAAGCTATGAGGTGCTCATGCCCCGAATTTTATTTCTGATATGGCGTGCGATTAAAAAATCACACTCCATATGGAGTAGCCCCCGAGCCTTAGGTTGAATCGAAGAATCAGGCTGAGGGTCACATTAGTCTGTAATCCTCCTTACTTTTTAAATTTGAAAAATAAGTAGTCGATGCCACGTACCCCGCAGCCCCCGAGCCTTAAATCCAAATCCCACAAATATGGAGATAAGGATCTAAAAACTGTGGCATGCAGGCTAAAAATGATGACTCAAAAAATTACCAAAATGATGATACAAATGATGGAAACTAGACTTTCAACCCGAAAAAACCCCTTTTTTCGGGCTAACTAGCCCTGAAAAAATGATTAATCGGATTTTTAATCCAAACAGTCCATCAAATGACCTCTCATCTTCAGAATATTCCCCAAAAATGACCCTTGAACTTCGGAACAGTAACTTTTCCCCACCCCGCTGGTTATTTAACCCCGCGACAACAGTGGGAAATAACTATGCTTTCAATCTGCATTTTGCCAAGAACCGCCAAAATCCCCAAACAGAGCCAAACGCCGCTGCCACCTCTCCGCAGAAATCCTCCCCTTCCAACCTCCCCGCCCCTCTCCCCGCAGCCCCCGAGCATCTCGTGGCCAGCGAATAGGAGATGGCGCCCAAGAAAGCAGAGATCGAGGGGAAGAAGAAGGAGGCGCAGCCTTCGACCGCGGAGTGGACACACAGTAAGTGCTCCCTCAACCATCTTAAGAACCTAGTTTCCGAGGGGTTGCTGCAAGAAAAGAACCTTGTCAACTGGCGCCCCTCTTACCGTGAACATTTTCTCATGGAAAATGTTGACAAAATTGTCACATTTCTCCATTTTGCCGAACGGGGGTTGGCCCTCCCCTCTTGTTCCTTCTTCCGAGGCCTTCTGTATTACTACGGGCTTGAGCTTCATCATCTCAACCCGAATTCTATTTGCCACATTTCAATTTTCATCTATTACTGCGAGGCTTTTCTTGGAATCGAACCCCACTGGGATCTTTTCCGCTTCCTCTTCGCCTCAAACCACAGCCCACCTCCAAGAATTTTTCCGTTGTGGGGGGCGCCGGCATCCAACTGCGTCAGCAGGCCGGCGATAAATATCTCACATACAAATTCCCCTCCAACCTTCCTGGATGGAAGAACCATTGGTTTTACATCGAGAACCATGCTCCCCACCTCCCGACGAAGTCAAACAGACCACCTGTAGTGAGGGGAGAGCGGAATCTCGAACCCTCTGGCGGGGAGATGGATCAGGTCAAGGAGCTGCTGGACGTCATAGAGGCACAAAAGAAGAAGGGAGTGACTGGCGCCTCCGCCATGTTCGCATTTTACAAACGCCGCGTCCAACCCATCCAGCAGCACCATCGCCTGGGATTCGAGTACACAGGCCCCGCTGATCCTTCTCGCATGTGCGCAGAGGATTTGCCAGATGAAGCTGCACTCCAACGAGTTCAGCGGGTGCTGCTAGACATGGACGCCGTGCCGTATGTGCCCACATTGTTTTCCGCATGAAATCCGCCCAAACCAGTAAGTATTCGACTTCTTTTTTGCTGAGGATAACCTCTGTTACTCCGTTACTTAACTGAAGAACCTCCTGCAGGGACACACGGAGCTATACCGCAGCTACCCGCCGCGACCTGACATCCCCCGACCAGACCACCTCCTCCCCACTGCCGCCGTTGAAGCCAAGAGGGCTCGCCTTGCTGCAGCTCAACGCAGCAGCGAGTCCACCGAGGGCGTGAGCTCGCAGGCGGGGGAAGGAGCCAAAGGAGAAGCGCGCCGGGACGACTCCTCCGAGCAAAGCGTGGAGTTGACCGGCGCTTTGCCACTGGTGCCGCAAGGCCGTCGAATGGTGCGCAAACGCAAGGCACAGGAACTCGAAACCACCGGGTAAGAGCCTACTGGTTTGTTGTAATGCGGTACCTTAATGCTCAGTTGTACTTATGACATCCTCCTGTAGTCCTTCCGCGTCCTCCGCCCGGGCCAAGCCCGAAGAAGAAAGGACGAGCCCCGCGGCTGCCGCTGCCGTCACCATCGCCGTGTCGGGGACCACGCCACAAGCTGGTGAAACCCCGCCGCCCGCAACGGGGACGCTGCGTCAAGCCATGCGGATGAAGAAAGCCATTAAGAAGAAATCTGTACTGTAAGACTGCCTCTAGTTGCATAGCAAATGATTTGATCTTTTGACCTATGTGTTGACTAACTTCGACTTCATTAGTGCTGCAAGTGCCGCGGACCTCCAGCTGACACCAGCTTCGGCTACCCCCGCCCCCGGGTCCTTGACCCGGGAGGAATCATCAAGTGCTGGGCCAGTTGCCGCTGCGTCAGCCCCCGAGGCATCGGCCCCATAAGGGTCAGCGCCTGCGGAGCCAACCCCTGGGACAGACGCAACGCTGCCCGACCTGCCGCCGCCTGAGCTCCGACAAGTCGAGACCCCTAGCGCCGCTCCCACGGATGGCACAGGTGAGCATCTGACCGCCCCGGCTAGTTATCGGGATCTGCATGCTGTATGCTGAGGACATATGTGATTGCAGGTGCGCAGCGGCTGACTAATGAAGAAGTCGCGGGAGCCTCCGGGAGACCCGCTGAGTTGTTGCTGGCTGGGTCTGGTGGCCAAGATGCCGTCGCCACCGACCCGGCAGATGACCTGCTGCTGACGGACGGCAATGTAGAGAACCTCAAGAAGGCGCATGACTTTACCATGGTAAGACCTGAGAGCCTTTCTGCTAGTGGCTATATCGAGTTGCTAATTTGGATTTCCCCTTTTTATGCAGAGTGTGATCGCCCACTCCCGTAAGCAGGTAGAGGAATTGAAGACCCTTACCCGCGACCGCAAGGAACTCGCTGCCCTGAGGAAGCGCCTTGACGATGAGAAGACGGAAAACGTACATCTTGAGAAGGTCAACGCTGAGCTCCAGCAACAACTCGAGGAGTAGAAGAAGGAGCTCGAGGCACATAAGGAGCAGCTCAGGGAGCAAAAGAGGGCGCACCAAGGTAAACCATTGCTCCCCTCGGGTACTTGCACTATATGACGCAACCTGGGTTCTGAAAAGCTTTCCACCACAGAGCTTAGGAGAATCTTAACCAGTAAAGAAGAGCTACTTACTGACGTGAAGAACCTGCTCTATCGCCGTACAGATGATGTCGAGAAGCTGCAGAAGGTGATCGGTGACACTGAGCAACAGTTCGTCGACAGCCTTCAGCGAATCAAGACGCTGGGCGAAGAACTCGAGAGCATCAGGGGGGCCGCCCGGGAGCTGGTGGACATGGTGGATCCACCAGAAGAAGGCGAAGCAAGCCCCCGGCCCCTGCTAGAGCATCTCCACGAGGCCCCAAAGAAAGTGATGGAGTTTCTTTCCGAGGCACCTGTCACGTGCGTCAACAACGCCCTCGCAATTGTGAAGTCCTTCCTACCGAGAGCGAAGCTGGAGATATTTGCTCAAGGCATGGCGGCGGACTGCACCGAGGAGCAATTCGACAGATACCTCCTAGAGGCCCAACCTGTATCAGAATGCATAGTTCAAAGTGTAATGCAGGATTAGGGTACTGAAAACAAGTATTCTCTACTTGTGTATGTGCCTAGGCTGAATTTGTATCCAGGCTTACAAGGCATAAGTAGTAGACACTACCCTGGGTGCAACGACCCTAAAGGTAGCCATAGCTCCATGTAGGAACTTGTCTAACAAGTTGACCACAACCCGAACTCGTGGGTCTAAAACTGTTAGGAAAGAACGCGAGCATCGTCGCGCAATTGCCAGGCTTTAAGGCAAAACTACCCCGAGTGCATCGACTCTGGACGTAGTCGGGGTTGCTCCTCATAGGAGCGCGCTCCGCAAGTTATATAGGACCCGGACGGACGGATCGGACTTGCTGGAAGCGAATGCGGGCGTCGCCGCTGGTATGCCGTGCTCTTGGCCGGGACGAGACTACTCTGGGTGCAACCACGCAGGATGTAGTCGAAGCAGCTCTTTGCATGAGCTCATCCAACAAACTGGGAATAAACCAGTCGAACAGGTCGGTTATGTTGGGAAAAATGCGACTGCTGTCACATGCGACCATCCAAGGTCGCGGCGGGAATCGATATGTAGAGGAGTTAGACGGAGCTGAGGGTTTCGTCAGAGAAAGAAGTCGAAAGGATATGAACGTGGTCATAGTCCCCGCAATATTCATGACAAGAAGTCAATTTATATAAGTGTTTGCACGTGACCGTGGCCATCGTGCGCATAAGGGGGAATGTACAACCCGAATCTTGTGGCTCATAGCCTCCAAATTGATTCGAGGAAACAAAATCTTCTAAGCCCCCAGGGATCCAGAATTGGTTTGCCATGAAGTTTGATCCTAAGTCCATGATGATGGTGTTGGTGAAGCCGAAACGATGCAAAATATCTGAGATGAAGTCGACGACCCGATCTGGCGTGAGCTTGGCTATCGGCTTGTACTCAATCCACTTAGTAAACTTGTCGATAGCCACCAGAACGTGGGTGAAACCGCCTGGCGCCATCGTGAAGGGCCCGATCATGTCGAGGCTCCAACAAGCAAAAGGCCAGGATGGCGGTATAGTGATGAGGCTATGGGCTGGAACATGAGTCTGTTTGCCGAAGAATTGACAATTTTGGCACCTGCGCACAAGATCTTCCGCGTCGGTCAATGCAGTGGGCCACCAGAAACCGGCCCTGTATGCTTTCCCCACCAGCGTTCTTGAAGCCGCATGGTTTCCGCAGACGCCCTCGTGGATCTCCCGCAGTATGTCGCAACCATCTTCCTTTGTGACGCACTTCATGAGAACTCCTGACCGAGCGCCACGCCGATAAAGCTTGCCGTCGACCAAGATGAAACCCTTGCTCCTTCGCAGGACGCGAGCCGCCTCCGCGCTCTTGGTGTCAATTCCCGCTGGTAGCCTTTGATCTCAAATGAAGTCGATAAAAGCCTCTCGCCAGTCCTCCCCTAGCACCATTACCTCTCGATCAGGTTGTTGGGGACCCGCATCGATGGTTACCTACGGAGATGACTTGTTGGATGGCTTCTTGAGCTCCTGGATGAAGACTCCCGGTGGGACCTGAGCACGTGTGGACCCCAGTTTGGACAGGATATCCACGCCAACATTGTGCTCCCGCAATACATGGTGAACCTCCAAGCCGGAGAAGTTGCTTTCCAACTTGCGCACTTCCTATACATAAGCATCCATCGTCTCCTTGTTGCAGTCCCATTCCTTGTTGACCTGTTGAAAAACAAGAAGGGAATCGCCATATACAAGTAGTCGCTTGATCCCTAGTGATATCGCCAAACGAAGCCCGTGAAGCAAGGCTTCATACTCGGCTTCATTGTTGGATACCGCCCACAGGATCTGAAGGACATATTTCAATTGTTCACCTCATGGAGAAATAAGCAGAACATCAGCACTGCTGCCGTCGAGCTTGAGGGACCCATCAAAGTACATGGTCCAGTGCTCTGGCTTGTCTACTGGAGTGGGGACTTGATTCTCCCTCCATTCAGCCATGAAGTCGACTAGAGCCTGTGACTTGATTGCAGTGCGTGGCTTGAAGTCGATTGACAAAGCCCCCAGTTCCACTACCCACTTGGATATGCGCCCCGTGGCATCTTGATTATGAAGAATATCCCCCAACGGGAAATCCGTGATCACAGTAATCTTGTACTTGTCGAAGTAATGGCGTAGCTTTCTTGATGTGATTAAGATTGCATATAAAAGCTTTTGAACAGCTGAATACCTTACCTTGGATTCAGAGAGGACCTCGCTGACGAAGTAGATAGGCCTCTGCACTCCAAACGCATGGCCTTCCTCGCCTCGCTCAACTACAATGGCACTGCTGACAACATGAGTTGTTGCCGCAATATAAAGTAGTAGATCCTCCCCTGGCAACGGTGCAGTAAGGATCGGAGGTGACTGAAGATGATGTTTCAGATCCTGCAAGGCCCGCTCGGCCTCCTCCATCCATTGGAACTTATCTTGGCGTTTCAGGAGCTTGAAGAAAGGTAGTCCTCTCTCCCCGAGTCGGGAGATGAACCTGTTCAGGGCCGCCATACAACCTGTTAACTTCTGCACATCCTTGATTGTGGCCGGAGCCTCCATATTAGTGATGGCCGTGATCTTTACAGGGTTGGCTTCGATGCCCCGGTTGCTGACGATGAACCTGAGAAATTTCCCTGAAGGTACTCCAAAAACGCACTTGGTGCGATTGAGTTTCCACCAAAATCTGCGCAGACTGCTAAATGTTTCCTCCAAATCTGCTATCAAGTCGTTGGACGCCCTGGTCTTGATGACGACGTGTCACACCCGATTTATAAGAACATAAATCGAGCAATCATATATGCGCCAGGATCAAGTCACGCATATATACAACAGATTATCAAGATATCACAACACATGTCACGAATAAAAGCGTATAAATTATAAAAGGAATATCTTTATTACAACTGAATCAAGAATCAGTTCAAGGAATGCGGAAGCGTAAAATGGATACATGAAGAGCTGGGCGCCACAGGGACGTCGACTGGGAGACAAACGCCTAGAAGTCGTCGAAGCCGCTGACGTAGTCCTCCACGTTGCCGGGCACTGAGCAGCAGTCGAAGATATCCAAGAGAATAGAAGAGTAGGGAGGCAAGTGTGAGTACAAACTCGTACTCAGCAAGTATAGCACAAACTATGAGGCTCTAGGTTGGCTGACTCAACTGCATTAGCTTTTAGTCTTGGCAAATTTTATTAAAGCTAGTTACTACTAGTAGATGAATTACCGTAACCCAAATTGCATAAGAAATTAATCAGTATTAATTAAGAACTACTGAAAACCACCCAAACCAAACCACCCGGGGAAATCTCCCTCGTCAAAGGTTGATAACCCCACTAATCAAAAAGAGGATCTGGGCCGCTCATGATTGTGAGCACAGCTGATATATCAGTTTTACACTCTCGAGAGGTTGCACAACTTTACCCACAAGTCGTGAGCTACGCTAGTCGTTCATCACACTTCCTTAGGTGAGATGGCTAGCAAGCACACTACGAGACCGTTACAAAGGATCACGTTGGTAAGGTGTAACCGCTAAGGATTCTGGATCAGCGACGATGGGGCCCACCTCCGGGGGTACAAGACACACAGCACAGACCAAGCCGGAGGAGCAGGGACCATTGAAGCTTACCACCCCTCTTGCCCACGCGGGTAAGTTACTCCCGAACCAACACGACCTAATTAGTAAGTCAAGACCGTCCCATTCCAGTCTTGTGGTTGCGCGGTTGTCCCAGGTTGTCGCTCTATGAACCGGTCCTAATGGAGAGTGGCCAACCAAGCACTAAGCATCGTGCTGGCCCCCTAAACCATGTTTCTATCAAAACATCTTTTAAGGAGACGTGAGCCACTCAAGCACACAGCACAGAGGGCCACTCTCAGAGTTAAGTTGCATATAACCATTAATCAAATTTAATTAAAAAGGACCAAGTGTGTTATAGCGCAGCAACCTAGCACAACTAACCAAAATGCAACCCAAAGGATATATATAAGGATATAAAGTGGCTAGGAAATCCTTATAGGTATACAGTATTAAAATGCAGTATGAAATTGTATTTAAAAGTGATAGGAGGTTCATGTTATACTTGCCTTCCTCGTACTCTCCCGGCTGCTGCTCGAACTGCTCGGAAGATGGCTGCTCCTGGTACTGCTCCGGTGGCTCGACGTCTATTCACGATCGTAACAACAATACATGGGCCACACATGCACACACATGCAAACAATAGCAAAATATAAGAAAACAGTACACCAATACAATGGAACAACACATAAAACTAGCCTAAAATTATTCTACGCGTTACAACGATCGCGTGGATATAAAGAACACCTAAAACGGAGCTAAAACGCGAAAACTGCGCTCGAAACAAGATTCAGGGGCTTATTTGTAAGAAAAACATGACTTACAGGGGGTTCTGTGCAAAAACTGAGGGCTAAAACCTAATTAAAGGTTAGACACAGGGGCTAGCCTGCAAAAACTCTAAACAAGGACTAGAAAACCTAAATCCGGAGAGCTCAGGGGTCAAAAGGGAAGAAAAAGGGCCTATCTGTAAATATTGTTGACTCACGGGGTGGACTGCGGGTTTATTCGAGAAAACCTCAGGGGTTCTTTAGGAAGATTTCCCGGCTGAACCGGTATGGGTGGATCTGATCCGCTGGATCGGAGTTCAAGGGCCAGGATGAGGTGGCTCGGATCTAATCGGTTCAGCTCGGCTCACGACAGCGGCGGCTCAACTCACGGCTCGGTTCAACGGCGCTGGAGCGGCGGGGGGGTCGCCGGAGTCTGGCTCCCGCGGCGGCGCTACGCCGGCGATGGCCTATCTTGGCCGTCCGGGCTCCATTTGGGACGAGGCCAAGCCCTGGAGGACGGTGACGGCATGGGTAATCCACCTGGGCAATCAGCGCGGCGAGTCGGGGTTCGGGTCACTGATCCCCACGGCGAGGGCGGCTCGGGATCACTGGGTCAAGGGGGATGCGCACGCAGAGGGGGGAAGGGTTGACAGGAACGAGCGCGGCGAGTTCCTTACCACTCCGGGGTACTGCCACGGTAGATGGAGGCCGGGAATCGAGGCGTCGGGGGAAAATCGCGGTAGCGCAGAAGCTCGGTCGATGGCGGCGGCTCCAATCCGAGGGCGGTGCAGTGGCGTAGGGTCACGGGGAAAAAGAGTGGGAGAAGGAGATGCGGCTGAGGGGGAATGTGAGGAAGTGGTCGCGGCTAAGAAGGGAGGGCGGTCCTCGGCGTGCGGGTCATGCGATCAACGGAACTCCTGCTCCTCACGGGTTGTTGCGACCCGATCTAATCCGAGCGCGGCGGCTTCCAGAAGAATCCAGGCGGAAGGGCTAGGCCCGCGTACAGCTCGGCTGAGCGCTGCGCAGGATGAGAGGGCCCGGGATGCGGTGGCGCGGGGCCACATCCAGCGGCCAAGAGGACGGACCGGCGGGAACAGAACAGAGGAGACCGCGAGAGGGGGGAAGAAACACCTGACCGGTGGGACCGGTCTGGCAGCGGAAGGAAAAAGGGAGAGCGGCCGTGGGCGGCTGCTCGTGTGAGGGGGAGGCTGGCTCGGGCTGAGCCGGGGAGACGCTGCGGCCCAGGGGAGAAAAGAGAAGAGCGGCGCGGGCTGAGGGGAGAAAGGGAGCTGGGCCACCGTGGCCCATGCGGGAGTGAGGAGAGGTAGGGCCCGAGAGGGAAAGGAGAGAGGGGGAGGGGAGCTGGGCTGGGCCAAGAAGAGGATTTGGCTGCCTTTCTTTTATTCTTTCTCCTCTCCTTTTCTTTTTCTATACTCCACTAATTCAAACAAATCTAATTGAATTCAAAATACAATTTGAATTCAAATCTATAAATTCAACACAATTAAAACAATGCTGCGGCATGAATGCACAAACACTTTAATCCTATGATAAATTTTATTTTCTTGCGTTATAAATTACTTTAAATGCCACAAAAAAAATTAAAGGAAAGCCTGGGAAATTTATTTAAGCCCAAATAAATTTATTAAAATTGGGAAAAATTACCTTAGGGTGTTACAAACCTACCCCCCTTACAGGAATCTCGTCCCGAGATTCGGATAGGCTAGCTAGCAAAGAGATCGGGATATGTCTTCCTTAGCTCATCTTCTCGCTCCCAAGTAGCCTCATCCTCCGTATGATGACTCCACTGAACGCGGCACATCTTGATCTTCTTGTTTCTAGTAACCCTCTCAGATGTCTCCAGAACCTTCACCGGATGCTCGATATAGGTCAGATCCTCCTGCACATCCAACCCTTCTATCGGTGCTTGCTCTTCTGGCACTCTCAAGCACTTCTTCAGCTGGGACACGTGGAACACATCGTGCACTCCTGAGAGATTTGGGGGCAACTCCAAACGATATGCCACTTCACCTTTCCGTTCCAACACCTTGAACGGACCAATATATCGAGGAGCTAGCTTCCCTCGTACATTAAACCTGGGGATTCCTCTCATCGGCGAGACCTTCAGGTATACATAATCACCCACTGCGAAGGTCAAATCTCGGCGACGAACATCCGCATAGCTCTTCTGACGAGTCTGAGCGACCCTCAGATTCTCTTGCACCTGCTGCACCAGCTGTTCAGCCTCCTCAACAATATCCGGACCAAACACCTGCCTCTCGCCAATCTGATCCCAATACAGCGGAGTCCTGCACTTTCGACCATACAGGGCCTCGAAGGGTGATTTCTTCAGACTGGCCTGATAACTGTTGTTATAAGAAAACTCTGCATACGGCAGGCATTTATCCCAGCTGGTACCATACTGAATAGCACAGGCTCGAAGCATATCCTCCAACACTTGGTTGGTCCTTTCTGTCTGCCCATCTATCTGAGGATGATACGCGGTACTGAAGTGCAGCTTCGTATCCAACGAATCATGCAACTGCTCCCAGAACCGTGAAGTGAACTGAGATCCTCGATCAGATATAATCTTCTTAGGAACACCATGCAGACAGACAATCCTGGAGATGTACAACTCTGCGAGTCTAGCGCCGGAGTAAGTAGTGTTCACCGGAATGAAGTGAGCAACCTTCGTCAACCGATCCACTACTACCCATATGGAGTTGTACCCTTTCTGAGTACGAGGCAAGCCAACAATGAAGTCCATAGTGATTTCCTCCCATTTCCACTCTGGAATCTTCAACGGCTGCAATAACCCTGCTGGCCTCTGATGCTCTGCCTTGACACGCTGACAAGTGTCACAGATAGCCACGTACTCCGCAACGGAACGCTTCATTCCATACCACCAGAATCGTTCCTTCATGTCATAATACATCTTCGTGCTACCAGGATGTATAGAATACGCTGTATCATGAGCCTCACTCAGAATCAATTTTCTGAGGTCATTCACATCCGGCACACATATACGACCCTTGTACCACAAGGTACCCTGATCATCCTCTCTGAAATGAGGGGCTTTGCTAATCTTGAGCAACTCACGAATCTCCTGCAGCTTCTGATCTTCCTTCTGATGCTGCCTGATCTCTACCTCTAGAGTGGGTTCTGCCTCGAATGACGTACCCGAGGTGTGATGCAAGAAACCCAGACTCAACTGCTCAAACTCCTCGCATAACTCCTGAGGCATCTGAAAAGCCACGGCCATGTTAACATAGCTCTTCCTGCTCAGAGCATCTGCTACAACATTGGCCTTGCCCGGATGATAGTGAATCTCCAGGTCATAATCTTTGACCAACTCTAGCCATCTTCTCTGCCGCATGTTCAGCTCACTCTGAGTGAAAATATACTTGAGGCTCTTGTGATCGGTGTAAATATCACACCTCTGCCCGAACAAGTAATGCCTCCATATCTTCAGAGCATGCACAACTGCGGCTAACTCCAGATCATGAGTGGGATAATTCAACTCGTGCCGGCGCAACTGCCGCGAAGCATAAGCTATCACTCTGCCTTCCTGCATCAGGACGCAACCAAGACCATCCCTCGAAGCATCACAATACACTGTGAACCTCTTGCTCTGGTCTGGCAGAGTAAGGACTGGCGCCGTAGTCAACCTCTTCTTCAGCTCCTCGAAGGCCTTCTGACGCTCATCAGTCCAAGAGAAATCCACACCCTTCTCTAGCAAGGAAGTCAAAGGCTTCGCAACCTTGGAGAAATTCTCAATGAACCTCCGATAATAACCTGCTAAGCCCAGAAAAGAGCGGACCTCCTTCACTGTCTGCGGTACAACCCAGTCAAGCACATCCTTTACCTTTCCGGGGTCCACAGCAATACCTCCCTTGGAGATCACATGACCGAGGAACGGAACCTCGTCAATCCAGAACTCGCACTTGCTGAGCTTGGCATACAGCTTGTGCTCTCTGAGCCTCTGCAACACAAGCCTCAGATGTTTCTCATGCTCCGCTTCTGACTTGGAATATATCAGGATATCGTCAATGAATATCACCACAAAGGTGTCTAGATAATCCATGAAAACCTTGTTCATGTCACACCCGATTTATAAGAACATAAATCGAGCAATCATATATGCGCCAGGATCAAGTCTCGCATATATACAACAGATTATCAAGATATCACAACACATGTCGCGAATAAAAGCGTATAAATTATAAAATGAATATCTTTATTACAACTGAATCAAGAATCAGTTCAAGGAATGCGGAAGCGTAAAATGAATACATGAAGAGCTGGGCACCACAGGGACGTCGACTGGGAGACAAACGCCTAGAAGTCATCGAAGCCGCTGACGTAGTCTTCCACGTTGCCAGGCACTGAGCAGCAGTCGAAGGTATCCGAAATAGAACAGAAAAGTAGAGAGGCAAGGGTGAGTACAAACTCGTACTCAACAAGTATAACACGAGTATGAGGCTCTAAGGTTAGCTGACTCAACTGCATTAGCTTTTAATCTTGGCAAAATTTTATTAAAGCTAATTACTACAAGTGGATGAATTACCATGACCCAAATTGCATAAGAATTAATCAATATTAATTAAGAACTACTGAGAACCATCCAAACCAAAACCACCCGGGGAATCTCCCTCGTCAAAGGTTGATAACCCTACTAATCAGACGGAGGATCTGGGCCACTCATGACTGTGAGCACAGCTGATATATCAGTTTTACACTCTCGAGAGGTTGCACAACTTTACCCACAAGTCGTGAGCTACGCTAGTTGTTCATCACACTTCCTTAGGTGAGATGGCTAGCAAGCACACTACGAGACCGTTACAAAGGATCACGTTGGTAAGGTGTAACCGCTAAGGATTCTGGATCAGCGACGATGGGGCCCACCTCCGGGGGTACAAGACACACAGCACAGACCAAGCCGGAGGAGCAGGGACCATTGAAGCTTACCACCCCTCTTGCCCACGCAGGTAAGTTACTCCCGAACCAACATGACCTAATTAGTAAGTCAAGACCGTCCCATTCCAGTCTTGTGGTTGCGCGGTTGTCCCAGGTTGTCGCTCTATGAACCGGTCCTTATGGAGAGTGGCCAACCAAGCACTAAGCACCGTGCTGGCCCCCTAAACCATGTTTCTACCAAAACATCTTTTTAGGAGACGTGAGCCGCTCAAGCACACAGCACAGAGGGCCACTCTCAGAATTAAGTTGCATAAGACCATTAATCAATTTAATTAAAAAGGACCAAGTGTGTTATAGCGCAGCAACCTAGCACAACTAACCAAAATGCAACCCAAAGGATATATATATAGGATATAAAGTGGCTAGGAAAGTCCTTATAGGCATACAGTATTAAAATGCAGTATGAAATTGTATTAAAAAGTGATAGGAGGTTCATGTTATACTTGCCTTCCTCGTACTCTCCCGGCTGCTGCTCGAACTGCTCGGAGGACGGCTGCTCCTGGTACTGGTCCAAAGGCTCCGCGTCTACTCACGATCGTAACAGCAACACATGGGCCACACATGCACACACATGCAAACAATAATAAAATATAAGAAAAACAGTACAACATTACATAGAAACAGCACACAAAACTAGTCTAAAGCTATTCTACGCGTCACAACGATCGCGTGGATATAAAGAACGGTTAAAACGGAGCTAAAACGCGAAAACTACGCTTAAAACAGGATCCAGGGACCTATTTGTAAGAAAAACAGGGCAATCAGGGGCTTCTGGACAAAACCCGGGGACCTAAACATAATTAAACCCTAGACGCAAGGGCTAACTCGCTGAAAACGTTAGACTGGACTGCGGGTTCAATTTCCAGAGAAGCCAGGGGGTCAAACGGGAAGAAAAGGACCTATCTGTAAATATTGTTGACTCACGGGTGGACTGCGGGTTTATTCGAGGAAACCTTAGGGGTTCTTTAGAAAAATTTCCCGGCTGAACCGGTATGGGTGGATCTGATCTGCCGGATCGGAGTTCAAGGGCCAGGATGGGGCGGCTCGGATCTAATCGGTTCGGCTTGGCTCACGACAGCGGCAGCTCACTCGCGGCTCGATTTACTTCCCGTGGAACGGCTGCGGTCACCGGGGCTCTGCCTCCGCGGCGGCGCCTCGCCGGCGCGGGGAGTCCCCGCCTCGGGGTGGCCCTAAGGCGCACAAGGGCTAGCGCAGGAGGAAGAGGGGATCAAGGGGCTGCTCACCTAGGGCCTGGATGGGTCGGGGCGACGCGGAGGGCGGTCGTCCACGACGACGGGCGGCGGAAACAGCCGGTGCTCGCGGGGGTGGACGTCGGGGTGCGCCCTGGGCGTCCTGGCACCGTGAGAAGCTGCGCAATTGGGCCATGAAGAGAAGACCGGGGTTAAAGAAGCCGATGATGCTTTGTAGGCGAATGGATTCCGGCGGCCCGCAAGCTTACCGTGGAGGCGTTTCCGGTGAAATTGGCCGGACTGCCACGGCCAATGTGGGGTAGCGAGGTGTGGTCGCGAGCGGGGTGTGGCGGCGAGACTCCAGACCCCCTTAGCGGCCGGTGGGCGGCGCTGGGGCGGTGGAACACGGGCGGCGCAGGGCCTCTGCCTCGGCGGCGCAGAGGGGGTGCGCTAGGGTTGAAGGCGGCGCGCTTGGGATGAGGGGAGTACGGAGAGGATCTGCGGCCACTTAAGGGTGGGGGATCGAGGCCCCGGCGTGCGGGCCCAGAGGGGAAACTCGCCGGCATCTTCGGAGGCCGTTGAGCGCCGGAGGAAAACAGAGGAAGGGGAGAGAAAGAAGGGGGAAGGAGCTGACCAGTGGCCCCGGTTGGCAGAGAAAGAAAAGGAGAGGGGCGCACGGGCTGGGCCGAGCGAGCGGCAGCGAGTGGCCCAGGGAAGCCGCGCGCGTGCGAGCTGGGCTGAGGGAGGAAGCGGGCCTCGGGCTGGGGAAAGAAAGAGAGGGAGAGAGGGCTCGCGGGGAAAAAGGAGCTGGGCCGCCGTGGCCCATGCGAGAGAAGGAGAGGGAAAGGAGCCCGAGAGGGAAAGGGAGTTGGGCTGCTGGGCTTTTATTTCCTTTACTCCTTCTTTTCTTTTCTTTTCTATACTCTAAGCATTCAAACAATTCCTTTTGAATTCAAATAAATTTGAATTCAAACTCTATAAACTCAACACAAATAAAACAAAGCTGCAGCATGAATGCACAAACATTTTAACCCTATGGTAAATTTTATTTTCTTGCGTTATAATTTACTTTAAATGCGAGATAAATTAGAGAAAATCCTGGAAAATTTATTTAAGCCCAAAATAAATTCATTAAAATTTAAGGAAATTACCTTAGGGTGTTACAAACCTACCCCCCTTACAGGAATCTCGTCCCGAGATTCGAATAGGCTAGCTAGCAAAGAGATCGGGATATGTCTTCCTCAACTCATCTTCTCGCTCCCAAGTAGCCTCATCCTCCGTATGATGACTCCACTGAACACGGCACATCTTGATCTTCTTGTTTCTGGTAACTCTCTCAGACGTCTCCAGAATTTCCACCGGATGCTCGATATAGGTCAGATCCTCCTGCAAATCTAACCCTTCTATCGGTGCTTGCTCTTCTGGCACTCTCAAGCACTTCTTCAGCTGAGACACGTGAAACACGTCGTGCACTCCTGAGAGATTGAGAGGCAACTCCAAACGATATGCTACTTCACCTTTCCGTTCCAACACCTTGAACGGACCAATGTATCGACGTGCTAGCTTCCCTCGTACATTAAACCTGCGGATTCTTCTCATCGGCGAGACCTTCAGATATACATGATCACCCACTGCGAAGGTCAAATCCCGACGACGAACATCCGCATAGCTCTTCTGACGAGTCTGAGCGACCCTCAGGTTCTCTCGCACCTGTTGTACCAACTGTTCGGCCTCCGCAACAATATCCGGACCAAACACCTGCCTCTCGCCAATCTGATCCCAATACAACGGAGTCCTGCACTTCTGACCATACAAGGCCTCGAAAGGGGATTTCTTCAGACTGGCCTGATAACTGTTGTTATAAGAAAACTCTGCATATGGCAGGCATTTATCCCAGCTGGTACCATACTGAATAGCACAGGCTCGAAGCATATCCTCCAACACTTGGTTGGTTCTCTCTGTCTGCCCATCTGTCTGAGGATGATAAGCGGTACTGAAGCGCAGCTTCGTATCCAACGAATCATGCAACTGCTCCCAGAACCGTGAAGTGAACTGGGACCCCCGATCAGATATAATCTTCTTAGGTACCCCATGCAGACAGACGATCCTGGAAATGTACAACTCTGCGAGTCTAGCACCAGAGTAAGTAGTGTTCACCGGAATGAAGTGGGCAACTTTCGTCAACCGGTCCACTACTACCCATATGGAGTTGTACCCCTTCTGAGTACGAGGCAAGCCAACAATGAAGTCCATGGTGATCTCCTCCCATTTCCACTCTGGAATCTTCAACGGCTGCAATAGACCTGCTGGCCTCTAATGCTCTGCCTTGACACGCTGACAAGTGTCACAGACCGCCACGTACTCCGCAACGGAACGCTTCATTCCATACCACCAGAATCGTTCCTTCAGATCGTAATACATCTTCGTGCTTCCTGGATGGATAGAATATGCTGTATCATGGGCCTCACTCAGAATCAGCTTCCTGAGACCTGCCACATCCGGCACACATATACGACCCTTGTACCATAAGGTACCCTGCTCATCCTCTCTAAAATGAGGAGCCTTAACAATCTTGAGCAACTCACGAATCTCCTGCAGCTTCTGATCTTCCTTCTGATGCTGCCTGATCTCTGCCTCCAGAGTGGGTTCTGCCTCAAACGATGTACCCGAGGTATGATGCAAGAAACCCAGACTCAACTGCTCAAACTCCTCGCATAACTCTTGAGGCATCTGAAAAGCCACGGCCATGTTAACATAGCTCTTCCTGCTCAGAGCATCTGCTACAACATTGGCCTTGCCCGGATGATAATGAATCTCCAGGTCATAATCCTTGACCAACTCTAGCCATCTTCTCTGTCGCATATTCAGCTCACTCTGAGTGAAAATATACTTGAGGCTCTTGTGATCGGTGTAAATATCACACCTCTGCCCAAACAAGTAATGCCTCCATATCTTCAGAGCATGCACAACTGCGGCTAACTCCAGGTCATGAGTGGGATAATTCAGCTCGTGCCGGCGCAACTGCCGCGAAGCATAAGCTATAACTCTGCCTTCCTGCATCAGGACGCAACCAAGACCATCCCTCGAAGCATCACAATACACTGTGAACCTCTTGCTCTGGTCTGGCAGAGTAAGGACTGGCGCCGTAGTCAACCTCTTCTTCAGCTCCTCGAAGGCACTCTGACGCTCATCAGTCCAAGAGAAATCCACACCCTTCTCTAGCAAGGAAGTCAAAGGCTTCGCAATCTTGGAGAAATTCTCAATGAATCTCCGATAATAACCTGCTAAGCCCAGAAAAGAGCGGACTTCCTTCACTGTCTGCGGTACGACCCAGTCAAGCACATCCTTCACCTTTCCGGGGTCCACAGCAATACCTCCCTTGGAGATAACATGACCGAGGAATGGAACCTCGTCAATCCAGAACTCACACTTGCTGAGCTTGGCATACAGCTTGTGCTCTCTGAGCCTCTGCAACACAAGTCTCAGATGCTTCTCATGCTCCGCTTCTGACTTGGAATATATCAGGATATCATCAATAAATATCACCACAAAGGTGTCCAGATAATCCATGAAAACCTTGTTCATCAGATGCATGAAGAAAGCCGGAGCATTGGTCAAGCCAAAGGACATGACCGTATACTCGTATAGCCCATACTTGCAAGTGAATGCCGTCTTCGGAATATCCTCAGAACAAATCCTCAGCTGATGATAACCCGAAGGCAGATCAATCTTCGAGAATACACAAGCACCCTGGAGCTGATCAAAAAGATCCTCAATACGAGGCAATTGATGCTTGTTCTTGATAGTGACTGCATTCAGATCCCGATAATCGACGCACATCCTCTTCGCGCCATCCTTCTTCTCTACGAGCAAAATAGGAAAAGCCCAAGGAGAGAAACTGCGACGGATATAACCCTTAGCTAGCAACTCGTCCACAGTCTTCTTAACCTCCTCATGCTCGACAGGAGCCATACGATAGGGCCGCTTAGCAATAGGAGCTGTGCCAGGCAAGAGATCAATAGAAAACTCAATGTCGCGATCAGGCGGCATACCTGGCAAATCATCCGGACAGACATCCGGGAATTCAGACACCACGCGAATACCATCCGTGGGTCTAGCCTCCATCTGATGAAGAAATCCAGAAGGCTCCGTAGCTCCAACAGTAACCTCCTGACCATCCGGTGCTGACAGAAGAACCGTCCTCTGAGCACAATCTATCCGGACTCCCCATTTAGCAAGAGTCTCCATCCCGAGGATCACATCAATGCCCTTGGAGTCTAGCACCATCAGATTTGCACTAAAATCTACCCCCCTTATAGCCACACTGACTCTGGGACAGAAGACATGAGACCTCAACTGCCCTCCCGGTGAAGATACTAACATGCACCTCTTTAACGTGCTAGTAGGAATACCATGATGCTCAACAAAAGACCGGGTGATGAAAGAATGTGTAGCACCAGTATCAAAAAGCACTGTAGCAGGATAGGCATTAACCATAAACGTACCAATAAGCACGTTAGGAGCCTCGGCCGCTGACTCGGCCGTCACGTGGTTCACCCTGCCCTGAGCTGGGGCCTTGGGCGGTGCTGCACGCCCTGCTGTCCTGCCTGCGCCTTCCGAGGGCAGACGTTGGCGTAGTGCCCCGGCTCGCCGCAGTGGAAGCACACTCGTGGAAGTGCTGGAGCCTGCTGCCCAGGAGGAGGAGTGGGCGCTCCCTGCCTCTGAGCTGGTGGAGCTGGAGGCGCTGGAAGCTTCTCACCCTGTCCCGCCTGCTGCTGCTGCTGAGGACGAGGCGGGAACTGCTGCCGCTGCTGGTACTGCTGAGGCGGCCTTTGGTGCTGCTGCTGTGGAGGATACTGGTAGCGGGGACGAGTGTTGCTGCCTGAAGAGGATGGAGCCATCTTCCTCTTCTTATCCTCAATCTCCCGGCGCTTGCGCTCGGTGTTGAGGGCCGCATCAACCAGCTGGTTGAAGTTGTCGAAGCGGTGGTTCAGCAGCGCATACTGGATGTGATCATCCAGTCCCTCCTTGAAGTACTCCTGCTTATCGCTATCACGAGCGACGTCAGCAGGGGCATAGCGGGCAAGCTGAAGGAAACGGTCACGGTACTCCGTCACCGTCATAGATCCCTGAAATAAAGAACACAGATAACAAGGATAGAAACCGCTCAATTGGTCAGGTTTACGAAAGAAATCAAGGATAGATCAAGCTCAAGAGAAATTGCCGAGAATTCCATTCAAATTTACCTGCTTAAGGGCACGAAACTCCTTCTGCTTCATCTTCATAATGCCCTCAGGAATGTGATGGTTCCTGAAGCGCTCACGGAACTGGTCCCACGTGAGGGCATCACGATCCCGAGCTGGGTAGGACTCCCACCAGTCAAGAGCGGAGCCTCGCAGCTGCCCTGCCGCGTAAAGACTCGCTCCCGGTCGTCGCACTGCGCAACAACCAACTGGCGCTCCACCGAACGAAGCCAGTCATCCGACTGGAGTGGGTCCGTGGCGTGAGAGAAGGTCGGCGGGTGACCTCTCAGGAAATCCGCACGCCTGTCACGGGGCTGAGGTGGCGGAGGAGGCGGTGGCTGAGCATGGATCTGCTGCAGAGCCTGAACTGTATTGTTCAGGGTCGCCATCATCTGCATCTGGAGCTGGAAGAACTGCTCCGGGGTCAGTGGTGGCGGCATCGGCAGCGGCTGACCAGTACCCTGGTTGTTCTGCTCCTGCTGGTCAGAACCGGAACCGGTGCGCCTGGTGTTCACCATCTGATTGCAACAACGAAATTTATGAGAACAAGATATCGTGCAACTACGGAAATGAAACTTCGGAAGGATATGACAGAAAGAAAGGAATATAGGTTTTACCCCCAACGTTCTAGCTCAATTTTATTATTTAGTTCGAATTGGGTTAGGTCGATTTGCATGAACAAGTTTAACACCACTAGCCTATGCAATCAACCAAAAATCCAAATCAAACATTTGCACAATAACAAACATTCAATATTCACAACTTAGTCGAGTTTTCCACACTACTCGACTAACACACTCGTTCTAGCGTATTTTTATCGGGACAACCTAAACTTATAAATTACAGGATTAGGCGACTCAGGCCAACGTCTACGGAAAGCTCAAGCTATTTCTCAAAAAGATAGGTGAGATAGCAAATCAAGGGCTTAAGACTCAAGGAATAGAAGCAAAAATGAATGTTTGGGTTTTGCGGAAGCAGAGCAAGCGAAAAGAAATCCCTAAACTCGACCCATTTCTATCTAGGCTTCGTCCTACAGTCAACACGGCTCTGATACCAATCTGTCACACCCGATTTATAAGAACATAAATCGAGCAATCATATATGCGCCATGATCAAGTCTCGCATATATACAACAGATTATCAAGATATCACAACACATGTCGCGAATAAAAGCGTATAAATTATAAAATGAATATCTTTATTACAACTGAATCAAGAATCAGTTCAAGGAATGCGGAAGCGTAAAATGAATACATGAAGAGCTGGGCACCACAGGGACGTCGACTGGGAGACAAACGCCTAGAAGTCGTCGAAGCCGCTGACGTAGTCTTCCACGTTGCCAGGCACTGAGCAGCAGTCGAAGGTATCCGAAATAGAACAGAAAAGTAGAGAGGCAAGGGTGAGTACAAACTCGTACTCAACAAGTATAACACGAGTATGAGGCTCTAAGGTTAGCTGACTCAACTGCATTAGCTTTTAATCTTGGCAAAATTTTATTAAAGCTAATTACTACAAGTGGATGAATTACCATGACCCAAATTGCATAAGAATTAATCAATATTAATTAAGAACTACTGAGAACCATCCAAACCAAAACCACCCGGGGAATCTCCCTCGTCAAAGGTTGATAACCCCACTAATCAGACGGAGGATCTGGGCCGCTCATGACTGTGAGCACAGCTGATATATCAGTTTTACACTCTCGAGAGGTTGCACAACTTTACCCACAAGTCGTGAGCTACGCTAGTTGTTCATCACACTTCCTTAGGTGAGATGGCTAGCAAGCACACTACGAGACCGTTACAAAGGATCACGTTGGTAAGGTGTAACCGCTAAGGATTCTGGATCAGCAACGATGGGGCCCACCTCCGGGGGTACAAGACACACAGCACAGACCAAGCCGGAGGAGCAGGGACCATTGAAGCTTACCACCCCTCTTGCCCACGCGGGTAAGTTACTTGTAACACCCTCAGGTAATTTCCTCAAATTTTTAATTAATTTATTTGGGCTCGAATAAATTTTCCAGGGTTTTCTCTAGTTTATCTCGTATTTAAAGTAATTTTATAACGCAAGAAAATAAAATTTATCATAGGATTAAAGTGTTTGTGCATTCATGCCGCAGCATTGTTTTATTTGTGTTGAGTGTGTAGATTTGAATTCAAATGGTATTTGAATTCAAATGGTTTTGTTTGAATGGGTAGAGTATAGAAAAGGAAAAAGGAATAAAAGAAAGCAGCCCGCAGCCCAACCCCAAACCCTTAGCCCAGCCCAATTCCCCTTTTCCCTCTCCCTCTCCCCTCCTCGGGCCTTTCCCCTCCTCCCCGCGTGGGCCAAGCAGGCCCATCTCCTTTTCCCCCTCAGCCCGAGCCGCGCGCTGGCTCTCCTTTCCCTTCCTTTCTCTCTCTGACCGCGGGCCCCGCACGTCAGCGCCGGTTCTCCCCTTTCTTCCTCCCCTTCCTCTGTTTCCCCGGCGCCCAACGGACTCCGAGATCTCCGGTGAGCTGCGCTCCTCGGGCCCGCGTGTCAACGGCGCCGCCGCCACCCTACAAGAGCCGCCCAAACCCTCCTGGACCCTACTCCTCAGCCGCCCAAACCCTAGCGCCGCCGCCACGGTTCCCTCCGCCGCGCTGAGTTGCTGCTCCGCCGTCGACCGGCCGCCTCGTTGCAGCCACACCCCTGCAATTCTCCGCCTTAGCTTCGCCTGGTCACCAAGGTCGTCGCCAACCTCCTGTTCCCTACCCCGGCCCCGTATCCGCGTCGGAATTTCACCGGGAGCCGACGCCGGTGAGAAGCTCCGCCGCTCGAATTTCTCGCCGCCGGTGGCCCTTGGCTCGTCCTAACCCTCTAGCTACCTCCACAGGGACTCCTTAGATCGGTCCCCGCAACCCAGAAGTCCGGGACACCCCTACAGCGGTCTCCCCACGATCACCGACCGTCTCCGCCGCCCGCGCCGCCGCAATCCCACCTCTGCGCCGCCAATCCCTCCCCGCAGGCCGTGGTCGCAGCTTCCAGGCGTGGTAAGGCTCCTGCCGAGCCCCTTTTCCCTTCCCCTCTCCCTCCGCGTAAGCGCGTTCCCTTGCCGCCGTTACCCCGAGCCGCCCCCGTCGTGGAGACCCCCTACCCGAGCCCTAATCAGCCGTCCCAAGCCCTTAGACGAGTTCCCCGCTGTCCAGCCTCTCTCCCCGGCACGATCCCGACCACCCAGAACCCCCGGAGTGCCGAGTTTGGCCAGCTCCGGCGATCCACCGCCGCGGGAGCGAGCCCCGGTGACCTTTTCCGCCGCCGGCTCCTGTGTCTTCTGCCCCGTTTCATCCTGACCGCCCGATCCCTGATCCACGGACCAGAATAGGAACCGCATACCCCTTCGCCGTGAGCCCTTCGATCTGCATCCTGTGCCCGAGATTAGATCGCGATGGGAGTAGTTCAGGACCACCGGATCTGGATCCAACGGACGGAATCCACGCGTACCCCTTCGATTAGTGAATCTAAT
Organism: Panicum hallii; assembly: GCF_002211085.1. Lineage (NCBI taxonomy): Eukaryota > Viridiplantae > Streptophyta > Magnoliopsida > Poales > Poaceae > Panicum > Panicum hallii. The sequence goes on along the minus strand of NC_038049.1, from coordinate 26,874,814 downwards.
CTCAGCCGCGCGATCAAGATCCGAGGGCCCAGAACAGATCTTACCGCTTCAGTCACGTCTTTTTGCTAAAGAGCCCTCGCCTTTTTGGGGAATTAACCCGCGGTCCGCGTGTAGCTCAAAAGAAATTACGTATAAGTCCTGTTTCATGCGTTTAGACCCCTAGCCTTTCTGGAAATCTAACCCGCAGTCCAGCCTGAGGTTTCTAACCAGCTAGCCCCTGTGTCTAGGGTTTATTTACGGTTTAGTCCTCGGTTTTTGTCCAGAAGCCCCTGGTTTCTCTGTTTTTCTTATAATTAGGTCCCTGGATCCTGTTTTAAGCGCAGTTTTCGCGTTTTAGCTCCGTTTTAGGTGTTCTTTATATGCACGCGATCGTTGTAACGCGTAGATTAGTTCTAGGCTAGTTTTGTACGCTGTTTTTATGTGATGTTGTACTGTTTTCTTATATTTTGCTATTGTTTGTGCATGTGTGTATGTGTGGACTATGCTTGATGATCGTGAGTAGACGCGGAGCCTTTGGACCAGTACCAGGAGCAGCCGTCTTCCGAGCAGTTCGAGCAGCAGCCGGGAGAGTACGAGGAAGGCAAGTATAACATGAACCTCCTATCACTTTTAAATACAATTTCATACTGCATTTTAATTCTGTATACCTATAAGGATTTCCTAGCCACCTTTATATCCTTATATATCCTTTGGGTTGCATTTTGGTTAGTTGTGCTAGGTTGCTGCGCTATAACAAATCTTGGTCCTTTTTAATTAATTTGATTAATGGTCTTATGCAACTTAATTCTGGAGCCGACCCTCTGTGCTGTGTGCTTGAGTGGTTTGTGCGTCCTTAAAAGATGTTTTGTTAGAAACATGGTTTAGGGGGCCAGCACGGTGCTTAGTGCTTGGTTGGCCACTCTCCATAAGGACCGGTTCATAGAGCGACAACCTGGGACAACCGCGCAACCACAAGACTGGTATGGGACGGTCTTGACTTATTAATTAGGTCATTTTGGTTCGGGAGTAACTTACCTGCGTGGGCAAGAGGGGTGGTAAGCTTCAATGGTCCCTGCTCCTCCGGCTTGGTCTGTGCTGTGTGTCTTGTACCCCCGGAGGTGGGCCCCATCGTCGCTGATCCAGAATCCTTAGCGGTTACACCTTACCAACGTGTCCTTTGTAACGGTCTCGTAGTGTGCTTGCTAGCCATCTCACCTAAGGAAGTGTGATGAACAACTAGCGTAGCTCACGACTTGTGGGTAAAGTTGTGCAACCTCTCGAGAGTGTAAAACTGATATATCAGCTGTGCTCACAGTCATGAGCGGCCCAGATCCTCCGTCTGATTAGTGGGGTTATCAACCTTTGACGAGGGCGGTTCCCCGGGTGGTTTTGGTTTGGATGGTTCTCAGTAGTTCTTAATTAATATTGATTAATTTATTATGCAATTGGGTTTATGGTAATTCATCCACTTGTAGTAATTAGCTTAAATAAAACTTTGCCAAGACTAAAAGCTAATGCAGTTGAGTCAGCTAACCCTAGAGCCTCATGCTCGTGTTATACTTGTTGAGTACTAGTTCTGTACTCACACTTGTCTTTCTACTCTTCTGTTCTATTTCGGATATCTTCGACTGCTGCTCAGTGCCCGGCAACGTGGAGGATTACGTCAGCGGCTTCGACGACTTCTAGGCGTTTGTCTCCCAGTCGACGTCCCTGTGGCGCCCAGCTCTTCATGTATTCCTTTTACGCTTCCGCAACTCTTGAACCGATTCTTGATTCGGTTGTAATAAAAATAATTCATTATATTGATTCATTTACGTTTTATATTAATGTTATTCGTGACATGTGTTGTGATATCTTGATGATCTGTTGTATATATGCGTGACTTGATCCTGGCGCATATATGATTGCTCGATTTATGTTCTTATAAATCGGGTGTGACAGATTGGTATCAGAGCCGTGTCGACTGTAGGACGAAGCCTAGGTAGAATTGGTCGAGTTTAGGAATTCTTTTCTCTTGCTTGCCTCCGCAAATCTTCAGCCATCGTTTTTTTTTCTGCTTCTATTCCTTGAGTCTTCAGCCCTAGATTGGCCATCTCCCCCGTCTTTTCCGAGAAATAGCTTGAGCTTTCCTTAGACGTTGGCCTGAGTCGCCTAATCTCATAAGTTATAAGTTTAAGTTGTCCCGATAAAATACGCTAGAACGAGTGTGTTGGTCGAGTAGTGTGGAAAACTCGACTAATTTGTGAATATTGAATGTTTGTTATTGTGCAAATGTTTGATTTGGATTTTTGGTTGATTGCATAGTCTAGTAGTTAAAACGTGTTCATGCAAATCGACCTAACCCAACTTGAACTAAATAATAAAATTGAGTTAGAACGTTGGGGGTAAAACCTATATTCCTTTCTTTCTGACATCTCTTTCCGAAGTTTCATTTCCGCAGCTGCACGATATCTTATTCTCATAAATTTCGGTTGTTGCAATCAGATGGTGAACACCAGGCGCACCGGTTCCGGTTCTGACCAGCAGGAGCAGAACAACCAGGGTACTGGTCAGCCGCTACCGATGCCGCCACCACTGACCCCGGAGCAGTTCTTCCAGCTCCAGATGCAGATGATGGCTACCCTGAACAACACCGTTCAGGCTCTGCAGCAGATCCATGCTCAGCCACCGCCTCCTCCGCCGCCTCAGCCCCGTGACAGGCGTGCGGACTTCCTGAGAGGTCACCCGCCGACCTTCTCTCACGCCACGGACCCACTCCAGGCGGACGACTGGCTTCGCTCGGTGGAGCGCCAGTTGGTTGTTGCGCAGTGCGACGACCGAGAGCGAGTCCTTTACGCCGCAGGGCAGCTGCGAGGCTCCGCTCTTGACTGGTGGGAGTCCTACCCAGCTCGAGATCGTGAGGCTCTCACGTGGGACCAGTTCCGTGAGCGTTTCAGGAACCATCACATTCCTGAGGGCATCATGAAGATGAAGCAGAAGGAGTTCCGTGCTCTTAAGCAGGTAAAATTTAACGGAATTCCCTACCATTCCTTTTGAGCTTGATCCATCCTTGATTTCTTTCGTAACCTGACCAATTGAGCGATTTCTATCCTTGTTATCTGTGTTCGTTATTTCAGGGATCCATGACGGTGATGGAGTATCGTGACCGTTTCCTTCAGCTTGCCCGCTACGCCCCTGCTGACGTCGCTCGTGATAGCGACAAGCAGGAGTACTTCAAAGAGGGACTGGATGATCACATCCAGTATGCGCTGCTGAACCACCGCTTCGACAACTTCAACCAGCTGGTTGATGCGGCCCTCAACACCGAGCGCAAGCGCCGGGAGATTGAGGACAAAAGAGGAAGATGGCTCCATCCTCTTCGGGCAGCAACACCCGTCCCCGCTACCAGTACCTTCCACAGCAGCAGCAGCAGAGGCCGCCCAGCAGTACCAGCAGCGGCAGCAGTTTCCGCCTCGTCCACAGCAGCAGCAGCAGGCGGGACAGGGTCAGAGGCTTCCGGCGCCTCCGGCTCCACCAGCTCAGAGGCAGGGAGCGCCCACTCCTCCTCCTGGGCAGCAGGCTCCGGCACTTCCTCGAGTGTGCTTCCACTGCGGCGAGCCAGGGCACTACGCCAACGTCTGCCCTCGGAAGGCGCAGGCGGGACAGCAGGGGCGTGCAGCACCGCCCAAGGCCCCAGCTCAGGGCAGGGTGAACCACGTGACGGCCGAGTCAGCGGCTGAGGCTCCCAACGTGGTTATTGGTACGTTCATGGTTAATGCCCATCCTGCTACAGTGCTTTTTGATACTGGTGCTACGCATTCTTTCATCACCCAGTCTTTTGTTGAGCATCATGGTATTCCTACTAGCACATTAAAGAGGTGCATGTTAGTATCTTCACCGGGAGGCCAGTTGAGGTCTCATGTCTTCTGTCCCAGAGTCAGTGTGGCCATAAGGGGGTAGATTTCAGTGCGAATCTGATGGTGCTTGACTCCAAGGGCATTGATGTGATCCTTGGGATGGAGACTCTTGCTAAGTGGGGAGTCCGGATAGATTGTGCTCAGAGGACGGTTCTTCTGTCGGCACCGGATGGTCAGGAGGTTACTGTTGGAGCTACAGAGCCTTCTGGATTTCTTCATCAGATGGAGGCTAGCCCCACGGATGGTATTCGCGTGGTGTCTGAATTTCCGGATGTCTTCCCGGATGATCTGCCAGGTATGCCGCCTGATCGCGACATTGAGTTTTCTATTGATCTCTTGCCTGGCACAGCTCCTATTGCTAAGAGGCCCTATCGTATGGCTCCTGTTGAGCATGAGGAGGTTAAGAAGACTGTCGACGAGCTGCTGGCTAAGGGTTATATCCGTCGCAGTTTCTCTCCTTGGGCTTTTCCTGTGTTGCTTGTAGAGAAGAAGGATGGTGCGAAGAGGATGTGCGTCGATTATCGGGATCTGAATGCAGTCACTATCAAGAACAAGCATCCATTGCCCCGTATTGAGGATCTCTTTGATCAGCTTCAGGGTGCTTGTGTATTCTCGAAGATTGATCTGCGTTCGGGTTATCATCAGCTGAAGATTCGTCCTGAGGATATTCAGAAGACGGCATTCACCTGCAAGTATGGGTTATACGAGTATACGGTCATGTCCTTCGGCTTGACTAATGCTCCGGCTTTCTTCATGCATCTGATGAACAAGGTTTTCATGGATTATCTGGACACCTTCGTGGTGATATTTATTGATGATATCCTGATATATTCCAAGTCAGAAGCGGAGCATGAGAAGCATCTGAGGCTTGTGTTGCAGAGGCTCAGAGAGCACAAGCTGTATGCCAAGCTCAGCAAGTGCGAGTTCTGGATTGACGAGGTTCCATTCCTCGGTCATGTTATCTCCAAGGGAGGTATTGCTGTGGACCCCGGAAAGGTGAAGGATGTGCTTGACTGGGTTGTACCACAGACGGTGAAGGAAGTCCGCTCTTTTCTGGGCTTAGCAGGCTATTATCGGAGGTTCATCGAGAATTTCTCCAAGATTGCGAAGCCTTTGACTTCCTTGCTGGAGAAGGATGTGGGTTTTTCTTGGACTGATGAGCGACAGAGTGCCTTCGAGGAGCTGAAGAAGAGGTTGACTACGGCGCCAGTCCTTACTCTTGCCAGACCAGAGCAAGAGGTTCACAGTGTATTGTGATGCTTCGAGAGATGGTCTTGGTTGCGTTCTGATGCAGGAAGGCAGAGTTATAGCTTATGCTTCGCGGCAGTTACGCCGGCACGAGCTGAATTATCCCACTCATGATCTGGAGTTAGCCGCAGTTGTGCATGCTCTGAAGATATGGAGGCATTACTTGTTTGGGCAGAGGTGTGATATTTACACCGACCACAAGAGCCTCAAGTATATTTTCACTCAGAGTGAGCTGAATATGCGGCAGAGAAGATGGCTAGAGTTGGTCAAGGATTATGACCTGGAAATCCACTATCATCCGGCAAGGCCAATGTTGTAGCCGATGCTCTGAGCAGGAAGAGCTATGTTAACATGGCCGTGGCTTTTCAGATGCCTCAGGAGTTATGCGAGGAGTTTGAGCAGTTGAGCCTGGGTTTCCTGCATCATACCTCGGGTACATCGTTCGAGGCGGAGCCCACTCTAGAGGCTGAGATCAGGCAGCATCAGAAGGAAGATCAGAAGCTGCAGGAGATTCGTGAGTTGCTCAAGATTGGCAAGGCCCCTCATTTCAGAGAGGATGATCAGGGTACCTTGTGGTACAAGGGTCGTATATGTGTGCCGGATGTGGCAAATCTCAGGAAGCTGATTCTGAGTGAGGCTCATGATACAGCGTATTCTATCCATCCAGGCAGCACGAAGATGTATTACGACCTGAAGGAACGATTCTGGTGGTCTGGAATGAAGCGTTCCGTTGCGGAGTACGTGGCTATCTGTGACACTTGTCAGCGTGTCAAGGCAGAGCATCAGAGGCCAGCCGGGTTATTGCAGCCGTTGAAGATTCCAGAGTGGAAATGGGAGGAAATCACTATGGACTTCATTGTTGGCTTGCCTCGTACTCAGAAAGGGTACAACTCCATATGGGTAGTAGTGGATCGGTTGACGAAGGTTGCTCACTTCATCCCGGTGAACACTACTTACTCCGGTGCTAGACTCGCAGAGTTGTACATCTCCAGGATTGTCTGTCTGCACGGTGTTCCTAAAAGATTATATCTGATCGAGGATCTCAGTTCACTTCACGGTTCTGGGAGCAGTTGCACGATTCGTTGGATACGAAGCTGCGCTTCAGTACTGCTTATCATCCTCAGACAGATGGACAGACAGAGAGAACCAACCAAGTGTTGGAAGATATGCTTCGAGCTTGTGCTATTCAGTATGGTACCAGCTGGGATAAATGCCTGCCATATGCTGAGTTTTCTTATAATAACAGCTATCAGGCCAGTCTGAAGAAGTCCCCGTTTGAGGCTCTGTATGGTCGGAAATGCAGGACTCCGCTGTATTGGGATCAGATTGGTGAGAGGCAGGTATTTGGTCCGGATATTGTTGAGGAGGCCGAACAGTTGGTACAGCAGGTGCGAGAGAATCTGAGGGTCGCTCAGACTCGTCAGAAGAGTTATGCGGATGTGCGTCGCCGAGATTTGACCTTTGCAGTGGGTGATCATGTATATCTGAAGGTCTCGCCGATGAGAGGAATCCGCAGGTTTAATGTACGAGGGAAGCTAGCTCCTCGGTACATTGGTCCGTTCAAGGTGTTGGAACGGAAAGGTGAGGTGGCATATCGTCTGGAGTTGCCACTCAATCTCTCAGGAGTGCACGATGTGTTTCACGTGTCTCAGCTGAAGAAGTGCTTGAGGGTGCCAGAAGAGCAAGCACCGATCGAAGGGTTGGATGTGCAGGAGGATCTGACCTATGTTGAGCATCCGGTGAAGATTCTGGAGACATCTGAGAGGGTTACTAGAAATAAGAAGATCAAGATGTGCCGTGTTCAGTGGAGTCATCATACGGAGGATGAGGCTACTTGGGAGCGAGAAGACGAGCTAAGGAAGACATACCCCGATCTCTTTGCTAGCTAGCCTATCCGAATCTCGGGACGAGATTCCTGTAAGGGGGGTAGGTTTGTAACACCCTCAGGTAATTTCCTCAAATTTTTAATTAATTTATTTGGGCTCGAATAAATTTTCCAGGGTTTTCTCTAGTTTATCTCGTATTTAAAGTAATTTTATAACGCAAGAAAATAAAATTTATCATAGGATTAAAGTGTTTGTGCATTCATGCCGCAGCATTGTTTTATTTGTGTTGAGTGTGTAGATTTGAATTCAAATGGTATTTGAATTCAAATGGTTTTGTTTGAATGGGTAGAGTATAGAAAAGGAAAAAGGAATAAAAGAAAGCAGCCCGCAGCCAACCCCAAACCCTTGGCCCAGCCCAATTCCCCTTTTCCCTCTCCCTCTCCCCTCCTCGGGCCTTTCCCTCCTCCCGCGTGGGCCAAGCAGGCCCATCTCCTTTTCCCCTCAACCCGAGCCGCGCGCTGGCTCTCCTTTCCCTTCCTTTCTCTCTCTGACCGCGGGCCCCGCACGTCAGCGCCGGTTCTCCCTTTCTTCCTCCCCTTCCTCTGTTTCCCCGGCGCCCAACGGACTCCGAGATCTCCGGTGAGCTGCGCTCCTCGGGCCCGCGTGTCAACGGCGCCGCCGCCACCCTACAAGAGCCGCCCAAACCCTCCTGGACCCTACTCCTCAGCCGCCCAAACCTAGCGCCGCCGCCACGGTTCCCTCCGCCGCGCTGAGTTGCTGCTCCGCCGTCGACCGGCCGCCTCGTTGCAGCCACACCCCTGCAATTCTCCGCCTTAGCTTCGCCTGGTCACCAAGGTCGTCGCCAACCTCCTGTTCCCTACCCCGGCCCCGTATCCGCGTCGGAATTTCACCGGGAGCCGACGCCGGTGAGAAGCTCCGCCGCTCGAATTTTCGCCGCCGGTGGCCCTTGGCTCGTCCTAACCCTCTAGCTACCTCCACAGGGACTCCTTAGATCGGTCCCCGCAACCCAGAAGTCGGGACACCCCTACAGCGGTCTCCCACGATCACCGACCGTCTCCGCCGCCCGCGCCGCCGCAATCCCACCTCTGCGCCGCCAATCCCTCCCGCAGGCCGTGGTCGCAGCTTCCAGGCGTGGTAAGGCTCCTGCCGAGCCCCTTTTCCCTTCCCCTTCCCTCCGCGTAAGCGTTTCCCTTGCCGCCGTTACCCCGAGCCGCCCCCGTCGTGGAGACCCCCTACCGAGCCCTAATCAGCCGTCCCAAGCCCTTAGACGAGTTCCCCGCTGTCCAGCCTCTCTCCCCGGCACGATCCCGACACCCAGAACCCCGGAGTGCCGAGTTTGGCCAGCTCCGGCGATCCCCCGCGCCGGAGCGAGCCCCCGGTGACCTTTTCCGCGCCGGCTCCTGTGTCTTCTGCCCCGTTTCATCCTGACCGCCCGATCCCTGATCCACGGACCAGATAGGAACCGCATACCCCTTCGCCGTGAGCCCTTCGATCTGCATCCTGTGCCCGAGATTAGATCGCGATGGGAGTAGTTCAGGACCACCGGATCTGGATCCAACGGACGGAATCACGCGTACCCTTCGATTAGTGAATCTAATTCTCAGCGCGCGATCAAGATCCGAGGGCCCAGAACAGATCTTACCACTTCAGTCACGTCTTTTTGCTAAAGAGCCCTCGCCTTTTTGCGGGAATTAACCCGCGGTCGCGTGGTAGCTCAAAAGAAATTACGTATAAGTCCTGTTTCATGCGTTTAGACCCCTAGCCTTTCTGGAAATCTAACCCAGTCCAGCCTGAGGTTTCTAACCAGCTAGCCCTGTGTCTAGGGTTTATTTACGGTTTAGTCCTCGGTTTTTGTCCAGAAGCCCCTGGTTTCTCTGTTTTTTCTTAATTAGGTCCCTGGATCCTGTTTTAAGCGCAGTTTTCGCGTTTTAGCTCCGTTTTAGGTGTTCTTTATATGCACGCGATCGTTGTAACGCGTAGATTAGTTTAGGCTAGTTTTGTACGCTGTTTTTATGTGATGTTGTACTGTTTTCTTATATTTTGCTATTGTTTGTGCATGTGTGTATGTGTGGACTATGCTTGATGATCGTGAGTAGACGCGGAGCCTTTGGACCAGTACCAGGAGCAGCCGTCTTCCGAGCAGTTCGAGCAGCAGCCGGGAGAGTACGAGGAAGGCAAGTATAACATGAACCTCCTATCACTTTTAAATACAATTTCATACTGCATTTTAATTCTGTATACCTATAAGGATTTCCTAGCCACCTTTATATCCTTATATATCCTTTGGGTTGCATTTTGGTTAGTTGTGCTAGGTTGCTGCGCTATAACAAATCTTGGTCCTTTTTAATTAATTTGATTAATGGTCTTATGCAACTTAATTCTGGAGCCGACCCTCTGTGCTGTGTGCTTGAGTGGTTTGTGCGTCCTTAAAAGATGTTTTGTTAGAAACATGGTTTAGGGGGCCAGCACGGTGCTTAGTGCTTGGTTGGCCACTCTCCATAAGGACCGGTTCATAGAGCGACAACCTGGGACAACCGCGCAACCACAAGACTGGTATGGGACGGTCTTGACTTATTAATTAGGTCATTTTGGTTCGGGAGTAACTTACCTGCGTGGGCAAGAGGGGTGGTAAGCTTCAATGGGTCCCTGCTCCTCCGGCTTGGTCTGTGCTGTGTGTCTTGTACCCCCGGAGGTGGGCCCCATCGTCGCTGATCCAGAATCCTTAGCGGTTACACCTTACCAACGTGTCCTTTGTAACGGTCTCGTAGTGTGCTTGCTAGCCATCTCACCTAAGGAAGTGTGATGAACAACTAGCGTAGCTCACGACTTGTGGGTAAAGTTGTGCAACCTCTCGAGAGTGTAAAACTGATATATCAGCTGTGCTCACAGTCATGAGCGGCCCAGATCCTCCGTCTGATTAGTGGGGTTATCAACCTTTGACGAGGGCGGTTCCCCGGGTGGTTTTTGGTTTGGATGGTTCTCAGTAGTTCTTAATTAATATTGATTAATTTATTATGCAATTGGGTTTATGGTAATTCATCCACTTGTAGTAATTAG